>NW_024537597.1:0-350332 GCF_016628075.1 Suillus paluster | reverse complement strand
AACCCCCCAAGCCAATCGAGAATCAACTAGCTCAGAAGACCCCGGCGTACACTTACGAATCCAAGGCAGTGTCACTGAGGCCACCCAAACGCGTCTATCAACGAAACATTCTCAACATGGTGGTACTGAACCTCACCATCTCCGACCTACTCGCCATCATTCACGATCTTAGACGCGAGGCTGTGGATCACTGTGTTATGACCAGCGTCCCTTAACCTAACTAGTAGGTGTCTGGAGTCTAGATCACACCCACAGGACTCAGTCAAAGAGGATAAAGCGAGGATGATATTGAGAGGGAACGTCTAGGCCCTACGATACCGTAGAAACGAGGAGGTTAAGTCTAAGGAGTACTTACTGACTACGACCTAGACTATATACTACTATTGGAGCAGAGCTATCTGAGTATGAAAGGTATGTGATATAACTATATTCGGTCATAACATTGCACCTAGGGTATAGGGCGTCTTATCAACCAATCAACTACAAGAAGAGAAGGGTAAAGGGTTCATAGGGCCAAGGGTATCGGTGATTAAGCAGGGTTCTCAGGGACTGCTTCTATTCAGGGTAGACGGAGATTAAGAAGGGTGTGAGAGAGTTCTGTGACAAGAAGTCTCGAGCGGTAATTAAGGATCTCGATTAGAGATAGGATCTGATGATCTAGATTGAAGGATCTAGATAGGATCTGGATCTGGAGATGTATCGGGTACGATCGGATCTAAGGGTTCTCCAGGGTCTTCGGTAATGAACATGCTTCTCTATGAGCGATGCTTCTGTGATAGGGGATCTAGGGTTTAGCTGTAACTGTGCAACAGGTTCTAATGTAAGGGGTTCGATGAATGACAGAGGTAACTCTTAACGTGTCATGAGAATGAAGGTGTGCGATGTGAAGGGATGATGGATTCTTCGAGAGATAACTTCGTAAGGGACTCTCGGTTATGGTTTGATCATAGAGGCGTGTAGATGCTTATGATGTAACCCATTGCCTAATCGTAGGACTTCTAAGGATATGATGAGTTCGGTTATCTAGGGTTACGATGTAGATGGATGACGTCGATATAGTATAGATGTGATGTAAAGATAGTGATCGTTAATCGGTTATCCATCTTATCTTATCAGGGATCTATCTAATCTAATCTTATCGGATAAGGTGACTTAGGGTTTGATAATCGAAATTTAGATGCAGTTGGTAATATTCATGACATTACCCCCATTTTAAGGATGAGTGTCCTCGCGAATCGATATGGTTGTCTAGATTGAGCGTGAGATTTCTTTTTTCCATTTAAGGAAACCTTCGTATAATTTTTCTTCTCTCAACGCTGTTCTCTTTTCATTCCATGATGTCTCTTTTTTCGGCGATAGCTTCTGATCCTTGGACGTTCTACTTGGGGATTGTGACTGCGGTTCTGGTTTTCTTTCTCTACTTAAGATCACCCTGGGAACGGATGGTGCGGAGGGTATTGGTGCGGCGTTGGGGATTATTCGCGGAGTGAAGACGTTGTCATGGCGCGCGGAGTCTGCAGCTTGCCAGAGTTTCTTTGGTACGTCTTTTGGTTCCTGGAATCTAACCCATTTCTGAAGACTTGGTTTAGGTGCGAATACAGCGCTAAGCGGTTCGTCAACCTTGTCTTTCTTTTCATAGGCATTAATTTCATGCGCCATGCCTGGCCACCAATAGTTCTGCGATACCTTTTCCAACAAGCTCTTTAGAGGACCAAGGGCGGAACCTTTGTACAAATCCAATAGACTGTGGCGCAAATCCGTTCTTTTTGGTACATATACCAGTCCTCTGTGGAGGATGAGATTTTCTTCTGAATTCCACTCTTCTAGTCCCTTTCTTAGTCGGACGTTCTCGAGTTTCTTTTCTTTGATCACTTTAGCTACTTCGGTGTCTTTGTCCTTGCACTCTGCGATGACTAGCAAGAGCGTTTTTTCTATCTTATGGACTAGAGTATGGCCTCGTTTTGCTGCATGATCCTTAAAGAAGGTGGTATTCATGAGGAAATTGTTCGAGTTTTCTGATACGATATGGGATTTTACCCCCCCTTTGTGGTCTAGCCTCCTGGATAGACATATGATATTAAATTGCGCTAGGAATAAACACCATCTAGCTTGACGTCTAGTCAATGTGTGCAATTTGTCTATTTTTTCCAGGTTTCGTGAGTCTAGGATGACTTCCACTGGTAGGGGTGACTTTTCAACTATGTGCTTCCACTCTTGCAGGGCTCTATATATCGAGAGCAAATCTTTGTCTTCTGCTGAGTATGCGACTTCGTTGTCGGTCATCGGTTTCGTAAACATGGCAATCGACTGCCTTTTCCCATCTTCCTTTCTCTCGATAAGCGTAGCTTGAATGCCCTTCGCTTGGGTCTTACATTCTATAGCATATAGCTTTTTCTCGATACTCGGTTTCGGTGTTTCACTCCTTTGTTTAGGGGGAGGACTACCCTTACTCGTAGATTCCTTTGAGGGTTGCTTCGCCTTCTCTGCGATAAGCTTTTTTAATAACGCTTCTAGACCTTCCAGCGTTATTTCCTCAATCTCTTTCTTTGAGTTTACTTTGGTTTCTTTAGCAGTTTTCCTTCTGCGTTCTCGTTCTGCTGCTCCCTTGATAGAGAACCCTTTGATAGAGAACGTTTCTTCTGACCTACGGTCTACGTTCTTTTCTACTATCCTTGGTTTTACAGACGGAACTGCCTTTGGTTTTGGTGGGCTTACACCGATCTTGTCTTTTGATTTAAAGGAGGGACTACTCCTTTCGGGATGTGCGAATGCACAAAGAGAACCATATCGGCACTTCGGGCCGTTTCTACATAGGGTTCTGGATTTGAATTTGAAGACTGTGACTGGGGTCTTCTCCTTCTTTTCTGTTTTCGGTTTAAAAGCCCTAGGGATAGGATTTGCCTTTTTCTCTACCGGTGGCTTAACCGGTTTTTGCGCCTCGTTTGGCGACTTCTGAGTTTTCTCAGAGGACCTATGTCTTGGTAGGAACACTCTGGGGATCGGACATGGTGAGGGAGTGATTCTGATCACGTACTCCTCTACACCAGCGGTCGTTATTTCCTCCATTGGTTCTTCCCTTGATTTACCAGCCTTTACTTCGGCTAGCTCCTCCTTCTTCTCATAGATGGTTCTTTGGAGAGGCATCTCTACCTCTATTTCATCCCAAGTACATGGGGCATCGTTCCACTCGTCCATTTGAGCGATTAGGCGGCCATAAGCCGTGGTGAACCATGAATCTACCTCGAACTTCCTTTTTTGCTTAAGGCGGTATGATTCATCTTTATCGTTGTATAGGATGTAATGGTCTACATCGTTGACCAGGAATTCTCGACAGTCTTCCTCTATTGCACCACGAGCATTCTTATTCATCGTGGGATGGATTATTACTGCCAGGTGATTCCATTCCTGGTCTTCTCGACGATCTCTATCTTCGGTTCTTTTATAGCTCTCTGGGACTTCGTCTTTGCCTTCGGGATATGGCTCAGACTTTCGTCGTGGGGAACAGTATAAGATGTTTGGGGTCCTCGGACTTTCAACCGGTATCTCTAGTGCCTCTTCTGTCCTACGGACTGCACTTTCTATTTCAATAGGTATTTCAACCTTGGATGTCTCTTCTGTCCTACGGACTACACCCATTGCCTTTTCTATCGTTGGTGGCATAACAACCTCTGAGACCTCCTTGATCTGTCGGAGTATCTCTGCTGCTTCCTCGGCCTTTCGGCGTTCAGCAACTCTAAGCGCCTCTAGTGTTTCCATAGCGCGTTTTAGCATGTTTTCTGCGATTATTTTATCTAGGTCGGACAACGACTCTTCGATAGGTTTTGCAACCTTCTCTACGGTTTCATGCTCCGTCTTCTCATTTGGTAAAGCAGGGAGGATCTGCTCCTTATTTGTTTCGGCAGTAGGTTTCTGCTCTGAGACTTTCACTAAGGAAGCTCTCGCTAATCTAGCTTCCTTTTGTTTCTGTCTCTTGATTTGTGATTTTGATAAACCAGAATCGACTGGTCCTTTGTTTGTTTCATCGGTTGTCTCCGATTTCTCGTCTTTTGTTTCAGCAGGGACTACTGCTTTTATTTCAACGACTTCCACTTCCACGACTTCTACTTTAGTCGCTTCAGTGGTCTTGTCCTTGATTCCGTAACCTCTTTTTATTCTCAAGATTTCTTCTGCGAAGGTTTCCTTCTTGATTTCTGAAGATGTTACTTTCTCTGGTTTCTGAGTACCAGTCAACTCCTTAGGTTTAGAGGAACCCGATGACATCCTGATATTTTCTTTAAGGGTTTCTTTCCCTTTGCCTTTCGGCTCGTCGCGTATCTTCTGTCCTACGGACTGCGCGACTACTACGGGTTTCGGAGCAACCTTGGGCTCGGGATTTTGTACGTTGGCAATCTTGGGCCACTGGGTTGTCATTTCTCTCGATGACAGTAACGGCGATGTTTGAGAAGATGATGTAGGCGATGATGATGGTGTGGATCTAGGTGACGATGGGAGTGTGTCGACGTATGCGGTTCGGATAGCGAGGGATGGCAATTCAGCCATTGCGCCTCTACACCTAATTCGGAACGTGTCTACAGTCTTTTTGTTTGCCTTAGCACAATTCTTGCAAAGGCTTTGGAAGGAGATTTCTCCGTCCTCAAATTCTACACCTATCCAATGGGTGATTTGCGGTCCCTTTGCATGATGCGTATTAAAGCAAAAGCCTTCTCTGATTTGAGAAGCTAGCTCTTCATAGTCATCAATGGTAGGGGCGGAATATCTCATGTTGCCGGTTGCGTTCCGGAATCCTATTCAACAGAGTATATTTTGATTTGTCAGGGATCTCGTAAGATATGACCGAAAAAGAAGATGATAATAGAGAGGCGACCTAAGCCCGTATAGTAACGTAGTTGCCGGCTTCTTGGCCAACTAGGTTCTAAGATAAAAGGCTATGGTAATTTATACTAGAATGCGGTAAACAATATGCGTGAGAACCAACGCAATACTGTTACTACACTCGCGAGTGCCGTTCTCTAATTCTACGAAATGGGTTCTAGGATATAGCGTTGAGCAGGCAGGTATTGGGCCAGCACTCAAGGCGACGGATACAGGACCTATATGTCACTGTTCCTTATAGACTGGCGGCTGCAGTAAGGCAGGGCCTGGTCTACTTCTACTAACTTAGGGGAGGGAATGTGCACAAAAGAAGTGCGGGGCTGCGGTCTGGGAAAGATGGTTTAAAACGTGATCCGCGAGACTAAGCTCAGCAGAACAGCCGATGTTCTGGAAGGATGGGTATCGACACAAGTGCCGTTCGAAAGTCGGATCGTCGTCTCTTGCGAGGATGGAGTATACGAGTGTCGAAGGACAAATAGAATCGTGCGAAGGATGATGATAGGAGCGTCGTCTAATAGTCGCCCGAAGGTTGGAGTACAAGAGGGCGAACACAATCGAGTCGGGTGGTAAAGAAGACTTAACCTAATGTTATGACCAACGTCCCTTAACCTAACTAGTAGGTGTTTGGAGATCAATCACACCACAGGACTCAGTCTGAAGAAGGATAAAGCGAGATAGAATTGAGAGGGAACGTCTAGGCCCTACGATAACGTAGAAACGAGGAGGTTAAGTCTAAGGAGTACTTACTGACTACGACCTAGACTATATACTACTATTGGAGCAGAGCTATCTGAGTATGAAAGGTATGTGATATAACTATATTCGGTCATAACATTGCACCTAGGGTATAGGGCGTCTTATCAACCAATCAACTACAAGAAGAGAAGGGTAAAGGGTTCATAGGGCCAAGGGTATCGGTGATTAAGCAGGGTTCTCAGGGACTGCTTCTATTCAGGGTAGACGGAGATTAAGAAGGGTGTGAGAGAGTTCTGTGACAAGAAGTCTCGAGCGGTAATTAAGGATCTCGATTAGAGATAGGATCTGATGATCTAGATTGAAGGATCTAGATAGGATCTGGATCTGGAGATGTATCGGGTACGATCGGATCTAAGGGTTCTCCAGGGTCTTCGGTAATGAACATGCTTCTCTATGAGCGATGCTTCTGTGATAGGGATCTAGGGTTTAGCTGTAACTGTGCAACAGGTTCTAATGTAAGGGGTTCGATGAATGACAGAGGTAACTCTTAACGTGTCATGAGAAATGAAGGTGTGCGATGTGAAGGGATGATGGATTCTTCGAGAGATAACTTCGTAAGGGACTCTCGGTTATGGTTTGATCATAGAGGCGTGTAGATGCTTATGATGTAACCCATTGCCTAATCGTAGGACTTCTAAGGATATGATGAGTTCGGTTATCTAGGGTTACGATGTAGATGGATGACGTCGATATAGTATAGATGTGATGTAAAGATAGTGATCGTTAATCGGTTATCCATCTTATCTTATCAGGGATCTATCTAATCTAATCTTATCGGATAAGGTGACTTAGGGTTTGATAATCGAAATTTAGATGCAGTTGGTAATATTCATGACACCCTACAATGTTGAGCCCTAAGTTAGTATACTCCTTCCGCTCCTCACATACATCTAATGTCATGACTAGTGCTGTCCCGCGGACGTCGCTGTCGGACAATCCATCGGGCAGGACTGCTATCTTGTATCACGGCTCCTTGCATAATCCATCAACCCTCGACAGTCTAGCAGGAGGCGTCAGCTTTTGCAACCCTAGTGCTTTGGAAATGGGAAGCGACTACTCGACTTCGTATGCATGCCAAATATACGTCCCCCATCACAATTTACTTACAATTACTCTCATACACAGACTGAATTTGATTGGCCACACTTGGCCCATGTCCTCGCAATATGGTGTGGTCACCACAGCTATGCGTTCCGCCGTCCCTACGATCTCGAGCCCCAAGTTAGTAGCTCCTTCTATCACTTGCATATATGTGACACTGTGACTAGTGCTGCCCTGTGGACCAATCTATTGAGCAGGACTGGTGTCTCATATCATGGCTCCTCGCATAATCCACCAACCCTCAATGGCCGAGAAGGCGCCAGCTTCAAGAATTTAAGTTCTTCTGAAATGGCCTCGTCCTGGTACGCACTTTAAATGCATGCCCTTCACCACGATCTACTGATAATCACTCCCGCACGCAGGCAGAATATGAAGGACCACAGTTTTACCGCGTCCTCGCAATACGGTCTGACTACCCCAGATATGTGTTTCACTGTCCCCAGGATATCAAGCCCCACGTTAGTATGCTCCTTCTGCCCCCTGCATACATCTAATGCCATGACTAGTGCTACCCTGTGGACGTCAGCGTCAGACAACCCATGGGGCAGGACTGATGTCTTATCTCATGGCTTCTCGCAATACATCATGCCCAATTCATATAACCCTGAACCTGACATACCCCCACATGACATCTCGGAGCATACTAGCTTGTCACATCAGCGACAGAATTTTGTCATCCCTCAGTCCCCCCCAAGCCAGTCGCAGCTACCAACCGACTCATGTCCAATCAAACATCCCTCATCTTTCCCACCCACTTGCCTGTGGCTGCGTAACGACGACACATGCTGCAGACATAAAGGGACGGAGGACGAGTTAAAGCAGCATTGGCACCTCATACATCTTCCTCAGTGCCAAGGCGCATCGATTGCATGCTGCTGGGAAGGATGTAATTATCGCAAGCGAGGTCACCCCTCAATTTGTGTCATGCTGCGCGGCTGCATGTGGCGTCATATCCGTGAAGTTCATTTGGGGCACCGCAGAAAGGTGACCTAGGTATACTATCAGGTAGAAATACAGGCTCCTTCGCTGCTTGCTTCTCTAGGCTCATTCTTTTCTTTTGATACCTTGCTATCCTCCTGTCTAATTCATTTATATGGTTCGTGTATCTATTGTGTCAGGACTGTCACGAGTGTAGTTCCATTTCACGTCGACTTATAGGACTCGTTTCACAACGGAACTTTATACAACCCGTTTCCGCTTCTGTTTTGCTTAGTATAATTTATATATATGTCCCAATGCATTGAGGATGTCCTCATCTAGACTGGGGTGAAGTCCATGACGTGCACATCTTAATATAATCACTGCAGTAATAAAGTTGGCCTGGACATTCTGATACTTTCGCCACGGCTGTAGTCGACATAATCCCCTTAGCTACCTGCAGTACTTAGACTATGCCTTGACCGTCTTCGTCGAGATCATCATCAAGTCCACATCCGCATCTTCCTCTACTATCCGTTCCTCTAGATCATTATAGTCGCTCTGCCTTTTGACACGTCGCACAGCGCCCCAAATCTGGTTAAAGCGTCTAGCACCCGCCAGCAGACGCAAAGTACCTCGCCGTGCTCTTAGTGATTCGGAGGTGAGCAATTCCTTCTGTGTATATACACATGTTGAACTTAACAGAGCCATTATTCACCTTCCTCGCACAGTCCCAGCGCGTTCGGCCAAACACGCGCCCCATCAGATCCAATGAGATCCTCAAGCATATTATTATGCCCCTTCTCCCCTACCTCGATTGGTTCGCCACCTTTTGCGCAAACCCGTGGCCAGTTGCAGCCCTTCACGAGCATTGGGATCCACTACTTATCTTCAGATCGCGAGAGCATCCAACTCCTTGTTTGAATACCACAGAAAGTTCCGGTGCCCATGTCTGTTACGGTTCCCCTTTTTCACACCTTCACCTTGTCACATCTTCACATTTCACATCTTCACTTGTCACACTTCTATTACGTGTACTTCTAGAACATTCTATCGTACGATTCCCTTTCTCTTTTTCTCATTGGCTCATTATTATTGAAGCTCCGCTTCTATTATTCATTCGCCTCTTCAATACCTTTATATATACCTCATCTTTACCATTTGTACTCTTTAACTTGACCTACGCAGACCAGGGCCTGCAATATCACTGCTTTACTTGCACGACTCTAACACTAGGGTGTTAGCTAGACTTTCGACTACTTTTGATTACTGCTAAGACGTCTGACGACGCTGAGCGTAACAAAAGGTCAAGTTAATCTTCAGACCGCCCGTCCTCGACTACGACCACCACCACGAACCTTTGACTTAGCATCCGCGGTTCTTACTGCTGTTGCTACCCGATAAGTCATAACGGCTACCCACGGAAAACAGCACCTCGGCTTCACCTGGGACGCATTATTAGGAACTTGGACTGCTCCAGACTCGGACAGCACCTTATTCACCGTCCATCAGTGGAGAACCTTTAGAAACAGCGCAGCCAAGAAAGGAACACATTGGGACTTCGATACCCAATCTTACGTCGACAATGATTTCCCAGAAACACCACTCGCCTCACCTATCCCTGCACACGCACCTCTCCCCCCAGCTCATAGACAAGCTCCTCCAGCCCGCACACCTCCTCCACCAGCAGAACAATCCCCCCTAGACGAATCAGACTCTGAATCCTCTGAAGAAGACAACAACAACATGGCCAAACTAATCGGCAACGTTCCCCGCCTTCAATGGCGATACCCGCGCCGCCAAAGGATGGCTCTTACAGGTAGAAGCCTACCTTGATATCAACGACTCCGTCTACACCATAGACAAACAGAAGATCGTCTTCATCCTATCCCTCATGACCAAAGGAGAAGCCACTAAGTGGGCGGAAGGACAGCTCAAAGACGCTAGCGCTACCAAAGCGTACGGAACGTTCGAAAACTTCCTCGAACAATTCAAGAAGACGTTTCACCCAAAGAACGTCGTGGACACAGTGATCTGTCGCATCTCCACCTTGAGGCAAACAGGAAGTGTTCCCGCTTATACCTCCATATTCCGCACCATCTTAGCAGACACAGGCATTACCGAAGAAAGTATGAAAATCATGTTCTTTAGAAACAGACTTAAGAAAGAAATCGTAAACACCATACTTAACTTCAAAAACGTACCTACTACCATCGATACATGGCTTGAAAAAGCCTTAGAAGTAGAATCGCGACGTAGTCTTACAGCACCTACCAACTACAAGTCCCGAGACCCCTACGCTATGGACATAGATAGGACAGAAGTAGAAGGAGAGGAAGAAGAGAGGCAAGTAAAGAAGGCCTACCTAACCCCGCAGGAGAGAGAGCGCAGACGAAAGAATGGCCTCTGCTTCAAATGCGGAAAGAAAGGCCTCATCAAAGACTGCACAAACCATCCAGCGTTTACACCACGCACTCAGACCGCCACCAAGAAGGCGAGCAAAGATGACGATGAAGACTACAAGGAGTTCTTGGAGTGGAAGGCGTTTAAAGCACGCCAGGCAAAGAAGACGGAAGAGAAGGATTTTGCCTAAAGGAGACTGAACCGGCATCAGTATCTCCTAGAATCGGACTAGTAGTACAATCGATTGGCGACTCTAATTCTATGCGTTTGCCTTTAACTTTTGACTCTAGCATTGCCGAAGCTGCAGCTCTAATCGACTGTGGAGCAGAAGGGGAATTTATTGACTGGATGTTCGTACGACAGAACTCCATCCCCACAGAAAAACTCAGTAAACCAATAAAAGTTAGGAATGTTGATGGGACACTCAACAAGCAAGGTCAGATCACGCATGCTTGTAATCTATCATTTGAAATCAAAGGAATCCATATGAAAAGACGTTTCCTTGTAACCTCTCTAGGAGGAGAGGACGTCATTCTAGGAATTTCCTGGCTAAAGAAAGAAAACCCTCAGATAAATTGGACGAAAGAAGAAGTCACGTTGCGAATACATAGAAGAAGTCGAAGACAAAGAAGAACAAACGTTCTTCGACACGCAAGAATCCCTTGACGAGGAATGGGATCCTGCTGTGGAAAGTATTCCGTATTCCTCCGAAATCCCTAAACTCCTAGATCCCGAACCTGCTGACGACACAGAAGAAGAATTAGAACCAGACGAATTCCTGATCGCATACTGCAAAGGCGATCACGTCATTGGAACTTATGAAACTTTTGAATCCCCTCTCACAGATGAACACATCCCAACCGACCACCAATACTTCTCGACCCGTGGAACCTTAGTCAGGAAAGCCGACAACATCTCTCAAACCCTCGCCCAAGACGCCGCCAAATCGAAGAAAACGTTCAAAGAACTCATACCTGAAATCTTCAGAAAATATAAGGACGTATTCAGAGAAGTAGCTAACAGAACCCTCCCACCAGAATGCAAATTCGACCATAAAATCGACCTCAAGGATACTTTCGAACCGCGTAAATGCAAAATTTACCCACTTAACCCCGCGGAAGAAAAAGCCATGAATGACTTCATCGATGAAAACCTTGCCAAAGGCACTATCATTCCCTCCGAATTGCCACAATCATCTCCATTCTTCTTCGTCGGAAAGAAAGACGGTTCCCTACGACCCTGCCAAGATTATCGCTACTTGAACGAACACACAGTTAAGAACAATTATCCGCTCCCACTAATCTCTGATCTTATAGATAAGCTAAAAAACGCGAAGATCTTCACCAAGATGGATATCCGTTGGGGATACAATAATGTCCGACTCAAGAAGACTGACCAATGGAAAGCCGCGTTTGCAACGGCAAGGGGACTCTTCGAACCAACGGTAATGTTCTTTGGCATGTGCAACTCTCCCGCCACCTTCCAATCTATGATGAACGACACGTTCGGAGATATGATCCAAGAAGGATGGCTGATCATCTACATGGACGATATACTAATCTTCTCAGACGATTTTGATACTCACCAAAAATGAACTCATCGAGTATTAGAAAGACTTCGCGAACACCGTCTTTACCTCAAACCGGAGAAATGCACCTTCAACATAGAAGAAATAGAATATCTCGGCATGATCATTAAACCAGGATCGGTAGCTATGGACCCGGCTAAACTAAAGGGAATCTCGGAATGGGAAACCCCAAAGAAAGTCAAAGAAGTCCGATCTTTCCTCGGATTCACTAACTTCTACTGCCACTTTATCGCTAACTACTCCATAATCGCTTGTCCCCTCATAGATCTCACGAAGAAAGATATGCCATTCGAATGGAACAAAGAACGCAACTCCACATTCCGTAAACTGAAGACCATCTTCACGTCAGCCCCTATTCTCCAAATTCCCGATCGCCATTCCCCCTTTGCCATTGCCACTGACGCCTCCCTATACACCACTGGCGCAGTACTCCTCCAAAAAGATCCAAATGGCGAATGGCTCCCCTGTTCATATCTCTCCCAATCCTTTGCCCCCGCCGAACGAAACTATCAGATCTATGACCAAGAACTTCTCGCCGTTATTCGTGCGCTCAAAGCATGGTGCCACTATCTTCTCAGATCCCCTTTCCCGGTCGAAGTACAAACCAACCACAAAAACCTAACCTATTTCCGTGACGTACAAGACCTCAATAGACGCCAAGCATGGTGGCAAACTTTCCTTTCTCAGTTCGATATACGTTTCAAATTTGTACCAGGCAAAGATTTAACTATTCCAGATGCTCTTTCTCGTAGATCGGATCACCTTCCTGACGATAGTGTCGAAAAGGACAATACCAGTATTCAACTTCTTCCTGATTTTATGTTCATCAATTCCGCTTCTCTCTCTGAACAATTATGTATCTCATCTTCCATCGACCCAGTAGTACAGATAGCGCTCAACGCGCTTCAAAACCCTTCTATCCCTCCTCCTCTATGCTCCGCCCTCTCTGATTGGAAACTATCGGATGGCATCCTTACGTATAAAGGACTTACTTATGTACCACCCGGCGACCTTCGTCACAGTATCACCTCCCTTCATCACGACTCCCCCACAGCCGGCCATCCAGGACAATACAAAACCCAAGAACTTCTCTCACGAGACTATTGGTGGCCAGGCCTTTCCACCTTCGTAAAGAACTTCATTGACGGCTGTAGCATCTGCCAACAGAACAAAGTTAATACACACCCATCAACTCCTCCTCTTTATCCTATCCCCACTCCTATATCTAACCGACCCTTTGCTCACTGTTCCACTGACCTCATCACCGACCTTCCCCCCTCTAACGGCTTCAATAGCATCATGGTCGTGGTAGACCATGGCCTTTCGAAGGGGGTAATTCTCACTCCATGTAACAAAACTATAGACGCTGAAGGCGTTGCAAACATTTTCTTTCCAAAGTATTCTCTAGATACAGACTTTACGATAAAATTATCTCTGACCGAGGACCCCAATTTGCCTCTAGATTCCAGATCGAACTCGGAAAACTCCTCGGATATAAGAACTCCCTTTCCACTGCGTTTCATCCTCAAAGTGATGGAGAGACCGAACGAGTTAACCAAGAGCTCGAAGTCTACCTCCGGATCTTTTGTGCCAACGACGCGACAGGCTGGGCATCCATGCTCCCTCTCGCAGAATTTGTCCATAATTCCCGACATCATTCCGCTCGCGGTACTTCACTGTTTCACCTTATGATGGGTTATCACCCAAACACCTACCAGACCTACATCCCAAGAGCGACATCCCTAACGTCGAACAACGTCTCTTCATCCTCAATAAAGCACGTGACGAAGCTTTAGCCACTCATGAATTAGCGCGCAACACCATGAAACAACGTATCACCTCTAAATTCGTACCATTCAATAAAGGCGACAAAGTCTGGCTCAAATCAAAGAACCTTCACCTCAGATACCCTAATCGTAAACTCGCACCTAAATGAGAAGGACCATTCACCATCTCCGATGTTCTATCCCCAGTCACTTACCGCCTCTCACTCCCTACACAATGGCGTATTCATCCTGTCTTCCACGCTGCTCTCTTATCTCCGTATAAAGAAAACGATACTCACGGTCCTAACTTCGTCGCACCACCACCTGACCTAATTGATGGAGAAGAGGAACAAGAGATAGAGGCCATCGTCAGTCACCGAGGTTCTACCTCACAAAGATACTATAACGTAAAATGGAAGGGATTCCCGAGTTCTGAGAACGAATGGATGACAGAGAGACAAATGGGTAACGCTTCCAATATTCTTTCTTCCTACAAACGAGCACATCATCTTTAAATCTTCTTCGTAGTACTCAGAAATATGCCTAAAACAGGGGTAATGTTACAGTTCCCCTTTTTCACACCTTCACCTTGTCACATCTTCACATTTCACATCTTCACTTGTCACACTTCTATTACGTGTACTTCTAGAACATTCTATCGTACGATTCCCTTTCTCTTTTTCTCATTGGCTCATTATTATTGAAGCTCCGCTTCTATTATTCATTCGCCTCTTCAATACCTTTATATATACCTCGTCTTTACCATTTGTACTCTTTAACTTGACCTACGCAGACCAGGGCCTGCAATATCACTGCTTTACTTGCACGACTCTAACACTAGGGTGTTAGCTAGACTTTCGACTACTTTTGATTACTGCTAAGACGTCTGACGACGCTGAGCGTAACAATGTCACACTCAGCATCTCACTCGGACTCTGGTGAGTCATCTTTAGGCTTGATTGAGGATTGTTCAGCAACTTTGTCCTGTGTCCTTTGAACCCATGGGCCAGCTAGGTAGGCTCGTGACCAGCCTGGCGTATACTACCACGGACAAAATCGAGTGGTGCTGGTTACGAGTCTACCAGCTAGGCGCATTAGCTTGCACCCACCAAATAGTTCCAAGGCGTGAATGAGTGTTTTGCGATGATACTTCAACAAACTGTTTACATTCAAAGAGTCTATGAATCTGATGATACGTAGCAGTGTCGGTATGGCGTCCTTAAAACGTGCAAGGGCAAAAAAGGCGATTTTATAAGCTTTTGTGCACGATCGGCGTCGCCAACAGCGCAGACACAGGTACTCGAACGACTCCGAAGGACAATCGTAACTGTAAGGCGGCGAAGACGCGGGTAGTGCGTTAGTTTGGAATCATCGTGAGTTGATCTGAGTTCACCAGACCTTGCAGGATTACTCTATATTAGCACATAGAAACGAACAAGACAGTCAGAGTATCACTAAGCCTCTATCTGATTCGAGCACCAGGAACAAGGGAATGTATGTTTGAGGTCGCCACGGCACATAGAGTCAAATGAAGAGGAGCGTGACAGGCAAGTCACGAGGGGTCACATTTATATTCGACTCTTGGCACGAGCTTGACACAATGCATACACGAGTTACTTCGTCGAATTTGAACGATGGCGAAAAACTCAAAGTTGCGCGTTGCGTTTATTCATCCTGACTTAGGAATCGGTGTGTATGTCATGGTGATTTTGAATATAGCGTCCCACTCACCCATATGACACGTAGGAGGAGCCGAAAGGCTGGTTGTAGATGCTGCACTGGGTTTACAATCCTTGGGTCACTCCGTGGATATATACACATCTCACCACGACCCCAACCACTGTTTTGACGAGACGAGAGACGGTACGTCAGGAAATATTCGTTCGCTTATTGTATCATCGTTATATAGCGCTCCTGCACAGGAAGACTGCGCGTCCATCATGTAATTCCACCGCTACCTCGGTCTATACAGGGAAAGCTTCATATCATGTTCGCGCATGCAAGGCAGCTGCACCTCACAATACACCTTATGCGCACGTCAGCGCACCAATACGACGTCTTCTTTGTCGATCAACTCTCTACCTGTATACCCTTCCTCCGAATGTTCTGTGGAAAGCGCGTCGTTTTCTACTGCCATTTTCCCGACAAGCTGCTCGCAAATGGGGCCTTTGTAGAGGGTCGGCGGAACATTAATGTCAGTATCCTGAAATCCATCTATCGCTTCCCAATGGATTGGCTAGAGGAGGTTACTACGAGTATGCGTACCATTACTTATCCGGAATTCACACTTACCGGAGATCTAGGACAGTCTGACACGATCCTCGCCAACTCAAAGTTTACCGCCCGAGTGACCAAATCGCACTTTTCTTCCCTTAGACACCAGCTGAAAGTCGTCTATCCGGGAATTAATATCGAAGCCTATATTTCACCGGTCGACTCATTAGATCCTGATATCGTTCAAGTCGTCTCGTAAGTTTTTTTCTGCATCTGTTAATACCTTAATAATCTTGATGAAGGCAACGGCGAACATTGTTATCTCTAAACCGGTTTGAGATGAAGAAGAATGCTGCTTTGGCAATAGAAGCATTTGCGATACTGCGAAACAAGGACTCGAATACATCAGACGTGAGACTGGTTCTTGCCGGTCGGTCGAGTTCAAGCTATTGTACGAGCTCGTAACTGACCATCTCCCAGGTGGCTATGATCCTCGTCTAGAGGATAACATACGAACCCTAAAATCTCTCGTTGAACTTGCACAGTTCAGTGGTCTCACTTATAACGTCATCACCCCGTTGCAATCTCGCGTGGCAGTACCGTCGTTCCCAAAGATAACCCTGAATGAGCCAGATATACTATTCCTCTTAAACTTTACCACTGCTCAGCGTTCGGGTCTACTCCAGGCTCAATCTACAGTCGCTCTATTATATACCCCAGCAAATGAGCACTTCGGAATTGGACCGGTGGAGGGAATGATATGCGGTCTGCCAATACTTGCCTGCGACAGCGGTGGCCCCACGGAGAGTATTGTTGACCAGCCGGTAGATCAGAGGACGGGATGGCTCTACCGTCCCGAGCCATCGGTGTGGGCTCAAGCATTAGAGGAAATCTGTAATCTCTCAGAGAAGGATAGGAAGGCGCTCTCGCAGAGAGCTCGGGACCGTGCCCAGAGGATGTTCGGAATGGAGACGATGGCGAAGTCACTCGAGGAAGTTTTGCAAGAGGCGGTATCTATGGGACCAGTCTCAAGAACGGGGATGTGGTTCGTGATGTTTGCGGTTCTAGGGTTATTGGTGGCCTTTTCGGTATGGATCGTTTTCGGGGTAGCTCTTTGATTGCGAATGGACAGGATTTCTTTAGATAGGTCAAGATCCCATCAGGAGTTGCGCGTCATGGCGAAGTCTTTGAACCACGTATACTGTTGTTTGGGAGTCGCCCAGCCGTCTCCGTGCCCGCCGAAGAAAGTGCTGAAGAAAAGCCCAACGAAGCCGACTGCTTGTTGATCGCTGGAATCACTAGTACTATTACTCAAGAGAGAGATCCTGTCAGTGACGAGGATTGACTGCACTGTTTCTTGTGCTGTAGCCAGTCTCCGCCGCCAGAATTCCCAGCAGACCACCTTGTGTTTGCTGTGGAGTTGGCGGCGTGGAAGACTTGGATGCGGTCTTTGGTTTCGGCTTCTTTTTCTGCTGAGGTGCGTCACGATAAAATATGTCTGTCCGGTTTATCGCCTGCTTCCCGTCGACGAACAAAGTGAACGTCCCATCCTGCTTCCCAGGTGTATTGAGCACGACGTCCTGGCGCAAGTTCGTCCAATTGCCTCTGCTATAGTGGAACGACCCCCTGCCTATTGAGAGCCCATACTCGTAATCGCAGACTGACTGGGGATTGGAACACAAGGCCTTTGTTTGCTTTTCTTTCGGAGCGTACTATGAACCAGGTCAGCTCTTTACATAATAATGTGAATAGATAGACAGACGAGATATAGTTCCCCGGCACCACCCGGCCTCCACATAGTCGTGTGCTAAAGCAGTCTTCGGCGGCAGCACCCCCGGAACAGCCTGTATGGCCACCGTATAAGCCAGGCAGTTTTCCGCCTTTCACCCAGTCGAAATCCAAGGGAAAGAAGACGCTATATTCCATTGTGACATTCTTGGCATCGCTCAGGTTCAATGGCGTCGCATAAAACTCGGCCCCACCTGGAGATTTGCTGGAAGGGTTAACGGAGTCCGCTGGGTAAAGAAGTTGTAAGGCTGCGGTAAAGCCCGTAACGTTCTGTGAGTTCGTGATGTTGTTTGACTCGTTTATATCCTGCGCATACGCAGATCTTCCTGGGTCACTGGCAAGCGCAGAGAAGCCGTTGATGATGGCGACGTTTTGCTTCCCGCTGGGGAAGTGAGTGACGTTAAACGCAGATAAGTCTGTCATTTCTGGAGGAGCTGCCCATGCTGTACGACCGGCCCACGGCGTGCTAGTGGTGGTCACAGTGGTTGTTGCAGTCACTGTCTCGACGACTGTAGTCGTAGACGTCGGAGTGATTGCAATCGTGGTTGTCACGATATTAGTGACTACGGTTGTGGTGGCTGTTTTGACGGCAGCCTGTGAAGGAGACGGTGACTGGGACAACAGGTAGGTTGTATCGACAGATGTGAATAATGACGAGGGGCTTTGGAAAGACTGGCTAAACGGAGGAGAGACAACTGCTGAAGCCAGCTGGACAGCTGTGGTAGTAGTACTGACACCCCCAGGGTCCGCAGGTGCAGGTAAAACAGTTGGTATAGCCAGCACTATCATGAACAGCAGAGCCGTTGAGACCATCCTGCAGAGAATATCAGTGTTTCTGGAGACGCATGCGTGCGACCTGCACCACACATGCGCAGACGAGATTTGAATTGAATCTGGCAGTCCAGAACGATATTGGTGGGTTCGTAAGCAGACGAGATTGAAATACTACTAATATAAACTCTCGCATGCACATCTTCGCATTGTAATCCCCTCAGGATGATCCTTGTGAGCACGAACCTACTGAGTTGCCACTACCTTCAACCGGCGTAAACTAGAATGCTAATACGTGTTGAGCGCCTTTAAATGTCGTGGCAATCGACACTTAGATATATATCATACTTAGCACTAGTAGCTATGACCTACTGCGGAGCCAGCTTTCTTCGTCATAATGTCAGTCTATCACCCACCAACCGACCTTGAAGAAGTTGTAAACTCTGAAGTCAGGTAAGTGACCGGAAGTTCGAATATCAATGGCTTGACCACGGAATACTGATCATATTAACTCTTTCCCACCTGTTAGGCTGTTACTTGTTCACCCAATGTCAGAGAGTGACACTTCCGTGGTTTCGGGGTATAGGTGCAAATATCATCATCGTTGAAGGATTCGGACAGTTACCTTGCCCTTGACGTCGCCTGCGATAATCAAAATATTGCCAGTAATATTCAATCCACGCCCCTTGACATTCAGGAATATGGTTTATGAGCAAAAGAATAGACCGCTCGATAGATTTTCTGACGTCTACTAGTCACGGTGTTAGACATACATAAGGAACAGAAGAAGCATACTAGCTTGGGGCTTGATATCGTAAGGACGACGAAATGCATATCTAGTCACAATGTGTTGAGGATACGGGCGAAGTGAGGCCAGCCTGATCCTACCTGAGTATGAAAGTCTTTATGGGCAAAATAAATTGTGACAAAGGACATGCGTTTGGAACGCGTAAGAGGATCACGAACAGTTGATTCCCATTGCCGGAGAACTAGTAGAGTGCCCGAGGCTGGCGCCTCCAAGATCATCGAGGGTCATGCGGGGAGCAATGTGAAGCAGTCCTGCTTGATAGATTGCCTAACGCCCACGAGACAGCACTAGTTACGGCGGTGCTAGACATATGTATTAAGGACCAGAAGGAGCATAATAACTTGGGGGCGCTTGATATATTGACCACCTGAAACCTTGTCGGGGAAACGACAAGGAACACTAAACGAATCGGGCGAAAGTAACAGGACGAAACTGTGGATTCTTTGAGCGTTGTACTAATGGATATATGATGGTAGGTAGGAGACCCGAGTCTGATAAGTATGAACAGTACGAAAATGGCGGAATATAAGGGGATAGGTCACATGACAGTATGATCAAGTAAGCGTGTGGTAAGCAGTCGGCTTACACCACCCTCTCTGCGAAAGTCGTAGTACTTACGTCTATTCGAACCCGAGAGCCTATAGACTAATCCAGCTAGAGGAATGTCTTGGAAAAGTCCTCGAAAGCGTACAGGCAAGTAGATTAGCATATCTCACAGCAAAATATCTGCTGGTACCTTCTTCACAGTTCGGAGGCCGCCCAGGAAGCTCCACAGTCGACGCAGCCCTATCATTCGTTCATGATATCGAAGCAGCCCGTAATCACGGACTTGTCACGTCGTGCATCACATTCGACATCAAAGGATACTTCGACTTCGTCAATCATACACGGCTACTCCGAATACTTCGGGACAAGCACCTACCGCTCCCTATGGTAAAGTGGGTGAAATCCTTCCTCAGCGAACGACAAGCAGCAATCTGCCTGGACGGAGTACTGTCACCATCGGAACCAGTCGAAAACGGTATACCTCAAGGATCCCCAATATCACCGGCCCTTTCGATTATCTGCACAAGCCCACTAAACGAAGCCTACAATGCGAAAACTCGAGCTCGTGAATTACGCCCGGACAAAGCCACACCGACCACATTAGCATGCTACATCGATGATGGAAACTTATATGTCTCCTCTCCATCCTTGGAGAACAATGTCGCAATACTCCGGGAGGAGTTCATTTTTGTGAACAATTGGCTTCGCGAAGCTGGACTGATGGCGGAAATTGACAAATCTGAGCTCATCCATTTCACATGGCGTCGTGCACCGGATCGACCACCTATCCTGCTGCCTAGTGACGAAGGACAGGTGACAATTAACCCCCGTGACTGTATCAAATGGCTTGGTATATATTTCGACTCTAAACTCTCTTTTCGCAGGAATGTATGTGAACTGGCAGGCAAAGCGGAAAATATCGCCCAAGGACTACAAATGCTTGCAAATACGGTAAGAGGTCTCTCGCAATCACTATTGAGAACTGTATACTCGGCTTGTGTCCGCAGTGTAATGACATACGCAAGCCCCGTTTGGTGGACGGGCGTGAAAACCCATGCAAACATGCTTACCCGCGTCCAAAACAAATCCCTTAGACATATCTGTGCCGCTTTCCGAACCACCCCAATAAAGGCCCTAGAAATAGAGACATCAATCCCCCCCATCAACCTCTTCCTCGAACACGCAAACGATAACGCCGCCACTCGACTACTCAAACTCCCCTCGTTCAACCCAATCCTACAGAGACTTGATCAACCCTGGCGACAATTTAACCTCGCTGACCCCCCACCCGCTCTTCCCACCGACAAATACCGTCCTCGCAGCCGCAAACCACCAAAATCGACCAGACTCACCCGTCTGTCAAAACGAGCATCCCCGAACGCGGAACGCATCAACATATTTGCGCTGCCACCTTGGGCAAACACGAAGGAAACGTACCGCGGCCGCCTAACGATCTCGGACAAGCAAAGAGGAGGCAAGAAAGAAGCCGCCAAAGCGCACATACAAACCGCTCGTAATCTACGAACGGAGGACACGCACCTTCTCGTTTACTCAGACGGATCGAAACAATCAGTCAGAGAGGAGGAAAGAGCTGGAGCAGGATGGGCCGGCTATCACAGAGGAAGAGAAGTCTTCTGGGGTCAGGAAGGAATGGGTCCCAAAGCAGAGGTGTATGATGCAGAGATGGTAGCGCTCCTTCGAGCAATATCGCGAGCTATCAGCTTCGTGCAAAATTCCCAGGTGACCCATTTACATTTCTACGTCGATAACAACTCTGTGGTGCAGGCTGCATATGCAGCTGCACCCGGACCCTCACAATACATTGCATTACAGATCAGACGCTCGATCGAAGACTACCTAACCACATCCCCCCTCCATCATGTCCAAATTGCATGGATCCCAGGACATCACAACATCATCGGCAACGAACGTGCCGACGAGCTTGCAAAAGAAGCCACTGGACGTAACGACTCGTACCACTCGACCTATGCAAATGCGCGCCGAAGAAACAAGGAAGGGATCTTGCAGAAATGGACAGAGAGTTGGAATAGAGACGTGGCAGCACAGACTGGACGCTTCGCTCTCGCAAATCGACTCCCACCAACGCTCAAACCCCGCCAACATTTCACTCACACTCCTCGAGAAGTATACGGCCGTCTTATACAATGCCGCACAGGACACGGATTCATGGGAGAATACTACGCTGCATTCGTTCCAACCGAACCCACCCTCTGCCCATGTGGAGAACCACGTCAAACACGAGAACATATCATACGTGACTGCCCACTATTTGCGCGACAACGCATCCATCTGCGTGAGGTATCACACAACATCATACTCAACGAAATTTTGGGTACGGAGAAGGGCATAAAGGCACTAGCGAAGTTTATTCAAGAATCCAGCGCATTCAAGAAGGTCGCACTGGAACGAGAAGGAGACTGGGAAGAAAGGAGAGGGACAGAAGCCTGAGTAAGGGCAAAGAAGGAAGTGACGAGGGAAGGAGGAGACGAGGAGAGATCAGAAGGAGGAGGAAGGAGAGAAAGTGTATCATATTATACTAAGCCTGGACACCAAACGAGCCCACACGCACACCAAAACTCATCAAACGCGGACCGCTTGGCTATTCGTACTATACCTACATCCCTCACCCTGTTACAACACTCCCCAGCACAGCCCTAACAGGGCACCGCGTCTTAACAGCTCACTTTGTTTGTTGCGGTATATAAATATAGAATTTCTCTCTCTCTCTCTCGTAGTACTTACGTCAGCCTGTCTTAGGCATTATCATAATCGCATACATACCTTATTTTTGTACAATTACAGTTCTTTTCAAAATTCACAGAGGACATTAAATGCAGATAAGTTTGTCGTTTTTTTTCTTGATTCCATTTATGTCCTATTGAAAGTTTGTCATTTCTGGAGGAGCCGCCCATGTTATGCGATCGGCCCATGGCCATGGCGTGCTAGTGGTGATCACAGTGGTTGTCACGATGTCGGTGGCTATGATTATGGCGGCCTTCGTGACGGCAGCATATGAAGCGGACTGTGACTGGGACAACAGTCGTGCTAGGAATTCCGAATCATCACAGTGCACACTATCAATCATCAGAACCAACCGGTTCTAGGAACGACAACAACCGTAAGGTTAAGTGTCAATATCGACAACGATATTTTAGAATTGAGCAGCACTTAAATCACTTATTTCTTCCCTTTAACTCTTGCAGTTTCTATCATCAGGCAGGCTCTCGCGTACGATCACTACGGCACTCAAACCACTCGAGCTTGTGAATAGATGCGCATATATTCCTTCGTAGCTTTAATTATCGAATCGACTTGCAGTTCAGATCCAACCTGAACGTATCCGTCGGACGTGCACACAGCATTTTCGCTTTGACTGTCTATTTGATTCTACTCGACACTGTACCTCGTTCAGCTTCAATTGCGCTCTCTAACAGCTCTACAGGCGGTTTCCGAGGTCTTTGTGATATCCGTGGCAGTCCTTCGTTGGCTCAGGGATTACAAGAACCGAGTAAAGTCCGAGTGATACCAGGGTAAATAGTACATCATGAATCATGATTCTTGCGAGTGGCCTTGAAAGGTTCGCTGTGGGAGAGACACGTCGTCATTTGTCAACCCTTCCTTGCCCTCCCCCGCATCAGCCATGGCGCGGTCGCCTAACCTGGACCTCTCTGTCAACATGTGGCAGCTCGTCCTCCGTGCAGCGGCTTGTCTTGGGATAATAGGTGTAATTGCTCGGGTTTACCTTCCTAAATCAAAGAGTGGCCTCCCTCTCCCACCATCCCCTCCCGCTCGGAGACTTCGCGGGCACTTCCTTCCGCGTCGCAAGTAAAGTTTCACAGTTAACATTGACCCATCGATTTTAACGCTGATTGTGTCTTATCGCTGATCAGATTATTCCTCCTTATAGAGGAATGGATTGACGAATACGGTCCTCTAATCACCATTCGGTCAGGGCTTGAGAACGTCGTTGTCATCGGCCGTTACAAAGTCAGTCCATCTACCATGAGTTTTTATACCCAGGCTTGACATTCTGTTGCAGGCCGCGGTAGATATCATGGAGAATCAGGGCAAATCACTAGCTGATCGTCCTCGTACTGCTGGCGAATTTTTGGGCGACGGAATGGGCATCCCCTTTGTACCCAAATTTGGGGAAAAGTTTCGTCGCATGCGTAGGTTAGTAGTTCGCGATACTTTCCCTTATCCTATCTTACTTTTCACCTTGATGTAGAGCACTTCATACGCATCTCCAGCCTAAAGCAGCTGAGGCTTATCAGCCCATGCAGATGTCACACGCGAAGAACACTGTCCTCGACATCCTTGATGATCCGTCCAACTTCGAGAACCATCTGACAACGTAAGCGATTTCGCTTATGACAGTATATTGCTCACCTGTGTTGTGAAGTTATGATGCCACGACAACTATGAAAGTCGCATATGGGAAGACTACGCCCACACTTGCAACTGATCCTGAAGTCATTGAGATGAGCCAACTTATCAGGACGACTGGTGCAGTCATCCGCACTAGTGCTTATCTGGTGAACACGATCCCTTGGCTCAAATACCTTCCTTGGTATAGCCGAGACTTAAAACAGGGGTTTGAGAGGAGAAAGAACATTTACATGGGTCACCTGAACCGCGTGAAAGAGCAAATGGTACGCATTGCCTTTCCAATTCTTGCATGAAGTGACTGAGTTGTTCCGCAGCAGAGCAATGTAAACATCTACCCTTCTTTCGCGAAATATATGCTAGAGAGTAGCGATATCTTTGGTTTCACAGAGGCTGAAATAGCCTCTCTTACTGGCGCCTTTTTTGGAACTGGACCGAATACGGTGAGGTGTTGTTGCGTTGTCTCTGAAGACATGTGACTGAAAATAGATGAAAGAGTGCTGTGGCGCTATGCACGGTGCTCATGGCAGCCGCTTGTTTCCCGGAGGAGCAAGCTATAGTTCAGGACCGAGCTCGATGCGGTCATCGGAAGGCATCGAGGTAGCTCAATTCCCCCATTGCAGTTCTTCTGTAAATTCATTTTCTGTACTAAAGCGCCGACCTTCGCCGACCAAGAATCTCTTCCCCGCCTGCACGCCTTCATTTCTGAGGCTTTGAGATGGAGACCCCTGGCTTCCAACGGTGTGTACTTTCGTTGTGTGTGTGTCCCTGAAGTTTACATTCACACTGCAGGATTGGCTCACCTAGCAACCAAAGACGTGATTTGGGTAAGTAATGTCCGAAAAACCTATCGTACAAATGATGATTTGGCACCAGGATAACTATTGTATTCCAGCGGGGACTACGGTAGTGGGCAATCATTGGTAAGCATCGTGCTTCAAGATACGACAGAACTGATGGTTGTTGCCTTAGGGCTATTTCTCGAGATCCAGAAGTCTACCCCGAGCCTTACGCGTTCAAGCCCCAGCGCTGGATTGATGAACAAGGTCTCCTGAGAGACGATCTAAAATTCTTTGTCTACGGATTTGGTCGGCGGTATGCACCATCTTTCAGTTATTCGTTTTTGAATGACATTCCATCTAGTGCATGCCCCGGTCAACATATCGCGAACAGGTAAAGCTATCCTTCCACGCACACCGTCTCCCGAGCTTACTTCGACCAATAAAGATCGGTGTTCATCAACTCGGCCCTTATCCTTTGGGCCTTCCAGCTTGCTCTGGATCCTACGAAGCCGTTGGATGACATGGGGTTCATGAGCGGGCCGAGGCAACAACAGCCGTGCACAATTGAGTTTGAGACAAGGATACCGGAAACAGAGCTCAAGGGGATGATGCAGAATTATCCTGAGGTTGCATGAGAAACGTCTGGGGAGACAATGAAGAACCGGTTCGAGGCGAACCACCAATTCAACCACGCAGCATCACTCTAGGACTCGCGGTATTGGGCCTTGTCATACCATGTAAATTGTGTATTGTTGCCCATCTCTTCCTAGCCTGGTACGCAGGAGGACAAACGATCAGTAGAGTGTATAGTTGATGCCCTTGTACTGAAAATGATGATGGTTAATACATGAACTCTGGATGCACTTGACCGCCATAGAAGGTTAATACACAGTTACTGGAACATGCCTATGCCTGCTGGCATGCGCGGCTGTTATTTGCGTGACATGCATATGCAGCCACTCAAATGGGCTGAAACATAATAGTCAGTGCCCTCATTAGATGTCTTCTGACTAGTTCAAACTTCCCGTCATGTCCCGCCACCAGAAGTCATGCGGACCATCGCATAAGCAAGGCCATAGATAGATTCAGACTGGTGGTGGCCAGTTGGCGGTTGGTCGCCTCTTTGTTGGGCATTCCGCTTGCGAATGACGCATGTATGACCCAATCCCCGGCGCCCAGATAAGTATTGCTTAGTCGTTGCAAACGCTTGCTGCGAGGGGTTTGCTACAGGACTCAGAGTGAGTGTGCGAGTCTGAGCACGAACCTACCTGAGTTGCCACTCCCTCACCCGTGTGTTGACTAGAACTAAGAACTCGTGCCTTTATCGAGACAGGGGCGGCATATGTAATACGAGCGTCTCTGGCAATCTTCTGAGCGGCTTTCAATGACGTGGCGCTTTCGCACTTACATATACATCATCCTTAGCACAAGTAGCTAAAAGCTGTCGCGGAGCCAGATTTCTTCATCGACGATCGTCATAATGTCAAACTATCATCCACCCACCGACCTTGAAGCAGTTGTAAACTCTGAAATCAAGTAAGTGATCCGAGTTCTGATAGGCTTGACCACTGATCAATAATCAATATCGACTCTTTCCCATGCAGCGCAATGTTCAGAGAGTGGCACTTCCGTGAGTTTGGTGCATAGGTGGAAATTCGTGGTCGCTGAGAATTCTGGACAGACATTTACTTCCATCAGCGCAACGCTGATGAGCACCAGGCAGCGCTGGACTTGCGCGATGCTGTCCTGCGCCTAAGGCGTGATGGGGCGTTTGTCGCTGTGCCATTATTTCGTGTAAACACCGACCCTATCGGTCCTCATCCGGTCGGTAAGTGCCCCATAGGCCATAGCCCTCTCTAGAGTGAATTCAATTTTGGTGTCAGGTTCATACGAGATCTGGGTACCTTCGACCTCGTTTGCTTCTGTATTTTCGTACCTTTGTATGAACAGGGGAAGTTTAAGGTATTTCTTTACTTCTCCTCTGTCAATTCATCGTCTCATTGCAAGCAAAGCATTTTCGTGCACCCGCTGACCAGCGAAGTGGTAATTACATTTGCGTATCGAGTGTTTTATTGACTGACCAATGCGTGGGCGCCTTTGTAGAGAAAGTGAGTATAGTGGATCGCTTGTGCAACACATACCTGATGATCACCTCGCAGAGACCATGAAATTCGGAATGCGTGGATTGGTCCTTCATTCCCTCTTGATCTATCCACTCTCCCAGCGAAGAGTGAAGAGGTACACATTCAATACCCGAGTCTGAGTGAGTTTCTTACCACAAAGACATCCTTGCAATCATACCAATCGAGCCATACAGAACTTGGTTACTCTGCAACGGAACCCGAGTATACTCTTGATCAGCGCCGTCGCATCGGTGCTAACGTCGAGCGCATCTTGAAGGGCGAGAAGGAAGCGGCCAGGGTACCCATGAATTAACGATTTGGCCTGGCGGATGGTTGGAATTGTTAGCTCTACGACGTCTGGTGGTGTTCCATGGATATTTAGTTATGATGTTCTGGTGTAACTGTAGGCAGATGAATGATATAAAGATGACTAGTAGACTAGCACGGTGCCAATTATGACTCGACCGCCGTTCCATCAAGCCCAATATTAATGTCAACTACCCTCGCTGCTGTTCCGATCTCGCTCGTCCTTCGACATACAACTAGTGGATGTACAATTCGCCGACACTTGAAACCGTCAGAAGGTCATTTCATTGTGACTCATTCGCTGTGTTTCCGAGTCGGCGACCCGCCGCGTCATAGAAAGTCATCCATCATAAATTGGCCCGTCATCTTCCAGACGCAACCACATCTACCACATCGGCCTATGCAAAATGTCACGCTCAGCAAAACGTGCACCTCCTAGCACGATCGTTATCAAGCTCGGCGAGTACTAGTAGTATCCTCGCCCAGCCTCCCACAGATGTGTGATCTGTAAAACCCTATAGGAACATCCTCTATCGTCCACGAAGAAACGCATCAACCCCTTCTATCCATACTTTCTGCGGTTGTTGAGACCGTTGTCAATCTTCGCAGCCATGGACACAAAGTGGTGCTCGTCAGCTCTGGGGCTATTGGAGTTGGATTGAGGACGATGGATATCCCACAGAGACCAAAAAGTCTGTCTAAGAAGCAGGTGCATCTTCCTTCTGTATCGTCATAAGATTAGGACTGATTAACGGAAGGCCTTGGCAGCGATAGGACAAGGACGTCTCATTGCACTATGGGATAACCTCTTCGGGCAGTTTGATCAGCGAACCGCTCAGGTTCTTCTAACAAGAGGAGACATATCCGATGTAAGATGTTTTCTAGACACCCTTTTCAAGCGCTGAACCTATCCCAGCGCACACGATATTTGAACGCTGTCAACACATTAAATGAACTTTTGTCCATGGGCGTGGTGCCCATCGTCAACGAAAACGACACAATATCCGTCAGCGTAAGTATCTATTCCATATGACGCGTAACAACTCGGGTGGGCTAACTGGCTGCAGGAAATTAAATTTGGCGATAATGACACGTTGTCTGCCATCACGAGTTCCATGATTCATGCCGATTACCTTTTCCTCCTTACGGACGTTGATGGTCTGTACACATCCAACCCACGAAAAGATCCCTCCTCGAAAAAGATTGATGTGGTCAACTCTGTTGCTGCTATCCGAGCACAAGGTAAGGATCTAGATCTACCCATACGGAATTAACTTTGATCGAATCTAACCCCTTGCTCCAGTAAGCACATCGACGCTAGGATCCAGCCTTGGAACTGGCGGAATGGAAACAAAATTAATTGCTGCAGAAATAGCAACTGGCGCTGGCGTAACAACCGTTATCGCATCCAGCAAACAACCCTCAGTGATCGTCGATACCATCGACTATTATACAGCGCTGAGAAGCACGTCAGTGCCCACTTCAGGAGCCGCTAGCCCGGTCCCTCCACAAAAGCTTAATCAGGTCGATTTGGATGAAGTCAGTGCATCCCTTAGTTGGCCAAGACCTCCGCATACTGTCTTTAAGCCTTCCGTAATTCCCATGCGGGACCTGAAGGCATGGACGAGCCATACCCTTTATCCAGCAGGTAGCGTGATTATTGACTCTGGGGCACATATTGTATTGTCTCGTCGAGAGTCTGGCGGCCGCCTGCTGCCTGCTGGGGTGCTTGGAGTTCGAGGTTCATTTGCTTCCGGCCAAGCAGTCCGCATACTAGTCCGGCGCTGTGCTGAAGAAGTTCCCGTTGAGGTCAAGGAAGTTGCGCAAATGTCATATTCCAACGTGGCAGCAACGACCCTGTGCACGCCAGTCCTAGAACCTGGAGCATCGGTGACGGCCTCAGTTATATCCCTTGTTCCACTTTCGCGCTCCGGGTCGTCCTCATCCCTGGCAGATGATATGGCATCTGATTCCCAGACGATTACGGACGATGAAATCCCTTTGATCGAGAAGACGAACGAATGCGAAGTCTGGGATTGCGTAGAAGTGGGACGAGGTTTAGCGAACTACAATTCTGCACAGATATCTCGAGTAAGGGGCCTAAATAGGTGGGTTCTTCGCTTCTGCTTTCGAACTTGTTTTCATGCGGCTGTCTTCAGCTCTCGCATAGTTCAGCTCCTTGGCTATGCGGACACAGAATACGTTGTAGAGAACATCACCATTAGAATTTCTGCATGATGTGGCAGTGTAGATTATTTGTGCTGTGCAAACAAGATAATTTTATCTATGGTTTTTTTGATCGAGCAAGGCTGCTGTGCCAGTCACCCAACCGAATCACCCTTTTTTCCATTATCACCATCATCATCGTCATCCTGTTCTAGCTTGTTCTATGTTATAGACAAACCAGCAAATTCTAAATTATGTATCACGGAAACTCTATCAGACTTCTTGCGGGTATGTTCATCCAGTACCAGGACTTTCCTTCCACTGATTTGGCCTCTCAGGCAATAGTCACCCAGAGCTCGCCCAAGCAGTGGCCGAGCGGTGAGCTGCCGCTTTACATGATGCAGCCAAACAACCCACGAACTAGTGATTCACCCACATAGGCTGGGAGTGCCCCTCACACCATGCATGCCCCAGAAATTCTCCAACGGCGAGATCAACGTCAAAATTTCCGAATCCGTCCGCGAGGAGGACGTCTTCATAATCCAGTCAGGGTGTAGCGATGTGAACGACAACTTGATGGAACTCCTGATCTTGATATCTGCCTGCAAAACCGCTTCCGCCCGCCGCATCACCGCTGTCATCCCGTGCTTCCCGTATGCCCGCATGGATAAGAAAGACGAATCTAGAGCACCGATCACTGCAAAATTGGTGGCAAACATGCTTGTCAGCGCGGGATGCGATCACGTTATCACCATGGATCTGCATGCGAGCCAAATTCAGGGATTCTTCGACATTCCAGTGGACAACCTTTTTTCAGAGCCTTTAATGATTTCATACATCAAGAGGCACATTGAAGGGTGGCAGAACGGCATTGTCGTCAGTCCAGATGCTGGTGGCGCAAAGAGGTCTGTGTTTGGTTGGGATTGAAGTTGGCTCATTGCTCAGTTGTGAATAGGGTCACTGCCATGGCAGACAAGCTTGGCGTCGAGTTCGCCCTTATACATCGGAAACGCGATGGGAAGTCTCAAAATGCACCAGAACGCATGGAGCTTTTGGTCGGAGACGTTCGAGATAAGGAACTACCGCTTCTTGTACTCTTGCCGAATTTTCATTAATGATTACCCCAGGTGGCTATTTTGGTGGATGACATGATAGATACTGGCCACACGCTCACACTCGCTGCTCGAACGTTGCATGAGAAAGGCGCAAAAACCATTTACGTTCTTATTTCGCATGGTGCGTGTCATATAGGAGGAAATTTGCCGATCACCTGACGATTTGCGAAGGACTTTTCGCAGAAGCCCATATGGCTTCTTTAAACAGTCTCCCCATAGAGCAGCTTGTGGTAAGTTATGCATTACTTTCGCCGTGCTGCTAATGTACTCCACAGGTTACGAATACCATTCCGCAAAAAGAGCACAAGGAACAATTTTCGAAGTTGATAGCCTTGGACATTAGTTCTACAATCGCTGAAAGCATACGTCGCACACACAATGGTGAAAGTATTAGCCTTCTATTCGGTGAATGGGCCGACGGCAGAGGTCTGGATATGATCATTTAGTTTGTTTCCTCGCTCCGGATCCTATCCCTCGCGTCGGTAAATGCTTGTATCTTAGAAACGCAGTTCATTACCAGTTCCTGACTTCCCCGTGTGCAACCGCGATCCTTACAACTCCGATTCTGATTGGGGTGTCAGTTCTGGCAGAAGCTCCGCGGCCACCCACGGTCGAACACTGGTCGAGCGGAATGGGGGACTGCGCAACAAGGGTATTGCCACTGACCTACTTCTCATTCTCATCATTTCGGATTGATTGCATGCTTGGTCTTCACATGGCTATTTCTGATCCGAGTGTAAGTCGGAACAAACTGTGTGAAGACGGGCATCGAGTGCGAAACTTCTGTCCGAGCAAGCTCGTACCGCTCACCTATTTAACCAGGGAATGCATTGATGCAAGACATACATCCCGTCTCAGGCCAACGTCTCTCCCATACCAGCGATGTCCCAACGACTTACATTTACCACTGCTAGCATGCAGAATCTTGTCATTTCCAACCCAACTGACGCACTCTACTATGAGGTGTTAACCCCTGACTGGGAGTCGCACCTGACGACAGTGCGCCGACTTGACACTCGTGCAGAACGCTATGACACCATCGGCAGCATCCGAAACCAATCACGCAAACCCGTCGCAGTCAGCATGTACAGCGGAGAGTTCATGAACGAAGAGTTATGGTTACGAAAAATTGAGGGAGACGATCGACAGAGGTATACTCATTTCTGTGATGCTGCACAAGCGCTTGACTGCAATACGCAGTCGATGGGAATTTGATGATGGCGAAGGGAATTATTTCTCTTGGGCTGTAGCAGGTCCAAATTTTGAGGTTTGGAAATGTGCACAACATGATTTATACGGAGCAGCTGACAAGTGACAGCTTCGCAGCATTGATGAAGGCGGGGCGCCGAGTCGAAAACCCATAGCAACGTACTACCCACACAAGCGCTACGTCATGGTGGGTATGATATCACAGCGTGCATTTTTAGAGATCGAGCCTTCTGTGGTGGATTCCCTGGATACAATACTAGGTGCGGTATGCTGAAGCGAGGAAACGAAGACGCTAACAACGCTACAGTTTCCCTACTTGTGCTTGCAAAGAAACGGAGGAAGCATAGTCTTTGAAGACACGACGGGGAACAGCGGGAGCTTTTGGACACTTGGACATTTTTAACTAGATCCACACGATTAGTGCACCTTAATAAAGACAAATATGTCTTCACCTTTTTGATTCCATCCATCCATCATCCAATGAGTCTTGGATCAGGAAGTCATACCAGAACTTCGCGATAGGGGCGGTGCTAAGGTGCCACAAGGCGTGGGCATCGATCATGCGACCCCACGGTGGGAAATCGAAGAGCTCGAGAGCAGTCGCAGCCGTTGTAAGCGCGACAAACGCTGCCGCTTTAGATGCGTATGATGGTCTATATGTTCGTGGTTTGGAAGGAAAGCGTCGAATGAGGGGTAACGATGCAGGAAGGGAATATAACAGCCACAGCAAATTATGCGTGAAGCCTACAGTGAGGTTGAAGGCCATATTATAGGTGTAGTCGAACCGTGGTAGAATGCTGAGATAGGTTACATGGGCGAGGTAAGCTACAGTGCAGATAGAGGACCATAGGAGGAATGCGGGGGTGCACTGCGTATGGCCATCCTCACGCGACCGGGTGGGGTATAGATTGAAGAGCCGCAGAACCGCGCAATACAAGGCATACAGGATGGATAGAGCAGCGGAGAAGTAGTCCAGCTTTTCCGTGTTGGGCAAATCTTCAAGGAGTCTATAAGTAGGAGAGAACGTAATATGATTTGAGGGCAGACCTCTTGTATGAAAAACCGCAGACCAGAGCCAGGTGTTAATGCTCACTATGGCCCATGTTAAATAGTAGGGTCGCATTGGGTGGTCTTTCAGCATTCTGCTGCGAAGCTGGTGCCATCCTTGGATGTGATAGTACATATTCCACAGCGAGAACGCGACAGAAGCGGGCTCTTGCATTCCCAAGAATCGCCAAAAAGGCCACTTTCCGTAATATTGGTGTATCGTTGAGCTTCCACGGACTGCAGCGTCTGTCAGCATGTGCATGCACTTGTACTTGCAGTCATCTGTACACGTCCAACGTGTCAACTGGAGGACAAGTGAAAGGGTCGTTTGAGGATGACACTGGTCTCCATAACATGCAGAAACGCAATTCTGAAAGTTTGATGATCTGTCGCCGGAGGAAGCAACCACGAAAACGAGGAACGGAACAATTGCTAACACCAAACGAACCGTACCCAACATGATGGCGAACAAGTCGGTTCACTGCCACAAAGAACATTGGTCTTAACATTACATAAGCAAGCACTAGACATGGATCGCCTTAGGCTTCAAGCATCAATCTTAGACTAGAACTTCAAGAACCAAATCCCCTCCGTCAAGTATCTCCACACTGCGGCGCACCATATTCATATTTGAATCGCACAAGCATTTTTACACTGGCCAACTAGCTATCTCGCAAGTTCTTGTTTAAGCTGTAAGTTTCGTATCCCATCCTTGGATTCACCTTGTCAATGTACTTACCAGAATACCACAGGGACCGTTCTGATACCAAGAAACTGCCGTGCATCCTTTGTATTGCATCCAGATTGCCATAGACATCCATGGTTCGTGCTTCACAGGCGACTACCTTCTCATCTTCAGCCTACTTCGACGACCGGGGGCCGCACGGGACTGCTCAACCAATAACTGAGCACGTCAATGTAAGTTTCTTCCATTTTTAATTCATTATTTTTACCTAGAGATAAATAAAGCCCCATTCTCGTCCAATAGTTTCTTATTTTTTCCCCAAAGACGTCGGTGAACATCACTATGGGGTATGTGTCATCTCACAAATACTATACTTGGCTCTCATCAAGCACTGATCGCAGGAACGCCATCCGATGAAACCACACAGACTGACCTTGACCAACGCCTTAGTCATGGGCTATGGACTTGACAAACAAATACATCACATATATAACCCCCGTCCAGCTACTCAAGCTGAGTTGGAGATGTACCATGACCACGACTACGTCGACTTTCTTTCACGGTGCGTAATTCACACTATCTCTCATTAGTAGCACACACCTTATGGCGGTACCAGCGTGACGCCAAATAACCAGAACGAAATGCGACATCTTATCGACACCTTCAACTGTGTTGAAGACTGTCCAATATTTTCTGAAATGTATGATTTTTGTCGCATGTATGCTGGCGCTTCCCTTGCAGGCGCAAGGAAGCTTACGGCGGGTGCTTGCGATACTGCAATCAATTGGTCGGGTGGACTCCATCATGCTAAGCGTGGAGAAGCGAGTGGCTTCTGTTATGTCAATGATATCGTTCTAGCAATCCTTGAACTTCTGAGGCGAGTTGTCGTTTCACTAGGTGCATACCTAAATTTAACCCCCAAGGTTCACAGATATCATCCCAGGGTCCTCTACATAGATATCGACATCCATCACGGAGACGGCGTTGAGCTTGCGTTTTACCATTCGAATCGTGTCATGACAGTATCTTTCCACAAATACACCGGCGATTTCTTCCCTGGGACGGGTAAGCTCGACGATAACGGTGCAAGCCTGGGCAAGCACTTTTGCCTAAATGTGCCTTTACAAGACGGCATCGACGATGATATGTACTTGACGATATTCAAAACTGTCATTGAAGACACTGTCACTGCTTTCCGCCCGACATCCATTGTCTTGCAGTGCGGCGCAGACTCATTAGGATGCGATCGACTTGGGGCATTTAATCTATCCATAGCAGCTCATGGCGAATGTGTGAACTTTGTTAGGAAGTTCAATGTACCGCTGCTCGTATTAGGAGGAGGAGGCTATACCATCAAGAACGTCAGCCGCTGTTGGACATATGAAACTGCCGTCCTCGTCGGGGCGACGATACCCGACGAGCTTCCGGCCACAGTCTACGATCCGTTCTTCCGCGACTCGCAGTGGAAGCTTCATCCTCCCCTCACAGGACGTGTCGAGAACCAAAACTCTCCTGCATCATTGCAACGAATCACCATTAGCATTCGGAACAAGCTACGGTATTTGCAGGGTGCACCAAGTGTTGCCATGCAGGAGATACCGCCCGACCTGGAAGGCTGGCTTGCCGATGAAGAAAGGAAACAGGAGGAGATTGATGAGGAACGAGGGACTGCGCTCGCAGGAGAACGAAGAAGCGACCGGTCGATGGCGCGCAATGAGTTCTTTGATGGGGACAACGATGTAGATCAGGACGAGGGCCCTGTATCTGCCGGCGTGAAGAGGCCGGTTAGCTCGAGAAAACCCCGTGCGCCAGGAAAGCGAGGCCGGGGTAAGACAAGAGCGAGGCCCAGTGCCAGTACGAAAGAGGACGGGGAGGAGACAGAGGAACCACCGGTTGCCACAACGTCTCGCTCTACGAAGGCGAGGAGAGTGGCGAAACCCAGAGCCAGAGCCCGCGCGAAACCGGCAGAGAAGGATAAAGACCTTCCAGATGCAGACCTCGAAGCTACTGTCGATGCAGACACTGACGCACCGACCCCAGTGGATTTGGAGATTGATATATCGTGAAGCTGCTATGCTCATCATTCTATTCCAGTCAGGATCTAAAGATTCGCGAAACGCTGGTAGGTATACCTACGATTCCTACTTGTCTTGAATCTTGATGGATGTCTGCACTTCAGAGCCTCTTGATCATAGATCTTGGTTTGGTCGAGAGGCCTCGGTGATACTTCTTCTTGCTGGCGCTGTTTATGGCTGTACGTTTTGCCTGAGGAATCAGATGGGCCTTAGCTATCTCACGCGCGGTCACGCGCGTCATTACCATAGGCTGGGCATCTTAAATTGATCATCTTGATTCTGCACTGGCTTCATGATCGGAGAACACAGGTTTCATCGATGGCCCTGGGCCATCTGCTGTACTACGACAGTATTCTGAGTATAAATTGCCCCTCCTGACTTTGCTGAAATATGACAGGCTGAGGTTTTATGCCCATCGCACGCCACAGTTGATCGTATCTTTTCAACTGACCATATGTTAGGCTTTTGCACTGCTCCGAAAATCAGACATAAAGAGAGGTGATGTGATTAGCTCAATGTGTGAATCTGCCCGCCCCCATAATACCTTTCATGGCCAGTTCAAGTATCGCTGCAGAGCTCCAGCAGCTTCAACAATATGAGACATATGAGCCCATTGTCCGCCGACTTGGAGGTGAGGATACCGTGATGCATCAATGACGCTGAAGTCTTTACTTCTGTTTGTCCAGTCTCCGCTGCTGCGTTGTACGTGTGGGATTTTAGTGAGCAAAGACTTCGTCACTTGCAACGTTGAGCTCACAGATCTGTGATCCCGTGAAGCTCTTACATTTCATCATGAGGTACTACTTCTTTTGTGTTTCAAAGAAAGCTAAAGACTTATCTTTTTGCCAGGTCTCCATTCTATGGGTAGGTGTGATATCATACATTCTGTCCGACTCATTCATAACACAGCTACCTTATGTTAGGGAACGAAATGGACGAAATCAAGGACTTTATTCTTCATTGCACGTAGTTCAACTTGAATCAGCTGCCTTATATTAATTTACTTTTCAGAATCGATATTTTGGACTCGGTGCAATCATTGCCTCTGCCTTCTGTCAGTTGTCTGTCATGTGTCTTCATTGTTATTGACTCAATTCTTCTGTCGCAGTTAATGTTGAAACAAACCCAACTATATCCATGTAGGGCCCCTCGTATTATTCCATTAGCTTTTAACCTTATTCACGAATACCAGATGTACATAATGTTCTTTTCGCCAGCATAATACCTGTTCAGTATTAACCTTACTTCTAGGTCACGGATGGTTGAACTTCGACATTATCGGTGAGCATAATTCCAACTTACCAGACTACACACTCAAGCAGATCTCATGATAGGTGTTCTTCTGGTTTTGAACATCGAAAGTTCGTAATTTCATGCTTTCGAACCACAGAACTTACCCTGTCTTCGATAGTCATTCTCCTTCGACGTTTATTTGTTCTTTATGACCACAGTACGTGCATGTGCAGAGAACTGCTACTGGGCTGATCTTATTACACAGGAAGAGTAATCGTGATCCCGATGGTGGTCTTATTTTTTGTAGTCTTTATCAGTATGATGGGCATAGCTATTGCACTGAGCGTATACTCTCAAGGTGGGCAGTCTGGATTCACGTCTCAAGCTGAAACTCATACCCTTATCTAGCAAATTCATTTGTGATATTGGGCATATGCGCAGGACCAACTCCGAGCTGGTTCCTTCCATTCTGGTGAGAGATAACACACAAGTATGATTTTTTGTCGAAATTATTCATTTAACATCACAGGATGCCACTCATGGCCTTTGACTTCCTCATCATGGGACTTGCTGGCTTCAAATCTGTTCAGCACTACCGCCGTGTTCCCAATAAAAAATGGTCTGGTGCTCAGCTCATGAAGACCTTAGCACGAGACTCATTTATCTACTTTGCATGGTGAGTCTCTCAATATTCGTATCTTCACGTGGAAATTAATCACATGCACGTAGCAATTTCTTCAACTACTTGGCCATCACACTTATATTTCATCTTGCAGCACCCGAGTTCTTCCAACTAGGATCCAGCTGGACAATTGTAATACCTCCGATCACTGCCAACCACCTTCTCATAAATATGGAGCAATCTCGTTTCACAAAGAGCGACTCCGCTACGAACTCAACTAGCAGCGTGGAATCCGAGTACTCAGGGGACATGGAGATGAGGCAACGTCACTTCCAGAGTACTACATTGCTGGCATAAACGTGAAGTGTTCAATGGTTCTGCATGGACACATCCCTCCGTTGTACATGTAGTTCTATGGTCATCACTGCACGGCCTAAGTTATTCTTACATATTGCTAGTCGAATACACCCAAGGATAGCTCAAAAGAGATATTTCCGCGAGCACCATGATTTGTCGTGGCTAGGCTAGCGCTATGAACCCTAGGCCATTCAATATTGTCACTACTTCGGCAAGTGATAAATGAAATTTGATTTACTCAAGGTCGTCGCCATGTCCCAGAAGCCTTTCGAAGCTATTCTCCAGCCGCGTAAATCTTTCCCAAACTTATTTGCAACCCATGAACGAGAAGCGTAGGCGTGTAGGCTGCTACACGACTTTCAAGCGTTTCTAGGGATCTATGGAGTCATCCATCAGCAGAATATTCATTGTGTCCTCACTTGGTCCAGCGATCGCCGTCTTTTGAAATAAATCGCCTGAATAGTCCTCCATCCACTTAAGGTATGGATTACCTTTCAATCGGGTGACTCCGAGATAATGAAGCGTGAGCTTTCATTATCACTGCCTTTTGGCGTAACGGTTAAGGGACGACAATCTTGACTACTTACACAAGCCTGGGGGTTGGACCACGCCTGGTGAAGTCTTTCGAACATCATTTGACTGCTCAATGGTGCGTAATGAGTTTTTTTTGATGCCAACAATGACGTGGATCAGGACGAGGGCCCTGTATCCACCGGCGTGAAGAGGACGGCTAGCTCGAGAAAATCCCGTGCGCCAGGAAAGCGAGGACGGGGAGGCAAGATGGAGTCCGAGTGCCAGTGCAAAAGTGGCTGGAGAGGAGACAGAGGAATTGCTGGTTGCCACAGCCTCTCGCTCTACGAAGTCGAGGAGGGCTGCGAAACCCCGAGTCAGAGCCCACACAAAGCCGGCAGGGAAAGATAAAGACCTTCCGGATGCAGAGGCTGATGCACCGACTCCAGTGGACTCGGAGATTGATGTATTGTGAAACTGCTATTCTTGTTATTCTGATTCATTTGATGCTTTTGTGACACACTGGTAGTAGGTATACCTATTCAGGCTGCTTTTGATGGATCTTTGCCGTTTGTTTGCAGCACGGATCCTCTTGATCATAGATAGTTTGGTCGAAAGGCTTTGATGATCCCTCTTTTTCGACAGTGTTGTTTATACTGAGCATACTAGCTGCACAGTCCAGCACCTTGGGTGCTTTGGCCCCTCACGGTATGAAAGACTGTCAATAAGCGCCCATGACAAAAGCGAGTAGTCACTGCCACTGGCATGCCTCGCATGATGAAACTGAAACTCTTGATTCTGTACTAGTGCGTGATTGTTCATCAACATCCCTGGGCGGCTCGCTGGGCCATCTGATGTGCTATGGCAACATGCAGCGTATAAGTTACTCTTCTGGACTTCTTTGAGATATTGCAGGTTGAAGGCTTTATTCTTATCACAGCACAGCTGATTACAACTGTTCGTCAAATATTGGCAGTGGCAATCATGATGGTACTACACCACCCAGGCTGTGTGCACCCTTGAAGACCAGACATAAATGGGTGATACTTTAATGATTATCAGCTCGGTGTACGAATCTGTAGCCCACCCTCACACTCTTCATGAACAGTTCAAGTATCGCCGCAGAGCTCCAGCAGCTTGAACAATATGAAACATATGAGCTCATTGTCCGCCAACTTGGAGGTGAGCACTAATAAGTAGTTGGTGCTCTGGTGCTCAAACGTCTACTTCTATTTGTCCAGTCTCCGCTGCTGCATTGTACGTGTGGGACTTTAGTGAGTAAAGACTTGGTGATTTGCAACAGCTCACAAACATGTGATCTCGTCAAGTTCTTACATTTCATGATGAGGTACTAGTTGTTTTATTCTTCGAACAAAGCTTGAACAAAGCTAAGACATATTTTTGGCCAGGTTACCATTCTATGGGTAGGTGTCCCAATGTACATTTTGGCCGACTTATTTTGTAACGTAGCCACTTTATGTTAGGGAACAAGGTGGACAATATCAAGGATTTTATTCTTCATCGCATGTAGTTCAATTTGAGTCCACTGCCTTATATTAAACCTTTTCTTTTCAGAATCGCTATTTTGGACTTGGTGCAATCATTGCCTCTACCTTCTGTCAGTTGTCTGGCATGTGACCTCATTGATATTGACTCATCTCTTTTGTCGCAGTTGATGTTCAAACGAACCCAACCACACCCATGTAGGGTCCCTTATATTACTGCCTCAGCTATTAACCTTATTCATAAATACCAGATGTACATCATGATCTTTTCGCCAGCACACTACCTAGTATTCACCAATAACCCTTACTTCTAGGTCATGGGTTCACGAACTTCGACATTGTTGGTGAGCAAGGTGCTAACTTACCAGACTGCACACTCAAGTATATATAGGAGTTCTCCTCGTTTTGAATATCGAAAGTTAGTGATTTCACGTTTTGAATCACAGAACTTACCAATTTCTTCGATAGTCATTCTCCTTCGACGCTTATTCGTTCTTTATGACCACAGTACGTTCATGTGCAGACAGCCGCTCCATTTGGTTGATCTGTGCGTTACACAGAAAGACTGATCGTGATCCCCATGTTGGCATCATTTTTGGCAGTCTTTATCACTATGATGGGAATAGCTATTGCACTGAGCATATACTCTCAAGGTGTGGGCAGTCATGACGCACTCAGCTCAAATTGACACCTTCATCTAGCCAATGAATATGTGATATCTGGCTTATGCACAGAATCAACCCCAAGCTGGTTCCTTCCATTCTGGTAAGGATAGCATATGTATGCTTCCGCTATCGAAATGACTCATTTGACATCACAGGATTCCGCTCATGGCCTTTGACTTCGTCATCATGACACTTGCTGGTTTCAAATCTGTGCAGCACTACCGCCATGTTCCCAACAAAAATTGGTCTGGTGCTCGGTTCATGAAGACTCTGGCAAGAGACTCTTTTATCTACTTTGCATGGTGAGGCTCGGAATATTCATATTCGCACGTAGAAATTAATCACATGCACATAGCAATTTCTTCAACTACTTGGCCATCACACTTATATTTCAGCTTGCACCACCCGAGTTCCTCCAACTAGGAGCAAGCTGGACAATTGTGATACCTCCAATCACCGCCAACCACCTTCTCATAAATATGGAGCAATCTCGTTTCACAAACACCAACTCCGCTACGAACTCAACTAGTAGTGTGGAATCCGACTCATCAGAGGAAGTGGAGTTGAGGCAATATCGCATTCCGAATACTACACTGCTCGCTGTCGCATAAGGAGTGTCACAGTGACTACTAGGACGATAGTTTACCCTGCAGATGTTTCTGTTGTATTTTTTTTTCCCGTTATGCCTTAAGTTATCAGCATGTGTCAAATACTTGAATATACTCAGTATGGGTCAAAGAAAGGTGGATGGGATGTTTCCGCGAGAGTATCATTATGGCAGCATCACTTCGGCGAGTTTAATAACAAAATGTGGTTACGCAAGGTTCATCGCCATGTCCCAGAAACCCTTCTCCAGCCGCGTACACCGTTCCCAGACATCTTGCCAATCCGTGAACCTGGTAAGGGAAGGCGCATCGACTGCTGCACGGTTCTCGAGCGTTTCTGAAAGTTACATGGAATCGTGCATCGGCAGAATATTCATTGCATCCTCACCTAGTCCGGCTTTCACCGCCATTTGATATACATCGCCTGAATAGTCTTCTATCCACTTGAGATACGGATTACCCTCCAATCGAACCCACGAGTTGGGCGCTTGTGCCTCTTCCTTGAGCCACAGGCCAACTTCTCCGTAACCGAGCAGGCAAGCAGCAAGGGCGACCATAAGTTTCATAGGATCGCCTAACAACCATATCTCAGCAAGCGAAGATGAACAAAATGGACCACTGTACCCTGCAATCCGGCGTCGATAAGGAAAGCCCCATAAGCTGTTAAGGCGGGAGACTCGGGGGTATTGATTAATTCGTCCTCTGTGATGCCCCACTCGATACAATAACCCGTGTGCATCGAGCTTTCTCGAACTATGCTGAAGACTACCTCGATAGCGGCCAATATGGGTGCAAATTCATGCGATTTGGCTGCAAGGAATCTGGAAGGGAGATGTTAAATACAGAAGCTGGGATGATTCAACTACTTACGCATACGCCCGAGCATAATATTTGAGATAAAGATAATCTTGTCTGTTGGTGGTCATAAGAATGTTCTCCCTTGTTTGTCAACAAGGTCCTCACTTAATGAAGTGAAGGAAGTGTTCCTTTGGAAGGGTACCCTTGCCCAGTAATACTACGAACTCGTGTTGAACATACTCTTTCCAAATTACCCTTGAACCCCGTATAAGAGAACTCGTAAGTGGGTATGGGTTTGTCTTGGTTCGCCTGTATTCAGAGCAGTTAATTCGTTGTCGTGTGCCCCATACTAGTCACGTACGGCGCGATGAGACGTGGAGCAATTGAATGGACGTGGTTCAAAGGGCCAAATCCGCTCCCGATTGGATTAGCGGTCTCGATTCCAATATGGATATGAGCAGCCGCAAGTCTTACAGCTTCAGTCACTGTATGTTTTATCAGTTGAGGGGGGAAATGTTAAAGAAGGGTGACGAACGCGGCGTTCCCCTCGCAAGTTGACAGGCCAACGCGGCACTCAGCGTACAACCAGTGCCATGGGTACTCGTCGACTCTAGTCTAGTCCTAGCAAAAATAGTGACGCGGTCGTCAGATGTACAAAGGACATCTACCACGAGTGAGTCGACGTGTGTTTCATTCCTTCCATGAATCCGGAGGATATTCGCGTTATCGTCCAGAAGACCTTCTCGGATCACCTGCGTGTCGTCAGAGGAGATATTTGTAACATCCGCTAGCGAAACTACGCAATGACCGCCTTTCAAAAGTACAGCCTGTGGGCCGAGCGTCCTCAACCGTCGACTAGCGCTGATCATGTCTTCTAAGCTTGCAATGTGAGAAGGCAAATGGCGTTGTTTAAGAAGAAGTTCCGCTTCTGATTTATTTGGAGTGATGAGGTCCGAAAGAGGGAAGATATCATCTATAAGGGTATCCACGGCATCTGGGTGCAAGAGAACATGGCCGGAGGTAGAGACGCAGACGGGATCGCAGACTAATGGAATGTGCCCCTTGGCATTAAAGTGGCCCTTGAGCATCTCCGCGACTGCCTTTGTGTTCTCTGTATCGAAGAGCATACCAGTTTTGATCGCCTTGACATCAACATCATCCAAAACAGAGCTCATCTATGTGAAAGGATCAAGCTGAATCGGGGTCGACATACTATTTAAGTAGTTACATACCTGCTGCTTTACGAAGTCAGGAGGTACTCCGTGCACCGCTTGCACACCAGTGGTGTTTTGGGCAGTCAGCGCAGTAGTCACGCTTGCACCGTAGCATCCGTGAACAGTGAATGTTTTCAGGTCTGCCTTTAGTCAAAGAGTTTTGGATTCCTCCTAGAGTAAGTAACACAAAGGCGCACTTGTATGCCTGCCCCTCCGCTGGAATCACTACCTGCAATTGTAAGGACCGGCAGGTATTCCAGTGTCATGATGCTCCTGGTGTCTCTAGTAGATGCGACTTTCGGCCGATCGGCATGTTATTTATTTCCAAGGCCTTTGCCAAACAATCCAAAAGAGGTCATCACCTTCGCTTCAGTGTCTTCCCTGCGATAATAAAGAAGGAACAACTTTCCTTATATCTGGTCTGCCTAAGACTAATCGTGCTCCGTCACTGCTCTCAAAAAATGTCATCTCCTGAACCGACGCAATCAGCAGCTAGCCCCTCCAAAAACAAAATCAAGGAGAAATCGAGGAAAAAGTCAAAGCCGCAGCCAGTCACCGTCACCGACCATGGCAAAAACGAAGGGGAGAACCCGCATTGGGCCTACAAACCGCCGCCTGGTACTGAGTTATTTGATCATTCATTCGCAAACGAGACTTTCGACTGGGACTCTATTAAGAAGGATGATGACCTTGAACTATGGCTAATACGCGTCCCAGAATTGGTAGGTGTCCGTCAGGATACATAGCTGCAACTTCATGGCATGTTTCTTACAGATCAAACCCAAACATTTTGAGGGACTGGAGGTTGACGCGCCCTCATCCTCACGGAGCCGTCAGGTCGGTAGCTTGTCGCGAAAAGGCACTGTCTATGATATATGGTCGATGGGTGACGATGATACGGAGTTCGCTGGAGCAGAGGAATTGAGAGGACTGTCATGTTTGCTTCCAAGAAAGAAAAAATCGGGCAAGCTGTACATGGGTGAGTCATTCTTTCTGTGAAGTTATACGAATGAATTTTGAGCGTTCCGCTACTAGCACCCAAAGAGATTACACGCCATCTTGTTGTTTCAGCCCAGCCATCGAAAGCAACCCCTCCAGAGCACCCATCCATTTTGCACCAAAATCCTGCTCGCCTGTCATATCCAAAAGAATTGCTTAAGCATCATTTCGTGCCCTATGGAGCGAAACTTTCAATAAATTCCGATCATGCGAGAATGGACGTCGACGGTCAAGTGGAAGGCGGTCACCATGGTACCGATCTTAGAGGGTCTCCCCACAAGGCAAAGGAGTCGAAAAGCAAGAAGCGCAAGGTTGAGAGAGATACATCTCATAAGAAAATCACAGTTAAGAAACCTAAAATAACACAGTAGAGTCAATATGATCGAGATCATGATCACATCTCAGGCGTTATGCTTCTGAATAGTACAGGAGTAATTAAACGCGCATGTAATGTGGAAACGCAGTGTAAAAGAAACAAGTGTAATCCACGGGAGAGAATAAGATAGAGTACGGTAGGCAAAACTCTACTGTCTCCTATGTCATCCGACATCCATCTCATCTCCGGTCCCTTGGGTAGTCCGTTGACCTGATGAAGTGCTATTTGGAAGTAACGACCGGGCCAGATCGTGACGGACAGATTCCTCAAGCCCTTCATAAATGCTTCGTCGTGGGAGGCCCCATATTCGACCAGGACACTCCCTCTCCTTCTCGTCAAAAACACCCCCAACGCTAGCCACCCACTGGCGGCGGGTCTCCACAAGTTGCTGCAGGTGGTCTGGCACCACAAGACGAAGATCGTCATCCGGTCCAAGTCCAAGTGCTGCAGGTGAAGGTTTCGGCGCGCTGGCGCCAGAAATGTTCCCGTTCGCGCTGCCGTTAACCTCCGATAGTTTCTTTTTCTTTTTATTCAGCTTTGGTTCATCCTTCTTCTGGACTTTCGAATAAGCGCTCGTTATACTTTTATCAAGGGCCGAGCGGAGATCCAGATATTCCTGATAACCAAGCCGATCACGAGCAATAGCAGCAAGACGTTCTTTCCGGGCCTTGTTCATGGCTACCACGGTCCGTAATTGCCGTTGAGCATGCCTGAGGGCCGTCGCAATCGGGTCGTCGACTTTCGTCGAGTAATCAGGCTACGACAGGGCTATGAGTAAAACACCCATCATAAAATCAGTATGCATACTTACCGGCTCGTGAAGTAATCCATGAAACCGCATCGTGTCCTGAACCCTCTCCTCCAAATCAACTACATTGACTTTCTCCCTCTTCGCAGCTGCTGCACCAGTTCCGCCCGGTCTACCCTCCATAGCGTCCTCGGCAGCCTTAACACCCTTCCACACTGTCGAATCTGGCATTGACAAAAGGGCACTCATCAATCGCTCTGTCAAGGGCCCATGACTGCGCTCCTCCGTCAACAGGTCCGCTTCCATGAGGGTTGACGGATCCCATTTCGGTAATGACGTCGAGCTCTCACCCAATCGACCAGATGAAAATCCAGGCAATGGCCCACCATACATGGTGATATCAGCTTCCTCCCATACTTCCAAGTAATGCCTGCCCAGTTTCGGTATCACGTAAGGCTCAACTTCGTCCGCAGTAAACTCTAGGAAGCCAATGTCCTCCTCTTTAATCCCTCGTATCCAGGGCTCGATGCTTGAGTAAAAGGTATTGACAGGAGTTTGCGCTGGCGGCTTGAGCTTACTGAAATCTTCGGTGACATCCGTAGCATTACTGGGACCGGGAACGGGCGGAGGGGGTATCGGAGGACGAGTGGGCAGTAGTACTGTGGGGGGTGGAAGTGCGAAGTCGGGTGCGAATGAAGACTAGGACAGCGATGAAGCGATGGAGTGCAAGAGAAGACAAACGAAGTACCTTGACGTGATTTGCCACAAATCCTAGCGATTTCGACGGCTTGAGGGGTACACTGAGACAAGGACCTGGCAAGGTTTTCACACTACGGACGGAATCTGTATGAAGAATCTGAATCACGGTCTCTGTGGATGGTCTCTGTAAATTACCCTGCTCAATGTCACTATCTTCATCTCGTTTACGCTTTTTCTTTTTCTTCTTGATTTCGTCCGGTATTCTAACAGGAATTGTACAACATGATCAGATTGTGCATTCGGAGCTTCTTCTTTGGACTTACGGTCTTCGAGGGTCCATTGATGCCCTAGAAGAGGGCGGGAGGGAAGAAACCGATATTGATTGTGCTCGAACCTTTATGGTGCCATTGATAGAAGGAGAAAAATCGCGTTCATCTGCTTCCAAGGCTGGGGTGACTATAATCACATCATTGTGGCGAGAACATGGGAGATTGGGAGGACGTTCGCCAAGTAATAGCATTAGCATGACATTCGTCAGACCGAACGGAACACAGCGAAAATTTGTCGTCCGGTGCATGTACAGGATTTTTGAGATTTTTTCAACCGTTGATTGAAGAGCGAAAAGTGTGAACCCGGGATGAGAGATATATGATTCGTGAGCCAGAATTCAAGCTAAGACGGATAGAACAGAGACACATACAACCGCGTTCACGCTTGACCTTTTCTATCGCCTTTGCCTTTCCTTTCTCTCTCTCCTTAATTCGCCTCATAGATTCCTCGATAGTCTTCAAATCTTCTCCGGCCTTCTTAGCCCGCTCCAATGATTTCTGCCGAAGCAATTTAAGCTCATCCTGCAGCTTTACGAGTTCATCTGTCAGGGGGACAGCCTCCGAAGGATTCCTGAAGAGAAGAGACGGCGCCGAAGTAGGTGCACGATAGGGAGACAGTTTGAACGACATAGCAGCGCTTCCGACGAATTCGGTGGCTACTAGGCACGTCAGGATTTGACAGCCAAAACCACAGGGCAAAGCCAGTGACCGGTTACTGCAACCTTGCGCGTAACCGATTCAGAACAGAAGATATGCTGTATGCCAGATTAGCGACGAGCAAGCAGGTGAGAACCAGACCTTGCTATGGTTTAAACGCTGACACCGTCAATACCAAGCGTTTTGTCGTTGTTTACGTAATCTCTTTTCCCACATCATCACTTTCAGCGGTGGACAGTGGACTTTGCCCCGACCACATACTTTCATTTTCGTTTGTTTGTTTCCGGCTTGACTGGGACTCGCTACAGGAACCATGCAAGAGCCCTCAAGAAATGAAATAGAGTCGTCTTCGCAGCGCGTCGATGACAAGGATAGTGACGACATCGAGTTAGACACCCTACAGGACATTCTGGTCACCCCTCGGGCAGGCTGCAGGACGGCCGAATACGACTTGCAGGACTTCGACGAAGACATAGAGCATAGAAGCGATGGTAGCGCCGCTCTTTTGGGCTCAGGTGGAGGAACCAGGGGAAACGAACGGATACTTTCTCGCACGGGAAGTCTCTGGTCACAAGTTGGCAGTATTGTTGTCGAAGTGCGTAGCTAGAACTTGCAGAGCAGTAATTCCCCTGACTACCTGAAAAGTGTGCACCCACGCTTCTTATGACTACCATTAGCCTCCTATTTACCGGGGAACTTCTTGACCGTGTGTCAGTGAGTACGTTTGTGACGTCCAAGGTCTCGCTTTCATTGGTTTCTTCTTACTTATAGCGTTGGCGGGCAATGCGCACAATCGATGAGCTGATAATGATCGTTCCTGTTGTCCTGAATCTCAAAGGCAACTTAGAAATGAATCTCTCTGCCAGACTGGGAACTGCAGCCAATATGGGCGAACTAGACGACAGCAGCGCAAAACGTAAGATTGTGGCTGGTAATCTGGCACTCTTACAAGTGCAAGCTACTGTTGTCGCATTTGTGGCTGCGTGTGTCTCAATGCTTCTCGGTCTTTTCGTCCCAGAGCTATCTTCAGGGCCTGTAGACCCTTTTCCACAAAACGGCACCTTATCGCTCTTTGCTAGGGTGCCTAGACCGCCGCGGCCTGCAGGTGGGAAACCGAAGTCGGGTTTGATCGAGTATGTGTGGTTTCATATCTAGCGCGTGGTAGTTAATCTCATAACAGATTCACCATGGTGGCCTCCTCAGCTATGATGTCCACATGCCTGTCTAGCATTACCCTCGGTTCCTTCATGTGTTTCCTGGTTATTGTCTGTCGACGGTATGGACGTGACCCAGGCAAGTCATACTGCGCCCGTCCTTGATGTATCCAACATGTACACTGACCATTTTCAGATAATATTGCGCCCCCGATAGCATCATGCCTTGGAGACTTGGTCACACTCAGTCTTCTTGGTGCTATTTCGTCCATCCTCATTAAAGTCGTCAATTCTCCCATTCCTCTCATTTGCGGCATACTCACTATTATCTCCGCTACGTCATGTGTGTTCCTAGTGAGGCGTAACAGTAATGTCAAGGACCTGATCTACCAGGGTTGGGTTCCACTCTTTGGTGCAATGATTATTTCTTGCGCTACTGGCATCGTGCTTGATATGTTTGCTTCTCGTTACCAAGGGTTCCCTCTTCTTGCTATCGTCATCAGTGGTGAGTGGGGCGAATGTTACTGTTATATTGCCATGACGCAGGAGGACAGGGCTTCCTGGCAGCGTTGGGTCGATACTTATCTCCCGACTCTCGACTGCTCTTCACGCGGCATCTGTGAACACATCCCTGCACAAAAGCGATCCATCTCCAAAACTTGTGATGGTCACGTTAATTCTCATCACAATCCCGATAGAGATTATATTCCTCTGTATCTTACGCGCATTTGGGTGGCTAAGGCTACCTATCATATTTGCCATATTATCGGTATTATTCTTTTGTTGTGCTGTGAGTTTCCCGTCCGCCCTGTCTTGATGTTTGCTGAAGTTCACGACAGGTCTTCACGTCATTAGTCATAGCTCAGTTTTTGACCAATTTGCTGTGGTCCAGAGGCCTTGATCCCGATACATACGCACTGCCTATCCACTCTGCCCTGATGGATTTGGTAGGGCAACTACTGCTCGTATTGTGCTTCGAGATAGTCTCGCTTTTTGGCACGAACTTGTAGATCCCAATACTGTACAATGCTTTCACACAGCCCCACTGATATCATCAAACGACGACGCCTCCATCCATCGGGAACTCTTCGCACTGATGAATGCGAGCTCTATCTCCTTGTGGTGTACCCTGAACACCATGTCAAATCACTTTTCCTCTGAGGATGGACGCTGAAGACAGACCTCATTGTGTCTCTCGCTTGCAGTGAAACCCCAAATTGCGAAACCGTTGTCCAAGTAGGCTGCTTGGCGCGTGCCGAATCATACATGTTGATGAGAAGACGGTTCGCTGATACAGGTGGGACAACTGTGATCGTGATCGCGCCGAGTTGATAATATTCGGGGGGACCGAATTTGCCCAGTAAGGTGCTGAACAGGTATATTAAAAAGTTACTAGAAATAGCGAAGCATTGCTTTGATCAGAACCGACCCGCTGCGTTGCGTGTGCTCTCACCAGAGAAAATAAAGAATCGAGTCCCGCGCGAAGGTGCGCATAAGGTGCGCACCAGACCAGGTCTTGTCTGGCACCTGGAAATAGTGCTGAAGGGATTTGTAGCCTGCCAACACGACAAGAACAAAGTCTAAGCCCATCATTGGTACCCTGAAGAGAAGAATGAGGGGAGAGTCGCGATGATAGTCCACGAAAGTGAATACCAAAAAAGATAAAGCCAATCCACGGAGCCAAGTATACTGCATGACCCAAAGATCTGGGCTTCGTGGTCTAAATTTCGGTCAGTGTACATACTAAGACTATTGACGGGGCTGAGCGCTGACCCTTCTCATACAAGTATATGATCACGGCCATCACCATCATGATGCTGAAGATAGCGATGAACAGCGCTGACACAGGGACGACAATTCTTTTGTCTGAATATCATTTATGTACCGACCGAAAAAACGAAAGCATCTGCATTGCCACGCACCATATCCGTACAATGCATATAATCGATGTTGGAGAATCACTTAGACTTCGATGGGTATATGAGACGTTGGATAGCTCAGAAAGCTTACTTTCGATATTCGCTACCAGCAACAATGCTGGGGCGGGTCAGAGTGGAGTAGATTGGAACCCATAGATGAGCATGTCACATACCGATGACTGCAAAGAACGCATTTGCAGAACCTGGTTTTCAATGAGGGAAAGATAGGGGTTAAGAGTGTCTGAGCTCACATCTGTTCCGTATGAGCATGAGGTATTGAGGAGAACAGTGAGATAACGCACATAGCCTCTGTCGGCATGACATCAAACGTTACTGCAATCGGCAATCAGTATCGATACATGGCTGCACGGAACTCCGGTGCACAACTCACAGATTGACAATAGGATAGCCGTCCCAAGCGCGAAGTATCGATTCTGAGAAGTATGAGGTGGATCTCCAATCAATATGCACTCATTCTCACCACGAGAAATAGAGTTTTTGTGAGAGTCCATCTGCTGTTCTGGAAGATCATATCCTCGTCACTTTGCTAGCCAACATATACACTTAAGTAGATATACCCATAATCTAAGCTGTCACCGTTGAACTTTTACAACAGTTTCAATCTGATTAGAAAAATTACCTCGTGAGGAAATGTGAGGACTGGCGTTCTTGTCAATGGCGCTGGAATAAAAGCACAAAGAAGACACACTCACTCAAGTCCCAGGTCAAGAGCGTTAAACCAGCAACTATGTGTCATTCGAATCATTTGTGAGCATATTGGTTTCAAGGAACTGTTTAACAGAAGGGCTCACGGCTGATGTATTGGATGTTCGGGACTGCCAGGAGGTATAGATCTAAACCTTGAATTTCCTCCGGAGTAATAGAGGTTGTTGTCGCCATGGGCAGTACGGATAACCTGTCACTGGAGCAAAGAACGGGCGAGGTACAAGGGTTAAATATTTCAGGTATTAAATAGCTTGATCCATTCCCATTTATTACTCCAATAGCGGTTTCACAAATGAAGGTGCCGATTGGCAGCCTTGGCGATTAATTCGGATCACAAACTCATCATTCCGTGTTCCATAATTGATTCGTCGCAGATACGTGAGCGCTTTGCAGATAAGTAAGCACCAACCTATACATAGCCCAGACGAATGTCAGAATGAGTGCCTCTCAGGCTTGCGATAGCCATATAGACTAACCTTGCACAAGCCCGTAAGTCCTGCACGAAGAGGACAGGCCCAATAGCAACAGGTTGTTGCAGACACAGGTTGCAGCACGGATCGAACTCTTCTGCGTTATTACAGCATCGGCAGCTTTGGCTGTCACTTCATGCATGATTTATGTAAATCAAAATGCAATTGAAATCGTTGCACAGTATGTCTGAAACTGCTGATCAGCGTAAGTAGGAAGTGCGATCACTTGGATCCTTGAGGCAGTTATAAGTAAAGCTCGCCTGACGCCATGATGGGATGTCTAAAAATTTCAGGAATCAGTGTTGCAGCAGTCACTGGCCGAACCTCGTTCTAAACCTTATTGTTTCCCGGTTCGACTCCGGTGCCTTATACATAATATAGTATTTAGGTTCATTGTGGCCCACTGCTTCGAGGCCTAGTACATTACCTGGAAAAAGTTTTGCCGAATGGGCGCGCGATAATCTCGTGGACGTCTATCAGCGTCCAAGAATAATGCAACGGCGACATATACGAGTAGAGGTCGAGAGCCTGAGCGTCAACAATTTTCTGAGCGTATCAGAAAGCGCGTATATTGTGGAAGGTCAACGACCATTTCTGGATCGTCATGTGGGCGCCAAGGAACAAAAAGAGCTCGACGAACTTTGAAGATTGGGTCACAAGCTGGACAAGGGGACGGCCAAAATAGTACTAGAGGTAATTCATTTAGTAAGAACTTCATACACAGCCACGGCAGTATGCCTTCCATTGCCCTGTTAGGTTAGTAACCCTTGATTACTCATGAGGATCCAAGCACCGATGCCCAAGGATTGTATGAACTGGTGCATACTTCAATCAGAACGGTGGACTTCACTGAAAGAGGAAGACATGTATCGTTGTCTCTCAGGCTGAAGCCGCTGATCTGTATTTGCAGATGAAGTATTCCCTCTTCAAATCACCCACAGGATCCGATGTAAATCGTCGTTTCTGTTCGAGATAATCATCGCGATCTTGGAATCAACTATGTGAACTTGGCAGGAATGATATCATCCAACGATGATACCTCAAGCGAACCCTTCGTACTCATGGATGCGAACTCTATGTCCTGGTGGTGTACTTTGAGCTCTGTGCTCTTGTGATGTACTCTAAACGTCATGTCAAATAAATCGTCAGAGGATAGACGTGGAAGACAGACCTCAATGAGTCTCTCACTTGCTCGGCGTACGCCAAGTCATACATGTTGATGAGCAGACGGTTCGCCGATACAGGTGGAATAACTGTGACTGTGATCGCGCCTAGTTGAAAATACTCAGCAGGGCCGAATTTTCCCAGCAAGGTGCTGAACAGGTATACTAAAAAGTTACTGGAAATAGCGAAGCGGTACTTGGATTAGAAATGACTCGCTGCATTGCGTGTGCTCTCACCAAAGGAAATAAAGAATCGAGTCCCGCGCAAAGGTACGCATAAGACGCGCACCGAACCAGGTCTTGTCTGGCATCTGGAAATAGTGCTGAAGGGATTTGTAGCCTGCCAACACGACAAGAACGAAGTCTAAGCCCATCATTGGTACCCTGAGGAGGAGAATGAGGGGAGAGTCGCGATGATAGTCCACGAAAGTAAGTACCAAAAGAGATACAGCCAATCTACGGAGCCAAGTAAACAGCATGCCCCAAAGATCTGGGATTCGTGGTCTAAATATTGGTCAGTTCAGATACTTAGGAACATTTGACAAAGCTTACTCTTCTCATACTGGTATATGACCACTGCCATCACCATCATACCACTGAAGACCGCGATGAACAATGCCGACACAGGGAGGACAATTCTTTTGTCTGGATATCATTTAAGTATTAACCGGAATTATTTGCATTTGCCGCGCACCATATCTGTACAATGCGTATAGTCGATGTTGGAGAATCACTTCGACTTTGATGAATGTATGGTACGTCAGATGGCTCAGATGGCTTACTTTCGATGTTTGCCACTAGCAACAAAGCTAGGGATTGTCAGAATACAATAGACTGGATTCCATTGATGAGTATACTACATACCAATGACAGCAAAGAACGTATTTGCAGAACCTGGTATTTCCATGAGGGAGAGATAGGGGTTAAGAGTGTCTGAGCTCACATCTGTTCCGAATGAGCACAAGCTAGAAGAGAACGGCGAGATAACGTACATGGCTTCCGTCGGTGTGATGTCGAACGTCACTGCGATCGGCGATTAGCATTGATACCTTGCTACACCAAGCTCCGGTGCACAGCTCACAGAACGTCATTAGGACAGCTGTCCCAAGTGCGAAATATCGATTCTGAGTAGAATAAACATCAGGAAAAACGCCCAATTGATACATACTCATACTCTCACCACAAAGAACAGAGCTTTTATAAGCGTCCATTTGGTATTCTGCAAGGGGCCCCCGTCATTGCTAGCCAATACGTACGCTCAAATAGACGCACCCATAATCTAACCTGTCACTAATGAACCTCCGCAATGGTTTTAGTTCAATGGCAAAACTTACCTCATGAGGAAAAGTCAGGACTAGAGTTCTTGTCAACGGTCCAGAATAAAGGTTCAAAGAGGGCTCACTCACTTAAGTCCCATGTAAATACCGTCAAGGCAGCAACTATATCACATTCGAATAATTGGTCAGCATATCGATTTCGAGAATTGGAGGGCTCACGGCTGATGTATTTGATGTTCGGCGCTGCCAGGAGGTATAACTCCAAACCTTGAATTTCCTCTGGGGTGATAGTGGTTATCGACATTGGGTGTGTGTAGTATGGACAAGATCTTGCCTATCACTAGAAAGAGTGGGTGAGACCCGTAGATTAACCAACCATGTATTAAATAGCGATAGCTTGATACATTACTGGAATAACAATCTCACAGATGAAACTGCTGCCATCGACAGCCCTGAGTTAGTAGGCGATGCAAATCACAACATCATCATCAGTGAACTGATGAGCCGCAGATAAAGTCTTATATGACGATGTATCGTCATATATAGAACTTCTTTCCTTTATATTGGAATATAAAGTCATATAAAGTCATGTAAAACGCCGTAATCGACGTGAAGTACCCTGGGTAGACTCACGGGTTTTCTGATGATCAGCCAGTGCTTCATTTCTTCGCAGATAAGTGGCACTAACCTGTACATAGCCCAGACGTTGATCAGAACGAGTGTCTCCTGCGAATCGAACTTGAACCAACCTTGCACGAGTTCGCAACGCACTCGTCAATGGGCGAACGGGATAGGCACATTGGCAACATTGGCAACATTTGCAGACCCGCCACACAGCCTGCGCCAAACGCGGCTTAACGCTCATCACTCTGGCTTCTGATACGAAGCTCAGCTGATGCCATGGGGCAATGTCTACGGACTGTTCCGCGGTCGGACCTCGTTCTACACATTGTTCCCCGTTTCGATATCAGCAGAACCTTGTGGGTATCGTGGGTTCATTGATAGTCTCGACCTGTACTTAGCATTTAGGTTTATCGTGGCTTACTGCTTCGAGGCTCATCAAGTAGTAGCTTACCTGGGGCACGTTCTGCAAGATGAGCGTGCGACAATCTTTCGTTTAACCATGGCCGCGGGCCGGCGGTGCCGTAATAGCTGCAGGTCGAAGCGTCAATAATTTCTTGAGCACGTCAGAAAGCTCTTACACAGTGCACACATGTCTCGCCCCGAACATAGGATGGCGGAAGTAACGTTATACCAACCATTCCATGATAGAGCGCCAGGGAACATAAAGAGCTCCACGAATGTCGAAGTCGAAGATCAGTGACAAGGGGATGACCAGAATAGTACCAGAGAAACTTTAGCAAGGAACACGCGAACACGAGCACTCACCTGCCAGACTGGTAACTTTGACTACGTGTGGAGGTCCACGCAGCGCCGATTTGAAGGGCTGTACAAATCAAGCTGCCAATGAATATGAGCCAGGCCCTCGAAACAAGATGTGTGATCAAAGTTGAGGTTGTCAGTATAGCTTGAAGAGTGGTAGACTTCACTGAAGACAAGACTTGTTGCCTCTCAGGCTGGAACTACCTGTGCAACTTGCATTCCATGATCAGGCTTCTCCCCAAATTACCCACGGCGTCTAACGTAAATTGTCTCCTCTGCTCGAGACAAGCATGTCGATCTTGGGAATCAGCTATGAGTTTGGCAGAGTGATTATAGTACTGATCTGGAAAATACAAAATATAGGCATGTATCGCTAGGTGGGGGGTCGAAGAAAATATAGTCACGAATTCTTCATGAACCAGAAAACTCAATTGCAATATCCATCTTAGGTCCAGACTCGCACTCAGGGTCTGCAGAAGATCGTCTCTTCCGCTTCACCGGGCTTCTCGGGGTTTTTGTACGGGCACTTGGACACAGTCCTTCAGTACTCAAAGTGCATGAGTCGCACTTCGGCCCCACAGGGACGCAAATAGTCTGTTGAGCAAAAGAGATTTCGATTACCACGAGACTCTAAGAAGCTCGAACGTAAACCTACCTGACCAAAGCCGACGAGCATGTGGTTGATTTCGCGATGAAACTCGATGGGCAGCCACGACTGAAGATTCAGCCTCGTTTCTTCAGGCTTCTTGGTGGGCCGTTGATGCCACCCCAGCCTGTTCGTGATACGGTGAACGTGCACGTCCACGCCAATACCGAGATTGCTGCAAGTGTGTTAGCCAGTTCATCGAAGATGTAGTGAAACCACTAGATACAGATTCCAAGCCACGTGAAGCGTAAGAAACGCCATTTTAGGTCCGACTCCTGGCAGTGAGCACAATTCATCCACCGTCTTTGGTACGTCTGAATCGAAATCATCCCGTAACCGTAAAGCCGCCTTCTTGAGATACCTGGGATAGAAGATGTGAATATAACCACTCACCCTGTCATGGAAAAAATGAACAGACCCAGTTTTCCGTCGCCAGAAGCCAACTTTCGCTATTGCATCTGAGATTGTAGCATCGTCTGCAGATATGATGGCTGCAACGGATAGTGTGCCTCCTACGGCAGCTCGCAGCTTCGCAACAGCTGCATCTGTGACTTCATCTTTCGTTTGGGAAGATAACATTAAAGACACTAGTGTAGCAAACCGTCGGTTCTGTCATAAAAAGTAAGAACGTCATCGGATGAGACTGCATGGATTTTAGAAAATCTCAACCTTTGGATCGTCCTCCTTGTGCTGGGCTCGGTCGCACCCCATCGTGTCTACAGGAGCGACAGTTTGTGCGCGCATTGCTTTAATTGCATCATACACCTCCTTCCAGCGTGGTGGAGCAGGGTGTGGGGTCTCCAGAGACTGTGGTATTGGTTTAGTTTTCTTGGAGGACTTGGACTTCACTCGCGAGTCCGTATCTTCTTCAGATACCGGCTCTTCTAGCTTTAAAGTTCGCGACGTCTTCCGTAAGCTCGTGGAGGGTGTTCCAGGGTCTAAGACGTCTGTGGACTTGGATTCGACCTCGAGCTTGATACGCTTCGACGGTTTTAGACTGGAAGACATTGACGTTGACGGCTGATCCGCATTTCCGGCTTCATACAAAGTGACTGCACTATGATATGGGCTTGCGCGCGCCGAGAGTCTGGTAGTAGGCCTCGACACCTGTCGAGGCGGCGAAGACATGATCACAACAATGGACTTACGGAAGGCCAGACTCTGACACTAGTACTTACGCTCTCAGTTACTCGGAGTCGTGACATTCTCCAAATACGGCAGTCACATGATTTATCTCCTTCCGATCGAATCATTCGGAGTCATCTAATGTCTGTTTGTGCCACACCAACATCTTTTCATCTCCGTATTTTGTTGTACCAAGTCATCATCATTCATCACAGCACTGTCACCTGCTGGTGTCATTCTGATGTATCAAAACTGACCTTCAAGTTATCACTGGAACAATGATACATAAACTCGATGGAGTGTCACTGGTACTAGGTACCGCTGCCAATGATGCATCACATCCCGCAGACCTTAATACATCACATCCCACTGGCAATGATACATCAGCATTGGGACAGTCATCACATTGGCAGTAATACATCATTATATAATGTCATCAGGTGGGACTCTATGGTCAGTAATACATCAGACGTCTCCGCAGTGTTCTCTTCATTGTCTGAAAGGAGCTGAGATTCTACAATTGAGGGAACAGCTACCCAAAGTTCTTGAACATGTTTGACCACTGCGAGCTGGATATGAGCTTGCTATGCTGCATATGCAAGACCCCCTTCTTGATGAGCAGGTTTTGCAAAGACGGCTGCGGTTCCACCATCTTTCCACACCATTTCGCCTACCACTTGATGACTCTCTGTATTTCCTCAAGGAGCAGTAATACTTCACCGTCCTTCGAGTCTGTAGTCAGAACTGAGATGCTCGTATGGACCAGCTCGTAACTTTATAGTACGTAGGATGGAAACGAAAAATAAAACGATCGAGAGACGGAATATATGACTGGTACGAACCGACGTCAAAGCGTCGTTCGTCCATCACTCCTTTTATTGCGCTCGCACTGACATCTCGGATCCTTCGGACAGCTCAACTCATCATTCGGATCCTTCGGAGTCCAACAGTCTGCAGTGCTGAGGGCCGAGGGTTCACACTGACGTATCAGTCAGTGCTGGTACTACCTACTGGGTTGTTTTATGGTGATGTATCAGCCCCTGGAAGGACCGATGCTGATGTATCACTCTTGTCATCTGTACCTACTGGGGGGATCAGGGAGATCTGCGGTGATGTATCACTCCTACAGCCCTACTGGAAGGACCGATGCTGATGTATCACTCTTGTCAGCTGTACCTGCCGCGAGGATCTGCGCTGATGTATCTGTGCTGATGTATCAGCTGATGCTGGTACCTGCTGGGAGCATCTGCGCTGATATATCACTCCTACAGCCTGCAAGCCCAGACCACTCACAACATTTATGTATTACCATTACATGACAATTGTCATGTATTTAATATATTATTATGACAGTATCGACTGGCACTGTCTATATCATCACGCTCACGGGAGTTACGAGCGCTAGAATTCTGAATTTACTGGAACAGACTGCAAGAAGAAACGTTTAGACCTGAGAGCGATGATGACAATGTGAGGGCATGAACTATAATTAGATGGCGGGAGGGTGGGTCTCAGAGACTAGTTTCCCATCACATAGAAACCGGGTCTCTTAGACCTTTATAGGCACCGAAAAGCGCTGCCTGAGGTGGGCAGCTGCTTACTTGAAGGTTGTCACATTACCCAAACCCAAACTCGATGTGAATTTGTGAAACTTCAAGTAACGAAATACAGTAGAATTCATCAGCGCGTACTTGGTGGGTACTTATCTCGAAGGTAGCTTCGATTTCGCCCTATGTAGTCATGTAAACTTTGCCTCATCTAGAAACTTGCTTCAAACCAGTGGGTATCAGAATTGGCGACGAAAGGCGATGTGGCAGAGCACTTACCCACAAAAAGTAACCTCCCCCGCAGCCGCTGAATACGATTCATATTAACTTTGCGCAGTTGTGTGTCCGTAGTAACCTTCCCCACAACTGAGAGCAACCGCTCAATATCATTCATATCAACCTTCCTTAGCGGTGTGTCCTTCCGAAAGTCTATCGTCGGCACGTGGAAAGACGTCTCTTTCAGGACCGCCAAAATACAATCAACTTCTAGTTTTCTTGGTGCTCCTACCAGAGTCAATGTCCGTAACATGGGAAGATGAAGTCGGCTGAACGACGGTCTCCAGATTAGGGAACATCACTATAGTGTGGCATGTATCAACCGGGGAAACGGTCTGGAGGTGGAGATGACGTAGATTTTTGCGAGTAGGAATGTGCAGCTCTCTGTTTGGGGTGTGCGCAAGGTAATTGATGCGTAGGCGAGAAAAAATAGGTGCATTGAATCTGCTGAAATTTGCCTAGCAACACTCCAAGGTACTCAACTGAGGTGTGTCGAAGTCACGACCCCAGTCGTGCACATCGGATGACATAACAACCACCGTTTCCCAACGCTTGCTCTCAGACAGGAGGATATCAAGAAGTCGGGACCCTGCCTCTGGCATTGGCCAAGGGTGTGTGCTGCAGGTGTGGTGGATTTGGAGTGGAACTTGAACAATACGAAGGATGAGGGGCCTACTACCAGAGCGGGCAAGCCAACACTGGAAGGAATATGGAAGAAATGGTTCAATTCGCTCAGGGAGTGCAACCTGGATACGCAACCAGACCCCTGTCGTTGAATGTGCAACAACTCGCCAACGGTGGCACACCCTGGTAAGGACTAGGGGAGGGCTGGCAATATTGACCAAAATGGCAGTCTCTCCAACTGAGAAGATACTGGGACAGTCTGTCACGTCGTTAACTAGCAAGAATACTTGTTGTAGCAGTTCCACTGGCGGCTGATGGATGTGGGGTAACCTGCGGCCGGGTTCTTCGACGTTGACGGGAGAGACATGTGAACGAGAGAAGGATGATGCGTGGACCCTACGCTGGGGCATTTCTATGCATTTCTTGCCGGGTACTTTCACCGTTGGAAGTAGAGGCCATGAGGAGACCTGGTTTGCGAGAGGTGAAACTGGATAGCGTCAAACTGGAGAAACCTCAGATACGCCCCAAGTGCCTATATGTGGCGTAAAGACTCGGATTCAGATAACTAGCGTGGCAACGGGAGACTCACATCAGAACACCATCAACAAACCTATAAACGTGCGTACCTAGCGAGGGGACAGGAGAGGCAGAAAGAAGCCGACGAGCTGAGGCGGAGTCAGTTTGCAAACTGATGATGATAGGGGTCTCAGCGCGGACTGTCACTAAGGGCCCTTGCGATTCAAAAATTTACCCTTGCAGGACGTTATGATGAAATCGGATCGTCACACTCAGATTCAACATCATATTACTAGTGGCGGAAATGGTAGGAACCTCAGCGGGTAAAGAACAGCACCAAATCTATCGTGGCGGCGCTGGAGGGGATCCAGAGATAACTGGAAACCAGGGGTGAACATCCACATCCCACTTAAAAGTCTTCGCGTCCCATGTCGTCAAGGGCTGCTCGGTCGAAGGGAGTTGTGTCTGTAAATCGATGCATACATCCAGGAGCTTCTGGACGAACTTGCGGGAGATCAGAATCTGCAGTACGTGCAACCAGACGTTTTCTCACCTTTTTGCGTTCTTCGCTCCATCGTCCAGCCCAGCCATCAGGGTGACGTTAACGAACACGATAAAACTTCTCTGGCAAGTGCGATACTGTCCAACGAGAGGTATTGATTATCCTGTTATCGATTTAAACGGTTACTTCTCTCTAGTTACTGTGAACAGCTTGCCTTTTGCATGGCCTCGCACGCAGCAGCAAATTTGGTGAAGCTGGGATGTCCGAACGGCTGCAGATCAAGATCTTCATACTCGGGCATAAAAGCCCACTTGTAGCGCCGCAAGAAGTTGAGCCTCGTACGTCGCCATGAGAAGGTCGTTTGTTTGACCGTGATCTTTCCCGAGTCAAGATCCAGATCGAATGAAATTCACCATTACTCACAGAGAAGACAGCGATTGAGAGAGACTGTAGTGCCGTGAGGAATTGCGACTGATACCTCAGCTCGCAGTAGGCATTTGAGCCTAGATGAGAAGGATCAGTTCGAGCCGTTATAGATATCGAACTACATACCACGCGACATGCCTGGCATAAGTTGATCTATGCAGGCCAAGTGCATCTCAAGCACCTGCACAACATACCAGTACGCAAATACACGCTCTTCGTTTGTGTAAAGGGACAGTTGGAATCCAGATAAAATAACTTCGCGGATTACAGACAGCCTATACATCAGCACGGCCATCTTGGCGCGACGCACGTGGTCATGCTTTTGGTCTTGCTAAGAAACACCGTCCACTGAGCCTAGAGGGCACTACTTCCAGTACTACACTCACCAAGGGCGCAAGGTGCACAGACACATCCATTAACACAGCGAATAGGTCGTGCCAGTCAAATAGCGACTTTGCGCAGAATCGGCGCCGCCGTGGTGGGTTGTACCAGAGCGCCTTGATGTGCGCCATCATTATCTGTCTTGCCTTTAGCAAGTATACAGAGAATCGTAACTTCAAACAAACCTGCGTCATGGTGCGTTCAATGTGTGCAAGTGGTGGAGGCGCCGGACCTTGCCACCTTGTCCTGATAGCTTGTGTGAAGCCGTCGTAGGAAGTGTCCAGGGTTTCACGGAAAAACTGGACTACGATATGCTTCATCGCAAATTTATTGAGTACAAGGACGCCGTCCCAGAACGCAGACTAGGGGTTATCATGAGACACGACCGGGTGGATTGTCGTGCAAGAATAACTTGCCTGTGTGATTGAACGCACGTATGGAAACCGACTATGGGATCGTGGACACCACAACTGTAGATGACCAGCAATCTGGTACTGGTTTTAATGCCGATGAACGGAAGGGCAATGATAGTATATACCTCCCATGTCGACAGTTCAGCCGTGTTTGCCAGATTGTTGACGTTCTTCAGCGAAGTCAACAGCCCCTCCAGCGAAGCCCATGTATGAGCTTGATCGGGTAGCTCTATGACATGCAAGGGGATGAACGACACAAGAACACGAGCAAAATGAGGATCAAATGCAAGACGGGCCGGAGAGTCTGGCGCAGGTTCTGACGGAGTTGCTGTCATGATAGGATGCAGTAACTGCAGGCTTAGATTGATCATCGTCGGAAGCAAATTGGAGTGAGCTTGAGACAATTGTGTCTCAAACAACTCAATCAGCGACTGACACAAATTAGCAAGCTGTCGTCTAAAAAAAATGGAACACTCCAAACCTTCCTAAACTTTAATCTATCCACAAGCATAGCTTTCCAGGGTTGCTGAACTATGGTAGTCATCGCATGAACATCTGGTGAACGTTTTATGGGGGCCATTTCACACCTTTGGCCGAGGTCTCAAGCCAATGACACGCTTCATCAAGCACCTTGCAGACGTATTTGACGGGTAGTGCCTCGGAGAGGGCAACATCACATTTCTCGCTTTGCCAGTCCTCCGCCTGGTCACAGATAAGCATAGCTAGCAACTCAAGCGGTACTTTGACGAACATCGTGCACGTTCCCTTTATTTAGCTCCCTCCAGGACAGGTCACAACACTTGAGAAGGCCGAACACAGCCGCCCTTAGAACGACTGAGATTAGCTCTGGCGGACGCAAGTTGTCTGAGGGTGGCGGTGAGCCTCCGGGGATAAGATCAGGATCAATGTCTTTCAAGGAGTGAACATAAAGGAATGAAAATATGGTTTGCGAAAGAGTGTAACCGGAGTGCCATTCCATCTGGGCGCCAGACAGGACAAATGAATATATGTGGATAAGTGCACGCTGTCTCTGATTTACCTCGCAGGAAAACGAGCGATCAATGATCCAGCATACTTCCTCCGGAGTAAGCGGGGCGAGAGGATTGAAAGAAGGCTTAGTTTTGTCCAGTAGCGCCAAGCCGCTGTCGAAGCGTGGTTCGCCTATCTTGAGACATTATTAGTTGATGATTTAGACTAAGAAAAGAAAATTTACTTCGAACGACGACATTGCATCCTGCAGAGTAAACCCTTCAGCCAGCACGAGAGCCCCGGGTTCCATGTCTAGACAATGAGTAGGCAAGTAGGCTAACACAAGCATTTCTGGTCACCTTCAGCAGCATCTTCAAATAACGCCGTCACGTCATGGAAATTGTCGCCGCCAGGAAGGTCCACGAGGGGATCGTACTTCATGTGGCCGCGGAGCCGGCAATCGACGTCAGTAAAGCAGAGTATCAGTTCAGACTGCACTCAGTAGTGACAAGATGTTGTCGGAGTTTGAAATTCTTTCTTTTCAAAGGCTAAAGCCGCTTAGCACTTGCTCAACATACTACATGATCATTCCTCGACGCGTCTGCCAGATACGCCCGCGACGCGTGATACTGTCGGGAATTCAACCAACCGGTATCCCCCATGTAAGATCGCCTTCATTATTTGGGCACGGAACAGCTTACATAGCAGTAGCTAGGGAACTACCTAGGCGCACTGTCCAACTGGGTCAAGCTGCAAAAATCTGCGGAGCCCGAGGACAAACTGCTATTTTCGATTGTCGGATGGCATGCATTGACTCTGCCACAGGATCCTGCTGCGTTATTGACCGCGAGGAATGATATGCTGGCTGTTTTACTTGCCATAGGTATCGATCCTAACCGGTCGATATTATTCCACCAGGATCATGTATCGATTCATTTTATCGTACCAGCCCTTTGGTTAACTAGTACTCTAGAATCCTCACCATACTGAACTCTCCTGGATATTAAGCTGCATAACACCCTATGGGGAAGCTGCGCCGGATGACGACATGGAAGGTGCGGTCTTCCTAGTGTAGTTCAAACAAATCCTTATGTCCCCCTAGTCAAGATTAGCTGCGGCACGAAATTCTGCATCAGAGGACGAAGTGGACGAGTCATTGCTCAATGCTGGCTTATTCATGTATCCTGTGCTACAAGCCGCCGACGTCCTGGTTTACAAGTGGGCCTTCTTGCGGTGGTCATTTTGAGCACGACTGATACGTTGGCAAGAGCTACCCACGTCCCTGTTGGCGACGATCAACAGCAACACATAGAGCTCACAAGAGATCTCGCTGATATTTTCAACCGAACATTCAAAGGAACTTCTCCCCTGTTCCCCCTTCCAAACTACGTCAACAGTAAGTATCCGAAGTTGTGCATATATATCCATTGAATCATCCCCTCAGCCCCATCGAAGCGTATTTTATCACTCAAAGACCCAACATCCAAGATGTCGAAATCTTCGCCCGACGTGCAGTCCCGCATCTTGCTTACCGATACCGCCACTCAGATCCAATCGAAAATCCGAGCTGCTGTCACGGATTCCATCCAAGGCATCACCTACGACCCTAAGGACCGCCCGGGCACTTCAAATTTGCTTACTATCCTCGCTGCCTGCACGGACAGCGATGTCACGCAGGTCGCAAAAACGTATGAGAGCCAGGGTCACGGGGACCTTGAAACGCGATGTCGCGGATGCTGTTGAGGAATTCCTCAAAGGCCCGCGGATGAATTTTCGATCGCATTCGTCATGAAGCGGCATATCTTGACGAAACAGCGCGCCGTGGAGCTGCTCGCGCCATTGAACACTCCGAGGAGACGATGGTGGAAGTCAAATCACGACTAGGGTCTAGCACCACCTATTCGCGGTGATATGTCTGATAGTGGCAAGCCACCTGTGCATTAACAAATATAACTACAGTCTAACAATGCATTATCCCGTGATAACTTCAGGACAGAACCTTCTACTTTTATCAGTGAGCCAGGCACCTTAGTCCAGGAAAAATGCACTACATAGCCGTCGGCAGTAATGGAAGTATGATTGGCTCGATCACAAAAGCTTTAATAACTATTAACCTCAAAGAAGTTAGTCAAGGAGCTGATAGTAGGCAATTACATCATGGGGGAACCAGTAAGGCGGCCGTAGACTCACCTGATGCTAGATTCAGAGCTGATTTCCCCTCCGTCAACAGTTCATCCAGAGTCTCACCGCGAAGATCCTCGTTTCTCTCAAATTTGTTGGCAAGATGTTCTCTAATGTTCTGCCTGGCGATAGGCCCAGTCGAGTCCGCCCCCGTTCTCAGCATTAGCGTCAGGCGCTTTCTTGAACCCTCTCGTTGCCACCAGCTTTCATGCCAACCGAGAGATTGGAGTACCATTCTCGAATTTCCTCATACAGTGAAACTTACCGTCTTGAATCAGCGCCGATGATCCTGGTTGTCATACGTCCATCGAACGGCCAGTCAAAGCCAATCAAGCTGTCGCCCCGCCCCAGTCGTTTTCGCCATTTTTGGCACTGCCATGGGGTACACTATGACATCCTTCTTGTCGAACCCCCCTGACATCCAAACCAATCTTACCGAATATGGGATACCAGAACTGTCAACGATACGTATCCTTCAAGCCGCAGCCCTACTTCCACATGACTAAAACCGTTCCAAGCGCAAGCATTGGTGCTCTGACGGAAAATCCAATCCCTCTTTAAGAGGCTAACATTGTGGTCGCGTAGGCGAAGGCTTTGATCTGTCTCAAAGTCTATATCGTAATTCCCGCTCATGAAGAGGAGTTGCAAGTCCATGGCTGAGTGGTCTCCTTAATGAACATGCATGTATACACATCTAAGTATGATGATCTACCATTTCGCTCGTACGGGATGCTAACGCTGTCCTTGCGAGAAAGAAGGTCGATGTTCGCTCTCAATTTGTGTATACTGATCCGTCATACCGGCGGTTATCCTCGGTTATTGTTAGGAGAGATCTAGATCGTGCTGATCGAACGGATCGAATGATGTCTTAGTCATTAATCTATTTTAAGTTTTAGGGACATTTTCCAGCGTCTTTCGTGTTGTTCAAGTTTAACTGAATTCAAACTCAGACACATGAAGGTAATCAATCTCGTGTTGTTTTCAAACGACAGGTAGATCAAAATTGAAACCTGTCTTCGGGCCGGTCAGGAAATTGAAACAATTGAAATCCGAACTCCTCTTGCAAGCAGCAGATCTGAGATCCACAGCAGGTTTGCTGATATCATTCATATAACATAACACCTGCCTGCCGCGTATCCCCCGAACCCTTTTCGTCTTCCATGGTCTTCACTGCCCACCCCGTTCTCCGCGGATGGTCTCCATCCGTGGAGGATGACCATGACGTTCATCTTCCCGATCAAACATATTCCTTACCCAAACATTTTATGGCGTCCACCTCCTGTATCACTCACCAACCAATGGCTCCTTCCTCTGACCGGCGCGCGCAGCGTAACAGGAGTCGGGACCCCAGTTGGATCCCTCGACCTAGAAACGCGTTCATCATTTTTCGCTGTGAGTACTCGCGCACGCACAGTCAGGCTGCCCAAGACGGCGACGAGGAATTGGAGCCACAGAACCCTACAGCCAAGACCCTATCGAAGCGAGCGGCTGAGGCGTGGAAGCAGCTGTCTGCTTCTGAGAAGGACCATTATAAGGTGCTTGCAGACAAGGAAAGGGAGGAGCACGCCCGGCTTTACCCCCACTATCGTTTTCGCCCTATGAGGCGGCAGATTTCCGGGCTGAAGAAACGTCAATACGAGCTGTCCATGAGTAACAGCGGTTTTTCGCTGGATTCTTCAGATGAGCAAGTCGCTACTTCTATCGCAGATGCGGATGACGAGCCGCAAGAGGACGGAGGTGCTGCATATCAGCAGGCCAGTAGAGAAGGAAAGAAGCGGTAGTTTTGAGGCGTCCGCACACTCTGCGTCAAAAAGCACTCCTGGGAACTATATCGCAGATCAACGACGGTCGTCGTCTGTTCCGCTGCCTGACGTGTTCCCGATATCCATCATTCCCTCTCATGCTCCGAAGGACGATTTATGCAGGTCTCGCTCGGTCGAAGGACGAGATTGGACGCTGCGTCCACTGGACCATGTGTCGCAGGTCGCATATGCTCGGCTTGGCAAGGAAGTGGAAGCGCAGCCTCAGCAGTATGCTGCATCAAACGACGCATCGACCTTCGTATCCTTCGGTTTCGATGCATCAACTGGGGTACGTCTCCGATACCTTTTGCTCTCGATGTGTGCTAAGTCCTGCAATACAGGAGCATAACAGCTCGATGGGCAGTCCCTCGCGCTTGCCACTTGAGCTCGGTTACCAATCCCCAGAGAGCCGGAGCGGACTCACCTATACTCCCTCCTCCTTCACAGCCATCGCCTCTTCCCTTTCTGGCTGGGACGGCGAACCCTTTCCCCCCTGTATACCAGGGCAAACCATGTCGTCTCGAGAGGAGTTATTGACGCCATATGAAGAAATGGAGCGCGCACAAGCTCTGGAAGCTTATGCCCTCGGTTTACACAACTTCGACTTCTTCACCCATCCCCCTCCCCTCCCCGAATCATATCCTGACCCTGCGCTCGGTATTCCCTGCGATATCGAATACTCGGCACTCTTTCCAGAGCAAGCCGCGGGATCATGGGATTCTGAGATGCACCCTGTGCACAGCTTGAAAACCTGAGCTGCGGAGGTGATCTCCGTGTGCTGTCTCATGTAGCCCTATCCTCACCTGTTTCCATAGTCCGACATGCTTCACACCGCTTCTTCTTTACGGCTAGTCGATATTAACCTTCAGTCCCTTACTACCCAGTTCTACCATTAATATTCTCACCTCTCCACCATGCATATCCACGTTTCTCTCGGCTACCATTAATTCATGTGCATTATAATGGATTCGGTCACTTACCTTGTAGGATGCTGCTAGTACTGCTAGAAAAATAGGAAGACGAAGCTCAGAAGTCTTGTAAATTGCCTAGAATGTCACTTTACATAAGTTTGAGGTCAATCGGTCAAGTCAAAATTATAACGGCAAGCAGCGGTTACAAAACCTCGAGCTCGAGCCTACTACTATCACCAATCTCAGCAGCACCGTTCTTGGATTGGTCAGTAATTCCTTGGCCACTAACGACGAAAAAACGATGTCAGCCGAAGGAGACGGGTCAAAACGAAGACAGACAGTGGCAATTTTGACAAACGTCGCCCACATCTCTGCACCTTTCCTTACAGTTTTCCTCGTCGTTCATCTATCCGCACCAGCACTTGCAAATGTGGGAGGGTCGAGTTTGTCTTCCAATGTTATGGTACGTGATACGATAAGTAGCATAAAAGCGGTTCCAAGGAGATGACGTTTCAATCACGACTACTAGCTTCTCGGTAGGGAATACTACCAGACTGCTTTTGGAGAGAGGTATCTCCTCTTCACACCCCTGGCAGCCCACGTAGCTTCAAGTATCGCAAAAAGGATCATTACTCCGCGTTCCGCATCTCCTCGCAAAATCACGAGCACCCACAGCCTTGCGGCGTATTCGACTCTTCTAATCTTTCTTCCCATCCATTTCTACACCCACCGCGTCTTCCCTGCCGATCCTTCACCACCCATATTCGAGGTAGGACCCTCGGAGGTGGACTACGAGTTTGTCAAGACTGGCTTGGCTAGGTTTCCGTGGCGGAGCTGGGTCTTGTATGGCGGGCTAGTCGCAAGTGTAATGCTACATGCAGTCGAAGGCGCACAAATTATTCAAGCATCACGTTTCGCTTCTCAAAAGTTCCGTATGCGATCTCGAACGTGCAAGATCGTTGCGGCTGCAGCGGTGGTGCCTGTATTGGCAGGTCTGTGGACGGTTTCGAGAGAACCTCTTATGGTGTTTGCTTCGTTAGCGGAGCGGTATGAGGCGGTGTTCACTCGGTCTTGGGTGTATAGAATCTAGACTTGGGCAGTGCGATGTGGTGGATGTTCATGCGTAGGTGCGTGTATGTCTTGAGCTCAATAAATGTGCATTCCAATGGAAGCGAAATACAGTTTCATGTATATATGATTAATGTCCAGTTCCAATCCATAAGCACACCCAAAAGTACAGAATCTGAACATGTCCTTCGACCAAAAACCAAATAAACAATCTGTCGATGATGTTAAATCACTTCACATTTAGGAAAACTGATCCTCTTACCTTCAAAGGCCACAAGCAGAGGCGTTCGTTGCAACCACATCCACTGAGACTCTCCCCAAAAACACAGCCTGGTTCCCAGTAAGCGTATTCATCGCTTCCTCCGATAGATTGAGTCCTTCACTCGCAGTGTCAACAGCGAGAACTGCAATCGTCGTGGTGCCGTATGTCACTTCATAACAAGTTCCGCATGCAGCTGAATTCCATCCCGTGACAGTGTAGACACCACCGACGTTGGGGTATGTGGGCAATTGGCCGAGGGTTGTGTAGCCCTTGGTTATGAGCCCGTTTGTCCCGTCTGAACATGCGACGGAGGTGAGAGCTAGATCGGGGTTGTCGTAAGTGGTGTCGTATGAAAGGCTCTCGGTTACAGCGAGGATGGGAAGGGCGATAGCAAGGAGGGATATGACGGCTGATGTGAACTTCATGACGGGCAAGTGGTAAGAGGTTTTGCTTCGAGAGGCTGGCTGAAGGTAATTGCTGCAGAAATGTACCATGAACCGACTCCTTTTATCTGCTTCGTATACCAAGCCAGTCACCCCAAAAGAACACGCGCACGAAATAGACCAACATGCCATGCAGTGTTCTCGCACTCGGAATAAGATGTCCGCACACTTTGGGCGTCTCTTACAGGGTCAGCAGACTGGAGGGGTGCATGCTTGCCCGGTGAAAGCTATTCTTGGCCCACGTGCTCTGGCTGCAGGGCAGAGTGTTCAAGCCACTGAGGAACGGGAACACTAGAAGGTAACCGGCCTGTACGCGTGACTTCCTTCCACCTGAATCCGATTTCTCATGCAGGACAGTTCAAGCCTTACATCGACCGTTTGTCCGATGTCTGCGCACTGGAGCTTCCTGGAAAGGGAGAGGCGGGTCTCAAATGACGAATGTATCACTGGTCAATGATCTCCGGAGCATCAAGTCGGCAATTACTGCTATTCCAGCAGTGATAATGATCATGAAACCGCTTACGAATTCAACAGAGCTCGAACGGTCCGCTCCCTTGAGTCACCGTGAGAATGCCATGTCATTGCAAGGTTATCTATTAAGAAACCTCTCTCTGGCTTTTTGGTTACGTCTGAGGTCTTCGTCCTTGAGCTTTCCTTCAAGGGCAACCCACACATTCCGAGCATACTTTTCACCATCCTGCGAGAATTCAAATAAGGGGATAACGGTATTTTCTGGATGCTTACCTTCAAGAGGCTTTTGACCTGTGTGAGGTCAGACGTGCCTGTCCCAAGCAAGCGCATGCCTCGTAGCAGTGGTGTTGCATCTGACGGGAAGGAGTACAACACGAGGAGCTTGAGAGGAACCGAAGCTTCTTCTTGTAGCGTGGCATCTAGGAAATGTAAGGTAGGTAGCTGTCCAATGGTCAATCAATTTACAGTAAATTGTGAGCGAAAAACGACAAACCAAATTGAGGGTAAGACAAACTGGCCAAGATTGTCTTCCATCGAGGGGTTCCCCCTCATCCAAGTGGTCAGGAAGCTCGAAGTCAGCCACTTGGATCGTCTGTCGCGTATCCAGTGCGCTGCCGACATGGACCTGGTTCATCCACGTCCATCGCGTGAGTCGCGTCTTTCCGGTCGCCTTTCTTCGCCCGGTATTGAACGCTCTTTGTTCTAGGCACCTTGGTATCCCACAAAGCGGCACGTGCAGCCATGAAAATCGCGTCGAAGATGTTTCCTGCGTCAGAAAATACTATGACATCAAGGTTGAGCAACCAAGATTTCTTTCCGGGTAAGATAATGAGATTTTTTGGTCGCATTGTTGGATGAGAGAGGATAGAGTTTAGTATAGACGTCATGTCATGTTGTAAGTCATCCAGGGCATTCGAGGAAAGAAGTGGGTATGCAGTCGGAGAGCTATTATTTCAAGTTGTCTAGGTTTTCTTTCTGAAATATAGCGAGAGAACCGTACCAAGAGACAGAACAAATTACTCTTCCGCCATCTACACCTTCCCCATCGCCAACGGTCTCGACTTCCAGTTTTGCAGCAGCTACGACTTCGGTGCTTCCACCGCCATCGTGCGCGTTTCTACCGATGCTAAGGCGTGCGCTTCCATTTGCGAGGGGGGCAATTCCAGACTCGAGGGCTATGGTTCGAAAATCTGTCAAACCGCGACCATCTGCGCGTAATGGTGGATCGGATAGCAAGGAGGATTGGATGTAGGCCTTCTCAGCCTTAGATAATGATGCCATCCTTATTCGATAACTGTAAGTAGGTCAAGACTGTCGTCCCTTAACCGTTATGCCAAAAGGCAGTGATAATGATTTCATTATCTCGCCGGACGGTGTTTATGCTGATTATGGGAACTCAGGTAAGCCAACGGGCTTACAACACTCTCCCATGTTTTCAGATCTTTTTATACAGTCTTGACCTACGTATTACATATATATAATGAAAGCTCACGCTTCGAAGATTATCTCGGACAGTATTTATGCTGATTATGGGAACTCAGGTAAGCCAATAGGCTTACAATAACTCGCCAAAGATTTCAGAATGACTAGAGCCACCAGACTGTCATGTAAGTAAGTACTAGCGGCATCGGCTTTTGCAAGACATGTCTGCAGAGAGACATTCACCTTCAAGATGAGTCACTAGGTCAGGCAAGGCAGGAAGAGGGCACGCGTGTTGATTGTTGTTTGGCAACACCTTCTGACCTCACATAGTATGATGTCTCCTGAAGAGAACGTCCACAATGGGTTATCAAAGATTCCACAAGCGCTCTCCAAAACCCAGGAAAGAAAAGCAGTCGAGTATGTTGAAGACTCTTTCATGGAAATTACTGGTGCATTTAAGAAACGGTCGGCTCAGTCATTATGTTCAAGTTCCAGAAGTACTGAGAAAGATGTGGACAGCTCGGAACCGTCAATGACGAAACTCCCGACTCTCACAACGTATCTTGATGCCACACAGAAACTGCTGGCATTTATCTTGCAGATCCCGCCCATAGACCCATCCACGCACTTACGCACCACTTTCCTCCTCCGCCTCACTGGCGACGTCATGAATTCGGTACCGGGATATCCTCCAGAGATGAAGGAGCTTCAAACGCTACTAGATTTTCTGGATGACCTTGACCAAGCATGGTCAGCAGTGCTGAAGAATCAAGTCTGGGATCCAGCTGCAGGCGAGGGTGTCGATCTCATTGTACCTGTAGATCAAATCAAACCAGGAGATCCACCGATACAGTCCTCGCCTGTAAGTCAGACAGAACGAACGAGGTTACGCAGCCTTCTCGTCACAGGCACTGCTGGACTGGAGGAGTGGATGACAAGGCTGGATACGAACGGAGAGGACTATCAGATTGCGTTACAGAGGGCTGGTCTTCTCCAGGGCTTCGATGACCTTTTCTCAGAGACGTTGTCAGAGATGGGTACTTATGATGGTTCTACAAATGATCCTGCAGGAATAGAAGGGACGTGCTGAGAGGAGTTACTTGCGAAGCATGTCGTCCGTCGCGAGGTGGCAGACGCAGAAGTCGTCACGTATCCGTGGGGCCTGCCTTCCCTTCCCTGTAAACTATCAGTCAGTCCACATATCCCTTCCCTGCAAACCGCTCTCCAGTGACGTATTCCAATAAAAGCGACGCGAACCGGCCAGGAGGGCCCATGACTTGAATAGTCCTAAGCTGTCGAGCAGAGCGTCTTCCTCGAAGGAACAACAGCCTTTACTTTCTCCTTGAGTGCATGAATTTTCTCGTTTATCTGTGCCACAACGTGCCTGAGGTACTCGAGGTCATCTGAGGGTACCATTTTGAGCTTGCGGTCGAGGAGGAATTCGAAGACGTGGAAATCGGAATTTCGAAATGGGCGCACCCTGTCTTGTTATCTCGTTCTAATCCTTGATCAATCGTGTTCTGTGGAGGGAGGAGAGTATGTTCAAGTTGCAGTGTGCGTTGTTTCTGTGTCATGAGGTGTTCAACGTTTAGCGAAGAACAAAAATCAATACTACATAAGTTGAGTGTTTGAGATTTAAGGGCCTCTATTGCCAAGGCAGCAGTGAATTTGTCGAGACTCCAAGAGCCATCATATCATTGACCAAATTAGCAAAGAACAACTCAGTGTGCCATCAACCACAACACCAATGCGAAATCAGAAATATGAGTCACTGTCCAGGATGTAAGGTCATCGGACTAGGAAGCATTGCAGAATTTTATACCGGCAGGCTCAAGGCGGGAGGGGACGACTTTTATGTTCAAGCTTACTACATCGAGACTACAAAAGTTAACCGCATCGTAAGTACTTCAGTCATATCCTAAGTATTCAAATGTTCGAGACTTCCTCTGTTCCTTCATTGCCCGAGTGGCAGTGAAATTTGTTCAGGAGCAAGCACATTCATCAACTCAGCAACAAACTACTAGTAAATCGCGCGCCGTGCCATCAACCATACTGCACCGATGCGAAAGCAGAAAGACGACTTACTGTAGTTCACTGTCACGACATGCCACTCACTCATGAACATACAGCGATGATTAACTACCACGCGGGTGAGTCATGTGGTTAAATCCAGGACGCAAACTACTCATGCTCACAAGATCTAAGCAGTAGTGTTTAGGACAGCAGGGCTTAACATTGCAAACTGCAGGACATTTTTCACTGTCAGGGTCACTGGCAGGTATCGATGCTGCAGATATTGATGATGTCAAAGCAGCAACGACGGCGAGGACAAGGGAGAAACGCATGGTTTGTGACTCGTGAGGATGTGTGATATGGGGATAGATCTGAAGGGGACATTGGCAGCAGGAAGACGGCTTGTTTTTATGTGAACTTGAAGAACATGTCTCCCTTTCGAACAGGTGGTATTTGCAATGCCAGTAGATTGCCACGTACCTTGTGAAGCAAAGTATGTTGGCGTGTAACAAAGCTAAGCAAGGTCAATGCTAGCTCGGTCGAGAACTACTGCAAAATCAAAATGTACTAACCAAGTGGCACTAATATACAGCGCGGCGCTATTAATTGCCATGGCAGAATGGCTAGAAGTAATATTTGTATTTTGCAAAGTGCCTTCAAGTTGCGAGTCGCGTTGTGTCAGCTTCATCAAGTAATTGACCCGAAAACGATAAAATCTTAGAAAGCTCTATCTGCTATAAAATTTGCATAAAATTTATCAAAATTGTACTCCACATGGGAAAGCTTTGAATACCCGGACTAAGTTGGATGAAACCCGCCAAATGTACCATTGTGACAGTCTGGTCACAATTACCTGTAGCTAATCCCCGAGATGGCAAATATTGCAACACCTACCAGCTGTGGCAACGGAAGATTAAGTTGTTGAGAGTGTCCGTCGTCGCCAAGTTGAATACCAGTGGCAATATACTGCAATTCTGGTCGTGGCATGTAACTTTTGACTGATTTTACCTCTTCCACAATCTCCAACCAGATGACAGTCTTAGATAAAGGCATATATGGCCAGACTCCTTTGGAGTAAAACTGGCTACGCCCCAAGGATTCCGAGTGTCCACAATGTGGTACCCATCTATTTCAACACGGTTGTCTTTTGCAAGCTGAGTTTGTCATTGTGCCCTTGATAAGAATTCCTGTGGGGCTGATGTTAGGTATGTGGTTGCGACTCTAGCCTTGATTTCTCAGATCTACTAAGTATACAATGTGTATGACGAGCGGCAGTATATTATCATCCTGCACAACCTCGATGAGGTATGGTCACCGAATACAGAGTTAGTGAGTCCTTTTATCACCCACCAACTCTCCCTAGACACCGGGGTCAGCTAATGTCTTCCAATGGCAGATTGTTTTGGATGAGGGCTGCCTTTAGTCTAAGGGTGCGGAACAATGACAGTGCAATTACCTCTGTCAGCAGGTTACTGAAGTATGGTCATCATATACAAGTGTGTGACTGAATTTGTTCTCAAGAAAATCTCCCTGAATGCCATAGCTGGACAGCGGTCCCAAATCCCAGACTCCATTATAGACAGCTACAAAAGCTACCACAGCGTTAATCATCGGTAAAGTAGTTTCTTCCGTTGTCATACAGTCAAGGTAGGATCACCACATTCAATTTCAGCTTGTTATTTTCAATCATGCAAGCGCAAGCGGGATGTTAGCCGCAGGTCTTGTGTTGTGGGGCCTGCTCGTATGGATAATTACTGCAAATGAGAACAATATGGCAACTTGTTATCATTTCACAGCAGAATTTCAGGGTTTGCCTTGTGACCACTCTAGCTGGCACACTTGCTTGTGAGAGTCAAAAATGGGGTATTATCTTGAAATTGTATATATTACATATGCTCAAATGAATGCTACAAAGAGGCTATGTTCAGATTCGAAGATTGTTTCGCAGCAAGGTGTTTCTGTCGGATATTTGACAACGCGCTGTTAATGCTGAGAGGTCGCTTGGCAGCAGAGGAAGTAGGAAATACTTGGCTAGGTACACGGCAATGTATGAGCCTCGGCGACATGATAAGAGCAATGACAATACTGATTTCACCATGTCAGCAGTTCCTCAACTTCCTCAGATTCGTCAGGATCTTCCAGTAGGTCAAGGAGGCTATGGTAGAATGTCTCCAAGTCTGTGGTTGTGTTGGTCCTTGAAAACACCGAGGAGGAACTTAAAGCGAATTGGACCTTTGGTCAATGTTACAACCATCTATGTACAGAAATATGGTGCGCGACGAACCTGGGTTGCAATATAAGCTATGGAAGCAATGGTGACAGACTTCATGCCATGGAGGCGAGCATTACCAGATTGCGTCGCTTTTGGTTCCTTGTCAACCGAACTTGGAGACGTGAAAACGTGCTTGTAAGCCTGATGGATACAATTTAGTAAAGGGGCTTTGTGATGACGCTTGTTACCCACACATACAAGTAAATGGCTCCTAAGGAGACCACACCACTGGATCTTCGGGTTTGTAAGTATGGTGGGAATACAAAAAAACTGGCCATTGGTCTCCACAGACCAACAGTTTGCCACTTCTGAGGTTTTCTTTGGTCCTGTTGAGAAATAAGTGCAGGAAGACATTGTGAGGACTGTGGATACCAGTAAAACCAAAACATACTGTGAGTCACTCCAGTCTAATCTGGTGGGACAAAGTAGGGATCCTGTAAGCTCATGGTTGAATCCACGGTCAACCTTTGAGTTTCTGTGTAAAGGAGGCTGGATCGCCTCTCCTCTCAGGGAAATCCAATCAAGTATTGCAGACTTTAATGTTTTCATGTCGTCACCTCTCGCCCCTGCAGCTCCCTTGCCAATCTGTAAATCGTAAGCTAAAACTCTGACTGTGCGTGTAGAGAATGGTGCACCAGTTCTCCAATGTGAAGGATATTCTCTTCAGACCCGTCTCGCAATCGCTCAAGAAGGCCGGGATAAGAGTCTAAGAGCTGGTCGAAGACCCGATGTTCTCGCCGCTCTCTGTGTAATGCATCAGTCAGTGAATGAATAGAAAGATAAATGACCTTCACTCAGCGGAAAAATCCTCCAGTGGAGTATCTTCCATCTGTTCCAGTCTCAAGATACCATTGGTGAGCAAGGAAGGGTAGTTGCATAGCGTGAATACTGTTTGACCAAAGTGGCATCCGTGAGAGACAAGTGGATCAGATGAGGAGCTGGGTGATAGGATGAGATTGCAAAATCCATGGCCAATATTGGAGTTGCTTACATTTTTTTTCAGGGCCCCATTTGGAGGGCTGACGAGCCACGCTTGCTCTGGAAGTGGAGTCGTTGATGGTCATGAGAGTTGGAGAAGAAGAAAGCGTATGCTTCGCAGATGTTGGAATCCAGCTTTTATGAGCTGCATTATGCTATGTTATATAAACAGCGACCCTGACTCTCATGACGGCCAGCGCCCGGTCACAGTGACTGGCGGCCAAGTAGTGCCTAAGTGACTGGCGGCAAAGTAGCGCCTAAGAGACTGGCGGCCAAGTAGCGCCTAAGAGATTGGTGATGCGACAACCAGCCCAGCCTGGTCCCCAATTGGTTGCGTACCAAAATATTTTGAACACTGTAAGCTTGAATGGGGAAGGCTAGAAGAAAGCGCAGCATCATGAGGGATAAAAGGTCTCTGGACACAAACCATCTTGCTATAACTCGCTAACAGAGAATACATCTGCCAATATGCCACAATCCTCGTGTCAGCCCTTCAAACAGCAAGGACATATTATAAACTTAAGCTTGCGGTAAACCTGATTACTCACTACCCCTGCGGTGGCCCTGCTGACTTGAATGTCTCTCATTAGGATCGAGTTAGTGTGCAGCACTAATCAAAGGGGTGAGGAGCTCACCAGTCATGGTATAAGGTCCGTCAATGCCATCTGAAGTCACTTCCAAGACTCATTGTATACTAGTGAGGTGGATGTTCATAACGGCTGTCCCTCAGCGGGGAACAACGAGACTCACATTCTGCCAGTGGAAAGCCACGAACCAGGTGAGATGGAGTCCATAGCCAACCTCAAAGAGCAACTGCAACTTGCAGAATTCAGCTGTTCAAGGCTTAAAGAGGCTCAAGAACTGTACCAAAAGTACAGACTTCGTTGGTTAGAGGAAAGCTATTGTGCAAGGGTGTTAGAAGGATACGCATTGCACGGGATCAATACTTACTCTCCCTGTCAGATCACATGGGACACTCCTTCTCCCATTCAAAGTACATCTGATGCGCCTCCCTGTAACAAACTGACTGTTTTGTCCAGGCGATGATGATGACGAAGTTGAGTAAATACATATCGCAGCATCGTGCAAAATTGTGGCAGTATATATGGATTGAGGGATGCAGAGAAAATGGGGGCAGTTGAGGGGGGCACGCACACAAGATGATTAGCTGATGCATGTGTAAACAAAGCTTATCAGGCAGACCTGTACAGTTTAGTCTGATGTCCAGCTGTGTACCAACTTGAGTGAACTGACTAGCACGCACATCTAAGACAGAAGTTACCCACAATCTCAGTCAGCCAAATTTTGATGGGAGAATCAATCATCAGCGTTGGGAATGCGCTTGCGGCAAAGTGATTTCCGTCCGGAATAGAATAGGACGATTCTACATCAGCCAAAGCAGTCGGGGGATTGTTTACCATCATGAGGTCCATGGAGACTGCAAATGCATACCCGATAATCCCAACAACTAGAAATTGTTGAATGAATTTGCAAATAAGGGATCTCTGCCTTCAGAATGAGATATGTATATGACTTGCTGACTGGGAGTTGCAGAGAAAGAAGTGTGACATATCCATATTGTCACGCACTCGCCTGCCATGTTAGGGCAATACATTCAAGTAACATTTTCGAAAAGGTCGACCACCTGTAGCCGTACGAGCGATCAGAATGCAGGCATACAAGTGCGAATGTAATTAGGGTATGTAGAAATGGAGAGTTTCTACCTTATGTAGATTGGTTGTGGGCTACAAAAAAATAGTGACACTAGTAGCTATGCCGCATTTATGGCTTACGTGGGTAGTAATAACTTGTCCAAATTGTGTCGCTCATTGTCGTGCTCTAACTTTCGGGACAGCGACAATTCCTCATCGCCAGGATCAGTCCAGGACCAAGACTAGCGACCGCCAATGGAATTACAAGGCCCATCCCTATAATGAGGCTTAGCCCGCATGCAATCCTTGCAGACAAGGGTAGCCCGTATTCAACTGTGAAAATGCCTGCAAGAAATCCAACAATGGAAAAAACCAAACTGTAGTATCCCTGTGAGTGACCCCAGTGGTTGTGATCGAAAGTCGAGTTACCTCATGAGATACAAGTAACTTGGTATACTTGCAAGGATCACAAGACTTACCATCCTCCCTTGCAGGTAATACACCTATTCATTTATTCATGTCAGGCTCAGCAGGCGTAAATATGAAGATAACCAAACTGCAAAGTCGAGTGATCTCATTTTGTGCCCAAAGTATTGTGCTATTGTGCATGCGATAATGCAGCTGACGCTGAAAATGAAAGAGATGGAGCACATCATCTTTGTAGCAAGTTGTGAGCCTAAAATTGGGATGGCAAGGATGCTGGCATTGACCGCCATGATGACACTTGCCTGTTAGAACAGATTAAGTGGTAAGTGTTCTCATTTGGGTCTACAACATAGCACTTACTACGGTAGTTTGAGCTTTGGCCTGGGCGCTGAAATCGTCCATGAAGTTCCTCATGTCCACCCCGTTGATGAGACCATCAACATAAATATTTCTGATGCGTCTGAGCATTATTGTTGGAATGTAAAGCATAGCGAATGCAATGCTAGTCATGAAAGGAGAGGTTTCCAGGTCTGTGCGCCTTTCGCCCAGTGAATGCGTTTGCATCAAGCGAGCTTTGGGTTGACTGTGGTGGTTCAGGTATTCGTGATGACCTTCTTGACAACTCAATCAACGACGTCTGATATAAGAAAGCGGTATCATATGGAGCACATGCAATAACTTGCCTGTTGGGAAGTAAAGAGATAAGTTTATAACCGCTCGTTTTTTCTAGGGTTCACGCACCGCAGATTGCGATACCCTGCTCCTTCATGGTCCCATCAGGTTCTGCAAGTTCTTCTGATCTTTGGTCATCAACTTGAAAATGCAGATTCAGGCCAAGGTGCATACTGGTGACGGCTAGCTCAGCGACCATTTCCTTCATTTGGTCCAAAGTCCAGAATATTGAAGCCGCAGTAGATTGTTCCAATGCTAATGCTTCTGTTTCTTGCTCAGGTCATCTGATCTGGTGCTACAATGTCAAAGAACTTACCAATGCAGTACCAATTCATTTGAATCCGCAAAGCTCTCACTTCCGAGACACGTATTTCGATCCTGCATGGAAAGTATTCAACATGTTTCCTTGACAAGCAATGAGAAACGTTTAGATTGGGCCAGGATGACGTCCTTAGTCGATCGCTCACCAAAATTGGGCTTCAAGTTCAAGTCCTGCATAATTAAGGTCAAGAAACGAAGCACGAAAAAGTCACGTACTTTTGTGATTCCAGTGCCATACCGCCATACATTCTTGGAAAAGAAGGTAGCCATCCAGCGGTTCTAGCCAGGTAATGATGCGTTTCTCTGGGACCACATAATAATATGGATAGATCTCCTCCCCTCCCACCAACACCGGCTCAACGACCAGCAACCATTCTTGTCCATTTAATTTGGTCCTTGATATGTCGATCCAAGACTCGAGCCTGTGGACCTGTTCATCCAAACAAGTCCTGATGTTCATTTCGGTGTATGTTTTCTATGATCTCAGAAAGTGAGATGTAATGCCAAGATACCAGCTGGTACTCACCATTTTTGCATTGTAGCTATACGTAGCTCCTGACGGGTGAATGAACTCTTCCCAACCATCACGCCCTTCGAGCCTATCAATGCTACAGTTAAATCAGCACTGTCAGAAACGAATAACAAACCCAATGATAGGGTCGGTTTTCATTGTCGGCACGTTATAGTCACGACCTAGAGATTACCTACATTCGTTGTTTGAATCAAGTCAGTACTCAGTGGATAAGGTTGTGGTGCATGCTCATGGAAATGATTCGGTGTACCGCCGAAGCTGTGTTGGCCAGATAGGGACACCGCGCTTAAGCAACTCCGTCACCTGCTGGTCAATGTGGGTCTTGCATGTCGGACCTGAGCATACAGCTTCAATGCGATTTGCGATTGGATTGAATGTACCATCATGGCGATGTTCAAGACGCCTGCTGGTTCACATGATGATGAATTTTTTTTGATATGTACTCATCATAATTGCCCCCAGGCCGCTAGGGAACCAACCCTGAGCCACGGATATAATTAGCACGCGCGCGCCTCAATATCATGCAGGATATAGTACAGCATTGCAGATAGCATGGCACTGCAGTATATATGTGTATGTAGTCGATTGGGTATTTTATTGATGTGCTGTATGTACTATGTAGAAGGAGGAACCAGACGAGGCTAGGATGGACTTTAATGTATATAGTGCTGGTCCATAGTAAGTTGAATATCATGATACAGTGGTAGATGTGATGAAATCATAGTACAATGGTGAGTTACTCAAATCTATAGCTAGAAGTGTTCTTGAGTGGTGCTTAGAGTTAAATAAAAATCACAACACACCTGAAACGCTGATTTCGCTTTGTTTATGGCGTGTAGGATTCGATCTTTGATCGCTGCAGTCAGACTGCGGGAGGGCGTCATGGGCGACACCACGGCTGCTGTGACTGATTCGACTTGCTGGACACGTTAGGTAAAGCCGCCGGCTGTAGCATTAGCCTAGTGAACTTACTGATGCCATCCAGATTTCGATTTGAGTCTGTTGTTTAAATTTAGCTACTTACAATTGATGATGACGATGGCTTACCATAACTTGGTTTCTGCCGTTCATGAGAAGCGGTCCCATTGAAGCAGTTTGCATTGTACGAGCCATGTTTGAAATGTATGATGTATATCAGATATGGTCAGAGAGGGGCTTTCTTTATTCAACCGTGTTTCCTTAACCAACGCCCATCACTGGTATAATGGACACAGTTCTGACACGGTGATGACAGAATATGAGGGCCGCTGTAGAGGTTCTGGATGATGGGGTTAGCAATATCCTCCAACTCCTTTTGCTCCAACTCGTAGTTTTCATCCAGGGTTCCTTGTGGCACATCTGCAAGATAATCTTGTTCACGGTGTTCAAGTTGTCGTTAGCTGCTGCCAGTATCATCGGCCAGCGAGAAGTCGAGGACTCCCGATAATTATAACCTGCAGGACAAAGCGAAATAGCAACAAGCGTAATGCATCGTCAAACACTCGCCTTCTGCAGCAATTGATTCAGAATCTGAGCCAAGAAGGTACATTGATAAATTTGCATAGGTCATCATTTTGGAAGTAGTAGCGTGAAGTCATGCGGTTGGAAACAGCACCAAACTCGAGGTGGGCTGTGCAATGTACATTAAGCTCGTGAAAAGCACCCATGGCATAAGTATGTAGTACATTTGTAGTACATACTACTTTAGATTGTCAGCACAACGGTTCATGCAAATATTAGATATTAAGACTGAAGTCACCGAGTTGTGACGATCCATCCAACAGGCAAGGCCTGATGACATTACTCAAATTGGAAATTATCAAAGTCATCCGTCACATCATCACGGTCTACGTTGTAGTAGTACAATTCGTCTGGTCGAGGCGGAGGTGGAGGATTAGAACCACTGGAAGATGACGACACGCCTGGAAAGATATCAGCAATTGAAGAAAACATGACGAGCATGCCCACTAATGTTGTCACAAGAGTCAAATTCACGAGCATTTTTGATGGCCACCGTATAGAGGTCTATCTCTGCTTGGGCGTGGCGCATTTTTGCCTGCAAGATAAGTAGCTCCAACCTGATGTCGCGATGATATAGGTCGCCATTAACAGTAAAAGACTGTGTCATTAATCCTGCCTGGCAGGCTTGTTCTGCGTGGAATGCATCGTAGAAGGCTTCTTGGACATCGACGGCTACACATGTGCTCAACAGGGATAATGAAGCGCCGACACACTTCAGAGAGACAATGAGAGCAGCCGAGCAGATCAATTACAGTACTGACATTTAGAATGATGGATGTCCGTTTGTCGTCGTGTGCAGGGACGAAACCAGATGTTGAATGAGTGGAAGCATGTAAAAAACAGTAATGTCCCATCAGAGGTGGGGCATCTGAGAGGGGGTGGGTGTATTGTCCCCCTAACCAAGCTTCACATTTCTCTCACGTAACTGTCGGACAGGCTGAGCGTGTCGAGGGAGACCTGACGTCATGCTTGACTGGACATGCAAAACAATGGACTGCTTTATAGCAACACGGTTCAGACTACTCATTTGTGTGCCAAAGTTGAAGAAGCTCACGCATCCGGTGCTGCTGCACATGTTCGATAGCCTGACAGTACAAGGACACCTCCATCTGACTTATTTTCTTCCTTTCCTCCATAAGAATATGCTCTACAATTACATGCATTTGTCCCTGAAATTCAGCAAAGTAATTGCTTTGGTGTTGGCGCAATATTCCCTCCTGTTTCGCTTCGATAGTGCGCTCCCCAACAATTTCCCAAAGATCGCCAGGAGAGACTCGGTCTTTTAGCAAGAATGACAGAATCTTCAATTCAGTCTGGAGCTGTATCGCAAAAAAAAAAATCAGGATATACGAGATGACGCGAAATTATGGACTGGCCTTGACATTTGCTATGAGTCCTATGTAGGCGTCCAGCAATCCAGTACCTAGTAAGTTTGAGAATTGAAGAATGTTTGTACGAGCGGCTGAATTGTCAAACAGCTCCGAAGGTGAGAGGCATGTTGACATCGAGAACACTAATTGTTGACAAGGGATGTGGGAGTATATACTCCATACTGTGCCCTTATACTATTTATAGCGGTGACTGAATCCCTAAAACATACTACTTTCCTTACCAAGTACTCCTTTTCTGACTGGCCATCAAAAAGTGAACTGGCCATCAAAGTGTTTGAAGTTCACTTTTGATGGGCAGGTCTCGGGACTCATAGAGGGTATCAATCTGACTACGTTCGCAGAAGCTTTGCTTGCTGAAGGCCATGCATGAAACTCATGCCTAAAAGTGCCTGTGCCCATCACCTTTTAACTGAGCAGTGAATCGCGATTAGCCGGATCAACAGAAAACAAAGACCAGCCTGTCGCTGATAGAAATCGACTGAGAATTTATGCGTGGAGCAGACTCATAAGTGAAGCTCCTGATAGTCGTGAGTGAAACATCCTTAAAAAAGGAGGGGGACGAACTATCTCTCTCGAACTTGAGTACATCTCTCTGGGTTTGGAACATACTACATAGGTATATCACTCTGGTTAATTTCCACGTCGTGTAGTAGCAACACATTCGGAATTTCGGTCGATGTTGATACCTTCAAGACTAATCAGCGTGACATTGGCTACTTCAATGAAAGACTTGCAGTATACGTTTTCGACTCCGTGATACACTCCATGCAATCGTTCAAAGCGTGACAACACCCCGATCAGCAAAAGAGCACCCACCAACCTCGGGGGACTTTCTTGATGCGAACATGATAATAAAATGAACATTTCCAGCGGATTTTGCACACCTAATGCCCATCACAAATAGGTTTGTAGAATGGTAACTTCGCAGGACGTCACTTTTGAGCCCTTGAGATTAATATTGTGAGAAGTGTGCCTGGGCCCGTAGGCAGTCGTTCCTTCTGTATTGTGGAGGTCACTGACAACAGCAGCCCCACAGCTATTGAGGTAACAGAATGAACTAGTACATTAGTACATGACGGAGTGAGTAGTACATGAAGAACCTGTTGTGCGTCAACTTACTATTGTGAGGCTGGCTGGCATGGCGCGACTGAATGTTGTCCATATGTCGATGGGAAAGGCAAAGTGGATGGCCACTGCCATTTCCTTTATATCTAGTGAGCCAATGTGTTGCAATGGAGGCAAAGCATAAAGTACTAATGGTAAAGTTACAATTACAAACACACAACTTCCCCGACTCCTATGTTACTAGAGGAGGGCTTCAAACAGATTCCCATCACCCAAAAACCTTGCAGAAAGCTGTGCAAATTTCCCACATTCCAATTAGTTGAGTACATAGACCATGTACCCTTATATTCAGTTAGTATCAAATTCTCGCTTTATCATTTTCCGAGATCATACAGACTATACGCAACTCAACTGATACACAAGGCAACGTACAGCGAGCCATCACCCATGTGTGAATTTTCCTTTCGATGATCTGCTGTGCGTTGACTTAATCAGAAATTGAACACCTTTACACGTGTACCGGATTATATTGCATATCTGGCATACATCTTGACCGCACTCCCCCAAGAGGACGACCGAATCCGCACGATAGCGGGGTATCTGTTGAAGAACAACGCATGTCTACTCCTTAACGTATCTCTGGATGTGGCCGAATATGCAAAGTCGGCTGTTCTTCAAGCTTTCGTCAGCTCTCCTCTTTTGATAAGGAATGCTGCCGGACATAATATTGTTGCTTTCCTAAGTTCTTGCACATGTATGAGACTTACACAACTTGTAAACAAATAATAAGGGAAGAGCAGCCAACTCAAATGTCACTTGGTCTTTAGATTCAATTCTCATCGGTGCCCTGCAAGGCATCGTAAGTTTTCAGTTCTTAGATTCTATCAGTGCTCAAGTCTGAAAATAATAACCGTCGATTCAGCTCACACATTCATGAGTATCAGTAATTGTATATTTATTTTGAGTCAGCGCATCACAACAACATGTCGACGATGTTCAGATTCCAGACCTTGAAACCGCATACTCACTCCAGACTTCTCAATTCCGACCATTCTGCCATCTGGCGGAAGGACTTGAGACTCGAGTATTGATATCATCGTCACCGATCGCCAGCAGCAGTTGGACAGTATTGCATAGGAAGAGGTCTCCTCTCGGATTTGAGAGTACTTGTTATGTATCTCGCCTGAACGCTAGTGCGAAGACGGCCAGAAAGCCATTGTGAAGACGGCCAGAAGGCCAGCGCAATAACAGCCAGAAAGCCATTGCAATAACAGCCAGAAGGCCATTGCGAAGACAGCCAGAAGGCCAGTGCAATACCAAGATCATTGGGAGGTTTGGGAGAGAAATAGGAACTTGGTAGACGACATGTAAATCCAACCAACGTCACATGATGTGACATGAGTGTGACTAGTCTGAGTTACTATACACGGAAGAACAACACCTGCAGGCTGGGTTTCCCGACAAGTAAGCTTTATTAGGCTGGGTGAACACACATCTCTCCCAGCCTAATGAGGCTTTGATGCAGTACACTGCAGACAACACTTCGCGCATTGCCGAAACCTTCGTGCTCGCTGTTGCACACAGCGAACTCAAGTATACCATGATTTCAACGTATTTTTTCATACTTTCTTCACTACCCTATGTAGTCACACATTCGATAACATCTATTTCGCTTTTTAAAAGCCTGATGACAATAAAATAAGTCTATATGAATGTATAGGTGCTGCAGAGGTACTATAGCTCCTCCACCTTCATCTATGGGCCCCAGAGCGTCGCTCCCCGGTCGAAAACACTCCAATCAACTGCAAGAAAATTCCCATGAAGTAAAAATGCGAAATAAAATCACCTAAGGTGCTGGGAGGTGTTCTGAGGGAGGAAATAGGGCCAAGAGAGGGGAGGAGGCGAAATATACTGTCCTGGACATCATATAATCAACCATAGAAGTCCTATAGACATCCTACAGTGAGGGGGGACTTAGTATAGCGCACCCAGGAAAGATGCATCATTGTTTCATACTGCACATGAACTCTCAATTTTATTGAAGCCTTCTGCAAGAAGTCTTATACTTACTTCCGGCTGGACGGGTATATTATATTGTTCATAATTGTAGCATTTCTTATCTTACACCAATCTGCCTTAGGCAGACACCAGACACCAGCAGGGAAAAGGCAGGAATGCGTCAACATGTTTAATGAATCATCTCAATACAGCCACCATAGGTTGCTCACTTAGTATGAGTGCACCAATCTGACCTCATGTGATGGAAAGTTCTTTTCTTGCCAAGTTCAAAAGTGGGTGGTGTTGGACTCAAACTTATCGGTGTGTCAAGGTTATGTGGACATGAAAGTGTATGTGAATATCCAGTAGGTAAGTAACACATTGCACGACCTCACGTCACTGACGTCGGTCAAAGCAATAACGATCGTCCTCGTCACTTTTGCACCCGGCCTGAACAGACATGGTGGTTCATCGCTGGTCTCGCTCCTACTCGCTTGCATTTTTTGCAGCGTTTAAACAAAACATGAAACTCCTTCGCAGCAATCCCATCACCAACAGATGAGTCGAGCTTGTTCAACAACTCCGTTTGCTCCCGGAATGTCCACTCGAGTTGAACAGGTGGGATTTGGTGTTCTTTATCACACATCAATGAAAAAGTAGTATTACAATGAAGCGTGTTCATACCTCTTCACCGGTACTGGAAGGTGGCCATAGGTGCCAGTTGGAAGTACTTGTCTATCTTTACTAGGTGACCATCAGTATTTGATCCTCTTGAATATGAAGAATGAAGCTAACCTTGGTATCCGCACCTATTAGAGGCACATCTCGCAATCCAATAAGTCTTCCTCATGGTAGTATTCCACCAACAGTACACTGCCGCCTCTACATACGCACCTCTTCCACTGCCATCAGCGCATAGGCAGCATGGGTATCTAATATCATATTCTTTGCGGTACTTCTCTAGGTCGGACGGTCGAATCTTCCTTCCCTCACCATCAGCAGGCCTACATTTTTTGGAGCAGTGTCATTCCTTAGGATTCGCACAATGTCCAAGTGGCAGCTTACCAACACCATTCAACCATCGATTTTGAGACACTGTCATAGTGTAGGAGGGCGAGGCGGCAAGTCATAGCTTCCACAATCAATTTTGCTAACCTTTGAGCAGTTTCATGATAGCAGGGTGGGTTAGTGATGGTAGAAGAGGGTGATGATGGCGGTTCCATTCGGTGACTTAGTATGGGGATTCGTCCTCTCCCCTTCATTAATGAATCTGAGGCTTTTAACCACTGACTCGTCTAGCCTTTCTTGGCGTTATAAAGTGCACCAGCCTTGCCGCCAGAGGTTCTTCAAGTCTTGGCTTGTGAACTTGGCGCTGCAATGGCAATTCGGGTAATCCTGCTGGCGGCTGATAAGCCTGTTTAACTGTGGAAATTTACGGTTACCTATATGTTCTATGTTGCCTGAAAGTGGTGAGTTATTTCATCCGATCTTCGGGCATTGAGCATAGCTTATCGTTATTCCAACATTCCATAGCTCTTCATGGACCTGGTAGATTCAGCGTCAGGTCCAAGCCCTTTCAGATGCACCTGTGCTCGGGAGTTTACACAGGAGAGCGCTTACACCAAACATCAGCGCTCGTGTGCAAAAGGCAAGAAATGCTTGTTCTCTGCGTTGTCCAGAGCAAAAGATCTCCTAGGCTCTGTAAAATGTTCCCGAGTGGCTAATAACAGTGATAGGCAATTCTCGAGTACTCTGACTCACCCTCTACGAGTACCGTTGTCGTCATCTGGCGAGACATTTAATGCAGAGTCTTCCAACGTCTCAACCCCATCAGTGATGCAGGAAGCATTGTGTGCAGGTCCTTCATCGCACAATGGATCCGATTCAGCACCTGATATCATTCTTGGCACGGTGTCCATGGAAATGGACAAAGAGAGGTTATCGCTGGTGCAGCGGAGGAGCTGACATGTTGGCATCCTCATGCCACTGCGCTATAGACAGCATGATGATGTACTTCCGGAGCCTCCCCCGAGTGTTCCCCCCAGTTGTACTGCCCAACAACCTGAGTTGAACCTACCTGCAAATTCCAGCGATACATCTACTATGCCTCCTACATCGTTCTGAGCTCCTCCTTTCCGCACAGCGAGGAATGTTTTTGGCCTAGTGTGCCAGTTCTTCTCATCAGCTCCCCCCTCTCACGACCCGGAAGAGGTCGTAACTCTCTGAGATATCAGTTCTATCCCAGTTGTTACTCCAGAAAAACCAGATATCCCCGCAGAGCCCCACAATATTTCGTTTCATCCATACCCCAACCAATCCTCTTTTGAGCTCGGTCATTGGTACTGGAATGGCAGTGTGCAGAAGTCCCATCAAAGCTTTAAGGAACTGATTGACATTGTTGGACGTCCAAATTTCGATCCTGACAATGTGCAAAGTACGCAGTGGAACAAGATCGACTCGCAATTGGGAGCGAGCGTTCTGAATGAAGAAAGAGACGAATGGGAGGATGATGATGCAGGTTGGCTCAAAACGCAAGTGACGATCGACGTTCCTTTTTCCCAGACCACAGCTCAGCTGGGGGCTCGACCTTACATTGCAGCAGATCTTTACCATCGACCTCTTGTTTCTGTTATTCAGGTAAAGCTCTCGAATGCTCAGGACGATGAACTCTTCCATTACGAGCCTTACCAGCTGCGATGGAGCACCCCGCATCTTCTACATGAAGTGAATATTCAGGGTGAGTTATACACATCACCAGCCTTTTTGGATGCGCACCGCAAACTGCAGGAGTCTCCTAGAGAGCCAGCATGTGATTTACCCCGTGTGGTCATCGCACTCATGTTCTGGTCAGATGCTACCCATTTGACAACTTTCGGTAATACAAAACTATGGCCGGTATACATGTACTTTGGGAATGAATCAAAGTACCGCCGGTGTAAACCATCCTGCAATCTGGGTAATCATGTAGCGTACTTTCAAAAGGTACAATGGTCATCATGATGCATTCTCCAACTCTGTATTGAAGCTTCCTGGCAGCTTCTGGACTCATTCAAAGACTTCGCAGGTACTTACACCCAAGGCAAAGGAGTTGGCCACGAATGCACAACACATTGCCACTGTGAATTATTCCAAGCTCAATGGAGTGTTTTGCTTGATCCTGAGTTTTTAGAGGCATATGAACATGGGATTGTGATTCCATGTTGTGATGGCGTCAAATGCAGGTTTTACCTGCGAATATTTACCTATTCTGCTGACTATCCTGAGAAGTGAGTCAACATTATCTGTAAGATATCTCAACTCACGAAAACCAGGGTTCTTATCGCAGCGATCCGGCAGCTGGGAGGCTGTCCTTGTCCACGATGTCTTATACCAATGGAACGAGTTCACAATCTAGGAATGAGTCGTGATAGGCAACAATGTACGACTCTTGCACGCTCCGATGCCTCGAGGAGTCAGCTGGTTGCTACGGCACGCGGGTTTATCTACGAGAAGAACTATGGTGTAGACAGTACGGCTGTTGAGTCCCTGCTCAAGCCTAATTCATGGGTACCAACATCCGTGAGTAGACCATCAGTTTCTTTTCTTGCTTTTGTTAATTCTTGATTAGAATGCGTTCTCGGACCGCCTTGGTCCATTTGGATTCGATGTGTTCATTGCACTCGTTGTCGATCTTCTACACGAGTTTGAGCTTGGGGTATGGCGCATGCTTTTAGTTCACTTATTGAGAATTCTTTGCACCCTGAATAAGGACCTCATCCATGAGCTTGACAAGAGGTCTGCCTAATATTTATCTGATGATGGCTGGGTTGGCTAAAAATCCATGAACTTTACAGGTTCAGGCAGGTGCCCCCATTCAGACCAGCGACCATTAGGCGATTCTCTGCAAACACTTCTGAAATGTTGAACATGGCAGCACGAAACTTCGAAGATCTCTTACAAGTATGTCTCCAAAACAATTGACATAGGTCTTCGTGGACTAATTTTATGAAAGTGTTCTATCCCGGTCTTCGATGGCCTTCTCCCTGGCAATCACAACAAAATCGTTTTGGATCTCCTGTTCACCATGGCACACTGGCACGGACTTGCGAAGCTCCGTATGCATTCAGACCTGACTTTAGATATACTTGACCAACAAACGACTGATCTGGGTGAACAGTTTCGTAAGTTCAAGACGAAAGTGTGCACTGCATACCACACCCAGGAACTCGACCGCGAAGCCGATGCGCGGTCTCGCCGACAGGCAAAGGAGGCAGCTAAGTGGGCAGGGAAAGGCAAGGCGAATGATGCTGTGTGAGGGAATGCAGCTCCACAACCTAGAGCAGGTGCTAATGCCAAAGGGAAAGAGCCTGCGAGTCCGGAGCAGTCGTGGAGGAGTAAGCTGTTCAATTTTCAAACTTACAAGTTTCATGCGCTTGGGGATTATGTGGCCTGCATCTGTCGCTTTGGAACAACGGATTCATATAGCACTGAACCAGTAAGTTGTATTGTGCTGCTCGCCCCTGCCATACCTCAATTTCTATCAGGGAGAATTAGAGCATCGTACGCCAAAAGGCAGATACCGTCGCACTAATCGAAGGACATTTGTTAGCCAGCTGACTCAGATCGAGCGTCGTCAAACGCATCTACACCACATCAAGCAACGGCAACAACATTCAGCCCATCATACAGAGGTGAACGAAACAGCGAGCGATCCCCAACTACACCATCACATTGGTCGAAGTGAGAAGATTTATGATGAGATTGGCCACTACCTCCGCAGCCATGCGAAAGATCCCGCTATGAAGGTGAGCAATATCTTATTTGATCATCCTCGTTCTGAGATGCGGCTCAGGACTTCCTGCCTCGATTGAAAGACCATATTCTAGATCGACTCAAGCCGGGGGAGAAATCGGCCAGTCTTGACCAAGATCATGACTCGATTCTCTTCAAGTGAAACCGAATATATCACCACAACCTCGCACGATTTAACTATACCACCTATGATGTTCGAAGGGCTCAAGATGTCATAAATCCCAAGACACCTCATTGCAACATCATGTTGCTCAAACATCATGACGATCACGATGATGAGGGCCACTACCATTATGCCAAAGTCCTTGGCATACACCATGTTAATGTTGTTCGCGTAGGGAACGTGTATGAATCCTGCCGATTAGAATTTCTGTTCGTTCGATGGTACAAATCTTCCCAAAGTCACTCATGGGGAACACACAGATTAGGTCGCGTTCATTTCATGCCTCTGGCAAATCGGCATGCATTTGGTTTTGTGGATCCAGCAGTCATTCTCAGGGCATGTCATATCATACCAGCATTCTCACGAGGTCAGCGCAATCCCAGCGAATGCGGGATTTCCACTGTTGTGGGAGATGAACATGACTGGCACGAGTATTACGTTAACAGGTAAGTATTCCTACTCATTTTGGCTATACTTACTGATACAATTGCATAGCTTTGTCGATTGAGACACCATCATGCACTTCCATTATGGCCTTGGAGTAGGGCATGTGTACTCTCATGAGGCTCGAATCCCAGAATGCCCTTGTTCGGCGCAAGAGGCACCTCACCCTGTCCCACAGACCACACCACAGTCAAGCAAATGTTCAGAAAGGGACGAAACCCTCGTGGAGACCTCTAACTGGCAAGCTCCTGCTGACAATGACGATGAAGGGGACGAAGAGGAAGATCACGTTGGAGTCGAAGAACTGAATTTCTTTGAGCAGGAACAAAATGGCAGCTCGGAGTCACTCGTCGAGGCACTAGACGAGATGTTCACTGACCATGTGTTTGACTATGAAAATTAGTGTTACATACTGTATACCCCATCTGACGGCGTTGGGCACCAATATGACTTGTGGTTGCTTCTTGCAAGCCCCATCGGTGAATGACATATTAATTACTGGTGAGCAGTTTACATATTACTGACAACCAATGCCACTTGTTCCTAGAAAACTATTCACTCATTTCCGGCAGTCAATTCACTTGTTTACGGCGGCCAATTACTCGTTTCTGGTGGCCAATTTACCAATCCCTAGCCATCACCACTGGCCACGATTTGATGATTCCTGACCTTCGCCAATCGCTGGCCATTGCAAGTAATGGGTTAGCGTCCCTACCATATAGCTATTTATTATCACAGTTTCATTTATCGGTCCCTCCAATTTTGTGCTGCCTCCAAGTTCTTTGATCACCATGCAAGGTGAGTTAACACGATCCGAATCAATGCTATCTCATTGATAACTTGACCAAGAATAGCTCTTCCCCCTGCTCCGATTTACGTGTACTTGTCAAAACGGAAGCAGGCCTTCAGGCTTGTCCAGCTACCTGTATGTAGACTCTACTATTTGTGTATCGTTCGCTGATGATTTTACTCCAGAATACTACAGTTTGTTCTCATTTATCACCTGTTGTTTTCCTCTAACTTGCTATCTCAGCAGCTGTTCATTGGATTCGCCGAGCACCTTTTCCTCATAGGATATCTTGCGCACATCTACCGACAGATTTCGCCACTTTACGTGAGTAAATCGCAAAATCGGTCATCTCATCTCATCATGTTGGTTTGTAGTGCGCAGAGTTCGCACCAGACCTTGTTTTGCCAACTGTAGGGGTGTTGGCCATCGCGCAGCAGGGGGATGTAGTATTTCACACTGTATTTGAAAAAGAGGTGAGAGTTCCATCGCTTCAGAAGTTTCATATTTGAAAGGATGAACATAGGCTGGTGACGGTGATTTTCTTTGGAACGTGAACACTGCGTTTTGCAGCCCAAACTTCAGAGGGCTTGGCAGTGCCTTGTGGCCCGTGAGTATTGCTTTCAGCACAATGTGCTGCGGATTGATTTTGCCCATTCATAGGTCACATTGTTGTCGCACCATTCAATCATATTCAATGCAGCACTGTTTCCCTACGGAGACTCGGCACCTGCACCTGTTCTGCACATATCACACCTTCCTTCGACTGAACTTGATGAAGTGGTTCCTGATGGATCCATACTACCTGCCCCTCTCGCTGCCACAGCACCTCTTCCGCACGTGTCACAGGCCCCAGCCCTTCCTTCAACTGACGAAGTATTTCCTTATGAACCCATGGCACCTGCCCCCCTTGTTGCCGCCGAGGCGGCTCCTCATCTGCACATGTCACAGGCTTCAGTCCTTCCTTCGACTGACAAAGTGTTTCCTTATGGACCCATGCCATTTGCCCCTCTTGCTGCCATTGAGGCAGCACCTCTTCTTCATATATCTTCCGCCCCTCCGTCGATTAACAAACAGTCTGTATACACGTTATATTATCCATCCATTACCTCATTTAACGGCTACACCGAGAACTCGAGTGATCACCCACTCGTTACTGCTGCGCCAGCTGGTTCCATCGAGGATCTGATGGTTTACTTCGATACCAATGACATCCTTGCTGAATAGCTTCTACAGGTGGTGTTTCACCAGGCGTTGATCTGGAAAGGTGTGGATGTCAAGTTGGAATCTGACCTCCGGGTGGCTATTTCTGCCGCACTGGGAAAATACCTCTGGAATCACGTATTATTCTTGACAAAGTGCCTTTACCTCGGTTCTCTATGGGTCGGAGTAGCAAACCCATTCAATCTTTCTGAACCAGCAGGAAGGCGGCTGATTAGCACTTGCTTGCTCATGGCAATAGATCTCGATTGCACCACGTTACAATATCTGGAAGACAACCCAGGTGAGCACCTTCTTTTATTTCTACATGTCACTATCTAAGAGTATGGTCAGTGATCGTGAAGGGTCAGGAAACCTCACCCGTCAGATGGAACACGCTTCGTCTAACTGTATGCTTTTCTTGCTTTGTATGGGCCTTCGCTCACTCCTAAGCATTGTGGGCAGTTCTGTAATCACATCGAGAACAGAACTTCGGAGATGCGTAAAGCCGTCCGGGCCTGCATATTAACACCCACGGGATTTTCAGGTTCCACAATGGAGGAGCAGAATGCGAGAGTTGATTACTTTTTTACACTTCTCTTGTCAACTCATCGAGAAAGAGTAAGAAACTTGACACCACACCATTTGACTTCATGACTCATTATGATGTAGGTTCAGCAGGCTATTACAGAAATCATGGAGCTCCAATTATTCAAAGAACTTCTTTGGATAGCCCTTTTTCAACTGATGAACGGCTTGTGCAAGGGCAATCGTGACGGGAGAATCGCAGACTTCTTTCCTGAAGAAATCCGAGGGCCCAATGGTCTATTACAGAAGGGTGTAGTGGGGACATTACTAACCATTGTAAGTTTTCTTCGTTGTTGCAATAACAAATCCTGTATTGCTCTATCAGATATTCCATACGTTTCATAATTGGTGCATGCCGAAAAAAGCCAGGCCGCAACCTGAATATCGTGTTTCATGACATTATGCTCGCACTCACATGGATGTACGCCAACCCAACCCAGTTTGCCAGGTTCACAGAGGCAATCAAGATGTTGCCTTTCTTAAGGTTAGTGTCCCCATGACTCTTAGCTTAGTGATGATTCATATACATGTTCAGCGCCGCAAATGTGTTTCCGATGGACACAAAAAACCTCTGTCCAAAGACGTGCCCGCAAAAGAGGCGACCAAAACGTCTGAGTGATCTTACACCTATCATCCAGGTGGTTGTCAATGGTTCCAGTCTTCCTAATGCGGTATTCACATCTTTGTGTTCACAAAGAATTTGGCAGCAGGTGGATGATTCATGCTTCGATGATGTACTTTGATATAGAATATGGTTAATATGCAACACAAGATTTTGAGAAGGCATAACCACGCAAAGTTGAACATAAGACTCAAGAGCAGAAGCCCTGCAGGGCATTACAGATGACCTTAACCCACATCCTTGTGTACAGAGTGAGATCCTCAATTTGACAACCAGAAGGCCTTTACCGCGTGTCATGTTGGTCATGAGTTTCAAGAGCAGAAGCTCTTGCATGCGGGCCAGATGAGCTCAACACACGAACTGATGTAGATGGGAGCGAGAAGATCCTCAGCTCAAGGACCAGAAGGCCCGACCACATATTGAACATCAGATCTAAGGGCAGAACCTCACACAAGGCCTGATGGCGTCAATCCTGAGCGAGCTGAGATCCTCAACTCAACAACCAGAAGGCCTTTATCGCATGTCATGTTGATCATGAGTTTTATGAGCAGAAGCTCTTGCATGCGGGCCAGATGGCCTCAACACACGAACTGGTGAAGATAGGAGCAGGGAGATCCTCAGCTCAAGGGCCAGAAGGCCTAACCACGCAAAGTTGGACATGAGATCTAAGAGGAGAACCTCATACAGGGCCAGATGGCCTCAACCCACATCCTGGTGTATTAAGCGAGGAGACCCTCAATCAACAGCCATAAGGCCTTTACTGCGCGTCACATTGGTCCCAAATTTCAGGAGCAGAAGCTCTTGCATGCGGGCCAGATGGCCTCGGTCTAACACTTGTAGGTGAAACATAGGAAGAGAATATTAATAATAATAATATTTCAATGTGCATAGTTTGTCATTGTTTGTTGCATTCGCTCAACATTGTAATTTGATATACCAAACCAACAAGCATCCAATCACACAAGTCACAATTGCCTCTGGGTGATCTTACAGCAAGAAAGCCCCTTTCTGACCATATCTGATATACATCATACATTTCAAACATGGCTCGTACAATGCAAACTGCTTCAATGGGACCGCTTCTCATGAACGGCGGAAACCAAGTTATGGTAAGCCATCGTCATCATCAATTGTAAGTAGCTAAATTTAAACAACAGACTCAAATCGAAATCTGGATGGCATCAGTAAGTTCACTAGGCTAATGCTACAGCCGGCGGCTTTACCTAACGTGTCCAGCAAGTCGAATCAGTCACAGCAGCCGTGGTGTCGCCCATGACGCCCTCCCGCAGTCTGACTGCAGCGATCAAAGATCGAATCCTACACGCCATAAACAAAGCGAAATCAGCATTTCAGGTGTGTTGTGATTTTTATTTAACTCTAAGCACCACTCAAGAACACTTCTAGCTATAGATTTGAGTAACTCACCATTGTACTATGATTTCATCACATCTACCACTGTATCATGATATTCAACTTACTATGGACCAGCACTATATACATTAAAGTCCATCCTAGCCTCGTCTGGTTCCTCCGTCTACATAGTACATACAGCACATCAATAAAATACCCGATCGACTACATACACATATATACTGCAGTGCCATGCTATCTGCAATGCCGTACTATATCCTGCATAATATTGAGGTGCGCACATGCTAATTATATCTGTGGCTCAGGGTTGGTTCCCTAGCGGCCTGGGGGCAATTATGATGAGTACATATCAAAAAAAATTCATCATCATGTGAACCAGCAGGCGTCTTGAACATCGCCACGATGGTACATTCAATCCAATCATGAATCGCATTGAAGCTGTATGCTCAGGTCCGACATGCAAGACCCACATCGACCAGCAGGTGATGGAGTTGTAATTAACAAATGTTACAAATCGACCATGAATTATTCACCGAGCCCTACTGAGGGATCAGTGAGACCCCACGTCTGCTTGGGTATGTCTCATGTGACTAATCAACATGTCATGTGTCACGTGTCTCTCTATGCCACGTTAATATTGGCTGACCAGATATAAACCCTACTCAATAACAGTTTATTTCACCAGTTTATTTGCTGCTCAAACAATAAGCGGTGGGAAATAAACTGACAGCGTTATTGAATGGCAGTTTATTTGCCAGTTTATTTCATATGCGAAGTTGTCGGAGTGAACTGAGAGTGATTGTGATGCCGAGCAGCCGAAGTACGATTGATGAGGAGCAAAAGTATACCAGCATCGAGTATGAGTGACTACTGGAGCGAAGACGGACAACAGAAGCTCGCACTCGGGCTTGCTTCATGGGACCACATCTCTCTTTTGCAAACCCCCGATTTTTCCGATCAGCTCTCTGCACCCGCTGAACTCAACTATGCTGTTGACCCAATAACTGGGATTCGTCGTTCTCCGCGCAAGCATCGAGATCAGCACCAACACTCACAAAACTATTCACTGATCCATTGGTGCTGACGTCGATGTCGTTGTTGATGCACTGAGCTATCACGCGCCATGAGTGTTCATTTGCAGAGTCTCTCAGCAAGTCGGTCGGCGGCTCCTATTTCACTCTCCGCAACACGAATGCACATCAAACCTTACTTGACAGTTTATTCCAGTTTATTTCATCCTGCTCGCTCAAAAAAATAAACTGGTGAAATAAACTGTTATTGAGTAGGGTTATAAGGGAAGCAGAACCAATACTTGGTCAATCTTTCCGTCTTTCCCACTTCAGTAGCTGTGCGATAACAACTAAGTACTTGTCATGTCACCTGGTGGCGCACAACCGAGCCAGCCAAACTCATCATCTACTCCACCACGCCCCAATGTACCAGCTCAAGCTGTGAGCTCAATAAAAACTACCCCAAACAGTCATGGGGCTGCTACTGTCAGTGAACACATTGGCCTGGTTGGTACTCGGTGAGATTCGTTCCTTTTGTGTCTGGCTGGCACCTAACGTTCATGCAGGGTTAATCAAGTCCGCCCATGGGTTCAGCGTGACATTGAGAAGGCTGAGAGATGCCACATAGATAAGATGCTGGAAGTCCTCTTGCAGCGCGCTTCTCTCGATCCGAAGACTGAACAGCCTGACCTCCTGGGAAGGTGTCTCCAGGCCGTTCTATCAGTTTGCAATTGGACTGCAACACCCGCTGGTAAAGCCCCTGATAAAGACTTTCATTCTTCCTGCATCAAGGACGCCCTTGACAAATAGTAAGTACTCTTTCAGTGATCAGGTGTCGTCACGCTCATAACGATTGCAAGTGTGTTGAAAGGAGTCGAAGAGGACTACTACGAGCCTTTCATCACAGCCACCAACATTGCGCTGGCTTGTCTTGACAATATCAAGATTGAAGGAATGCGTGCTACTTTGGGCGAGCCAGATATTGTCTTGCAGATGAATGATATCGAAATGACCCAATCCCACCAGAACACAACATCGCAACGGTGGCCCAACATCGTCATACTTCCTTTGCAAAGCTCACTCGACACCTTCTGAGATGGTGATATATTTGGAGACACAGAGCACATCCTCAAGAATACAATCAAGGAACCAAAAGCAAAACTCCTTTGGAAAAACGTGCTGGCATCAATCGAGTTCAAGAGAAAGACGAAGAAGTATCTTCGTGTCCCCTCTTCGTATGACGTGAAGAGTTATGTCCCTACAAAGCCAGAATATCTGGGAGTAGAAACTCCTGCCACCGACACCCCCGAGACCCCAGCGTCAGGCCCTTCGCAGACCCAAGCGGAACAACCTAAAGCTGCCCCTCCAAGTAAGTAATCAATCCAAGTTCCAGAGATCAAACTAAATCAGCCCAGCTATACGCCGTTCAAACCGTCTTATTGCACAGTCCCCGGCCACGACCAGTAACTCCAGTTCCAAGCGCAAGGCAGAGGAACCTTTGCAATGCACTGGCAAGCGAACCAAGACCAGCGAGACGGAGCCCAAGCTAGATGTGACTGTCCAAACAGGACTATATGCTGCTGAAATGTTCGCAGCAAATATTGCAGTCAAACATCTCCTTAATCTTATTATCATCGGTCAGTTTATTTGTCTTCGTTCGTCCAATGTCTGTACACTTACCATACCTTTCGTAGATGCTATTATCTGGGTCTGGTACTATGATCGACAGGGCACTATTCAATGCTCGGGCATCAACTTCATTGATGATCTTCCATGATACATGGTGCTGTTATATGTGCTACAACGATTCAACTTTGAGGATTGGGGTCGAAACCCGAACTTCAAAGAAGTTGAGCAAGGAGGTTCACACATGTTGAAATTGGATGACGAGGAAGAGGGCTCGCAAATATTGCAATCGGACGACGAGGAAGGAAGTTCTCAAATGTTGGAAGTCGACGGTGTGGATCTTCTCTTCCACACCAGCGACAAAGCAAGAGTCACTCACTACGGACTGAAAGGACGGGCCACAAATGTGGTCCCGGTCACCAGCGAATACCTAGCTAAGAAATACCCTGAGGTACAGAAAGATGAAATGGTGGCCAAAATATTCTGGGCAGAGGAGGGACGGACTAGTGAGCCAGAGATCTTGAAAAAGGTTGAAGAGATCGCCAAGACGGAGAAGGCTGTGGAAGGCCATACACCTCACCTGCTTTGGCACCACAAGTTGAAAAATCCTACCTCCGCAATCCGAGAAGCACTTGGCCTTCCAGAACCCAAGAAGGGTAGCTGCGTGCTCTATGTTCTCATTTTCCGCAGACTCCAACCACAAACCTCGAAGGCGAACATCTTTTCGATGTGTGGCGTCAATGCATCTTGTGTATGTGGTTTGTTTCATTTATGCGGATCTCCATTGACACTATGTACAGGCCATCTTGCTCTCTGGAAAGGAGGAGTTCATCACCGAGATGTCAGCCCTCCTAACATGATGTTTTACAAGACCGATAAAGGCGTCCTTATGGGTGTCTTAAACGACTTTGATCTATCATCATTGGCGACCACAAAGGGGCCTCTAGGCAACGAGCGTACAGGCACAGTGCCATTCATGGCGCTCAATCTTCTCACCGAAGAAGGTCTATGAGGCGAAGTTGAGCACTTGTATTGTCACGATCTTGAGTCCTTCATGTGGGTTCTCGTCTGGGTCTGCTTGCGTTACAGGAAGGGAGTCCTCTTACCCCCCGAAACTCGCCCTTTGGATGCATGGGCAACTACAGAGGCCGAGGCATGTGGCAAGAAGAAGTACTATTTTATAGGTCATATTTCGCGTTACCGAACTGCAGACATTGACTCGTGTATGTGGGATTTGGTGTTGGACTGTCTCAATATTCTTGACATGGACACCTACAATCGACAACAATGATTGAGATTAGGGGTAGACAATGCCCAGGAATCAGAAGCAGATATGGATGAGTTTCTATGCAGATTTACATCTACCAAAAGCTGGATTAGCCTCAGCGAGGATTTACCGTAATTTTCTTTACTTGTTTAGACGGACACAATTCCATCTTCTATTCTTTTTCGCAAACCACCCCGACTCATTAGTCCTAAGACCTGGATCTGTTTTAGTTGCAACCCAGCACATGACCTACAATGCATGCAATTTCCTTTTTGGTGCACAATGTTTTCTATCCTCTCTTTCTCTTTTGCCTTTGCGACTCTGTGCAGGTATGTATGGCTCATGTGTTTGTACTTATGTTTCTTGCTAAAGTTGTATGTTTTGATAGTTGTTGTGGTTGCCGTCTAGCACCTTGGACCTTCATCTTTCTCTCCGATACAACTCCCTCTCGCCCCATTGACTAGATATGGCTCGCACCAGGCGGACCAAAATAAAGTCTACCGGAGGGCCTGCGAAACGTGGTGTACTACCTGGTTCCCTCAGGCATGTCCCTGTTCACAATGGCAAAGTGCTCATCGAAAGTGTATATCCCAACACGTTACCAAGTGGGTTGTCGAAGATGATAACGAGTGGGATTAAAGGCCCACTGAAGCCTCAACATTGGAACATCATAAGCGCGGCTGACTCCCCCAGTGTACAACACTGACTTTTGACAGTGGTGCTTATTGTGCTGCGATGGCGCTCCACAGATGTACAAGTGCTCATTTTGCCCGCGCACCATATGCAAGTGCTGTCTTGCCATCCCGGAAGAGTTGCGGGAGTATATCGACAGCGACGATATTTTTTTCAGATGCCCAGGTTGCCACGAAGTTCGCGATAAATGGAATAGGAAGGGCATCATTACACCGTACTCTGTAAGTGGGTTGTGCTTATCGATCCTCAGTCTTACACCCTGTTGTACCACAATTAGGGTTTTGAGGACGCTGAAGGGAAGCCTGCGCTGGCGAGGCCTGTCACTATCCATGGCCACATTGAGCTGACCAGTCAGTCAGAGGTATGCACCATGCCAGTTCTCATTCTCAACTTTGTCCTCGATGGTGTTGATGTCCTTGGGTCACCTGCACGCATCATGCGAGATGCACTGCATCCATACGTTGCTGCAGATTACCGTGAAATCATCTTCGATGTCAGAACAGTTTCCAAGGCCAAGAACCATGCTAAGTTAATGACGAAGCTCGCAAATGAACTAGGATCACGTTGTTATGATCGTGTCGAGGTCTTTGTCCACTCTCACTCAGAGACCACGCAAGGTGACCTTTGGGGAGGGTTCAAGAACAGCAAGAACAAAGGTGAGCAAGGGGAACCTGTCGCCTACGCAATCAATGATGTGAGTCAGCCCTCGTTTCTATTTATTGATTTCACTCATTCTTCGCAGTTTTTTGTGCTAGTCTTCGTCAATGGCATGGAAAACTTTCTGCAGGGAAGCACGCTGTGGATGTTGGTGTGCGGCCATATGGTACGCGAAGTTGACGCCTTTGACAATTTCAAAGCTTGTACCAAAAGGTGCATATTTTGGTTGTTACGCCTTGGTTGCCCCAGTGCTGAGATAATTCCATACAGTTATGAAGTCCAACATGCTTTTGCATTCGGTGCTGAGCACTTTCATGCATGCCTTATCATGGCATTCAACATCACTTATGTCAGTTGTGTTCTTGTTGAAGGCTTCGAGGTACAGGACACCATGCAGGATCTTCTGGTAGCGTCCTTTCAACTCGGCATGCACAGTTCCATAATACATGTCCATATCACAAATGCTTTCCGTCATCACCCGCCTACTGTCTCCGAATACAACAAAGGGGCCCTGTATGTCGACGAAAAGGCCTCCATGATCACATCGACATACACATACTTCGATGAGAACCAGCATCCTTGGGGAAACCCTCTACCATATCAATGTTTGGACTGCAACTGTGTTCGTCCTTGGAACTGCAGCACTCGCTCTATGTCCGACAATGTCAAGTTCTCTTGCAAGAACTGCGGTTTCATCCTTACCTATACGAAACCTGACCAGACAAAAATCATCCTATTCACCGATGGTTATCAGGGAACTAGCAATTCCAGTGGGAAGCTAACGAAAAAAGGCCGTGGCACCGGTTGTGGGTGGCTGGTGCTTGTAGTAAACGAGCCTGGTGTGCCAGCTGTTGCTCAATCAAGAACCCATGCCGCTGCGGACCATTGATTGACCATTTACTTCGTTTTTTGTTTGTATATCTTAATGTGAATTTATTGATTGAATGTCTCTCAACTTTTCCAATCTTGTGGTCTGAGTTAGCGCAAACATGAGCCAGAATGGAAGCTATAACTAGTGAAGCTTTGAAGGCTGAGAGATGCTCCACTATCACATCCCGCAGACTTTACGAGCAGCAAATTCCACTGAGGCAGCGGGTGATCAATTTGGTGGAAGGCTACTAGCAATTTGACTAGGCATTACCTTGGATGCATCATAACTGTGAGTGATGATCATTTTTGTGAGGATCTTGTAGCTCTTGCTTCACCGACTGGTTGACATTGCAAATAATCATCGTGAAGTCGAACTCGGGCAGCACATAACAATTCTAGTGGAAAGCTACTTACAATTGACAAGGCATTACCTTGGACACGTCATAACTGCGAGTGATGCCCATTTTGCATCAATATTATGAGGATCTTGTAGCTCTTGCTTCACTGACTGGCTGACATTGCAGATAATCATCACGGGGGCAAGCTCAGGCAGCACATGACCACTATTTTGGAGAGATGCAGGACTCCTTCAATGGTCTATCTACTAACTATCATAGTTGCGGAAACATACAAAACTTCATCAGGATTAGAGTTTTCTTGTCCTTGGATGTTATGCTCAGCGTTGTCAGACGTCTTAGCAGTAATCAAAAGTGGTCGAAAGTTCTAGCTAACACCCTAGTGTTAGAGTCGTGCAAGTAAGAGAGTAGATTGCAGGCCCTGGTCTGCGTAGGTCAAGTTAAAGAGTACAAGAGGTAGCTACAAGGTATATATAATAGTATTAGAGAGGCAAATGAATAATAGGAGTGGAGCTTCAATAATAATGAGCCAATGAGAAAACGAGAAAGAGAATTGTACGATAGAATGTTCTAGAAGTACATGTAATAGAAGTGTGACAATGTGAAAGTGTGAAATGGTGAAGGTGTGACATGGTGACGAGGTTTAGGGGAAAAAGGATAAACGTAACATTACCTCCATTTTAGGTGGTAATCTGAGTACTACGAAGAAAAATCAAAGATGATGTGCATGTTTATAAGAGGAAAGAATATCAGAAGCGTTACCCATTTGTCTCTTCGTCATCCATTCGTTCTCGGAACTCGGGAATCCTTTCCACTTTACATTATAATATCTTCGCAAGGTTGAACCTCAGTGTCTGACGATGGCTTCTATCTCTTGTTCTTCTTCGCCGTCTATGAGGTCAGGTGGTGGTGCGACAAAGTTAGGACCATGAATGTCGTTTTCTTTATAGGGGGATAGAAGGGCGACATGGAAGACTGGGTGTATATGCCATTGCGTGGGGAGTGAGAGGCGATAGGTAACTGGCGATAGGACGTCGGATATGGTAAATGGTCCTTCTCGTTTAGGTGCAAGTTTTCGGTTAGGGTATCTGAGATGGAGGTTCTTGGATTCGAGCCATACTTTATTGCCTTTATTGAATGGTACAAACTTGGATGTGATTCGTTGTCTCATAGTGTTGCATGCCAATTCATGGGCATGCTAAAGCTTCGTCACAAGCTTTGTTAAGGATGATGAGACGTTGTTCGACATTTGGGATATCGCTCTTAGGGTGAAGATCTGGAAGATGTTTGGGATGGTAACCCATCATGAGATAGAATGGTGAGGTACCGCGAGCGGAGTGATGTTGGGAGTTGTGGACGAATTTGGCAAGAGGGAGCATAGATGCCCAGCCGGTTGTGTCATTAGCGCAGAAGATCCGGAGGTAGACTTCGAGTTCTTGGTTAACTCATTCGGTCTCTTCATCACTTTGGGGATGGAATGCAGTGGAAAGGGAGTTCTTATATCCGAGGAGTTTTCCCAGTTCGATCTGGAATCTAGAGGCAAATTGGGGTCCACGATCAGAGATGATTTTATCGTAAAGTCCATATCTAGAGAATACTTTAGAGAAGAAAACATTTGCTATGCCTTCAGCGTCTATTGTTTTGTTACATGGGGTGAGAATTACCCCCTTCGAAAGTCCATGGTCTACCACGACCATGATGCTATCATATCCGTTGGAGGGTGGAAGATCAGTGATGAGGTCCGTAGAGCAATGAGCGAAGGGTCGATTAGATATAGGAGCAGGAATGGGGCATAGGGGAGGTGATGACGGATGTGTGTTTACTTTGTTCTGTTGGCAGATACTGCAACCGTCAACAAAGTTTTTGACGAACGTAGAAAGGCCCGGCCACCAGTAGTCCCAGGAGAGGAGTTCTTGGGTTTTATAATGTCCTGGGTGACCGGCGGTAGGGGAGTCATGATGAAGGGAAGTGATGCTTCGACGAAGTTCGCCTGGTGGTACATAAGTGAGTCCTTTGTAAGTAAGAATACTGTCAGATAGTTTCCAATCAGATAATGCAGAGCGGAGAGGAGGAGGGATAGAGGGATTCTGGAGCACGTCGAGCGCTGTCTGTACTACTGGGTCAATGGAAGATGAGATACATAGTTGTTCAGAAAGTGAAGCGGAATTGATGAACATGAAGTTGGGGAGAAGTTGTATACTAGTATTGTCCTTTTTGACACTATTGTCAGGAAGGTGATCCGGTCTATGGGAAAGAGCATCTGGGATAGTTAAGTCTTTGCCTGGTACAAATTTAAAGCGAATATCAAACTGAGAAAGGAAGGTTTGCCAATGTGCTTGGCGTCTATTAAGATCTTGCACGTCACGGAAGTAGGTGAGGTTTTTGTGGTCGGTTTGGACTTCGACCAGGGAAAGGGGATCCAAGGAGATAATGGCGCCAAGCTTTGAGCGCGCAGATAACAGCGAGTAGTTCTCTATTGTAGATCTGATGGTTTTGTTCTGCTGGGGCGAATGATTGGGAAAGATAGGAGCACGGGAGCCATTCGCCGTTTGGGTCTTTTTGGAGGAGAACTGCACCGGTAGCATATAGTGAGGCATCAGTGGCGATGGCGAAGGGTGAGAGTCGATCTGGGATTTGTAGGATGGGAGCAGAAGTGAAGATGGATTTCAGTTTTCGGAATGCGGTGTCGCGTTCTTCGTTCCATTCGAACGGCATATCTTTCTTCGTGAGATCTATGAGGGGATGAGTGATCGTAGAGTAATTAGCAATAAAGCGGCGATAGAAATTGGCAAATCCAAGGAAAGATCGGACTTCTTTAACCTTCTTCGGGGTTTCCCATTCAGAGATTCCCTTTAGTTTGGCCAGGTCCATAGCTACCGATCCTGGTTTGATGATCATGCCAAGATACTCTATTTCTTCTACATTGAACGTGCATTTCTCCGGTTTGAGATACAAGCGGTGTTCGCGGAGTCTTTCTAGGACATGGTGAGTGCATTTCTGATGGGTATCATAGTCATCTGAGAAGATTAATATGTCGTCCATATAGATGATGAGCCATCCTTCTTGGATCATATCTCCGAACGTGTCGTTCATCATTGATTGGAAGGTAGCAGGTGAGTTGCACATGCTGAAGAACATTACTGTAGGTTAGAAAAGTCCTCTAGCCAGTCGCAAAGGTGGCTTTCCATTGATCGGTTTTCTTGAGTCGGACGTTGTTGTATCCCCATCGGATGTCCATCTTGGTAAAGATCTTTGCGTTCTTTAGCTTATCTATGAGATCTGAGATTAGCGGAAGCGGGTAATTGTTCTTAACCGTGTGTTCATTGAGGTAACAATAGTCTTGACATGGGCGAAGGGAACTGTCTTTCTTGCCAACGAAGAAGAATGGAGACGATTGGGGTGATTCGGAAGGTATGATGGTGCCTTTAGCAAGGTTTTCGTCGATGAAGTCGTTCATGGCCTTTTCTTCCACGGGGTTAAGTGGGTAAATTTTGCATTTACGCGGTTCAAAGGTATCCTTGAGGTCGATCTTATGGTCGAACTTGCGTTCTGGCGGGAGGGTTCCGTTAGCTACTTCTCCGAATACGTCTTTATACTTTCTGAAGATCTCGGGTACGAGCTCTTCGAATGTTTTCTTCGGTTTGGCGGCGTCTTGGGCGAGGGTTTGAGAAATGTTATCGGCTTTCCTGACTAAGGTTCCTCAGGTAGAGAAGTATCGGTGATCAGCGGGAATGTGTTCATCTGTGAGAGGGGATTCAAAAATTTCGTAAGTTCCAATGACGTGATCGCCTTTGCAGTATGCGATCAGGAATTCGTCAGGTTCTAATTCTTCTTCTGTGTCGTCAGCAGGTTCGGGATCAAGGAGTTTAGGTATTTCGGAGGAATATGGAATACTTTCCGTAGCAGGATCCCATTCGTCATCTAGGGTCTCCTGTGCATCAATGAATGTTTGTTCTTCTTTGTCTTCGACTTCTTCGATATAGGCACTTCGTTCGTGCAGGGTTACTTCTTCTTTCATCCAGTCTATCTGTGGGTTTTCTTTCTTTAGCCAGGAGATTCCCAGGATGATGTCCTCTCCTCCTAGAGAGGTAACAAGGAAGCATCTTTCCATATGGATTCCTTTGATTCGGAAAGATAAATTGCAAGCGTGTGTGATCTGACCTTGCTTGTTGAGTGTCCCGTCAACATTCCTAACTTTTATTGGTTTTCTAAGTTTTTCTGTGGGGATGGAGTTCCGTTGTATGAACATCCAATCGATAAATTCCCCTTCTGCTCCACAGTTGATTAGAGCTGCGGCTTCAGCAATGCTAGAGTCAAATGTCAAGGGCAAACGCATAGAATTAGAGTCACCAATCGATTGTACTACTAGTCCGATTCTAGGAGATACTGATGCCGGTTCAGTCTCCTCTAAGCAAAATCCTTCTCTTCGGATTTCTTTGCCTGGCGTGCTTTAAACGCCTTCCACTCCAAGAATTCCTTGTAATCTTCATTGTCATCTTTACTCGCCTTCTTGGCGGCAGTCTGAGTGTGAGGCGTGAACGCTGGATGATTAGGGCAGTCCTTGATGAGGCCTTTCTTTCCGCATTTGAAGCAGAGGCTGTTCTTGCGCCTACGCTCTCTCTCTTGCGGGGTCAGGTATGCCTTTTTTACCTGCCGCTCTTCCTCTTCTCCTTCTACTTCTGTCCTATCTATGTCCATAGCGTAAGGGTCCTTAGACCTGTAGTTGGTAGGTGCGGTAAAGATACAACGAGATTCTACTTCTAATGCTTTTTCAAGCCAAGCGTCTATGGTAGTAGGTAGATTCTCGAATGCTAGTATTGTGTTTACGATCTCTTTCTTTAGTCCGTTCCTAAAGAACATAATCTTCATGCTTTCTTCGGTGATCCCCATGTCTGCTAGGATAGTGCGGAATATGGAGGTATATGCGGGTATGCTACCCGTTTGTTTCAAGGTGGAGATGTGTCTGATGGCTATGTCCACGACGTTCTTTGGATGGAACGTCTTCTTGAAAAGAGTGATAAAGTTCTCGTAGGTTCCATAAACTTTAGTAGTGCTTGCGTCTTTGAATTGTCCTTCCGCCCATTTAGCGGCTTCTCCTCTAGTCATGAGGGATAGAATGAAGACAATCTTCTGTTTGTCGATGGTGTAGACGGAGGAGTTGATATCAAGGTAGGCTTCTACCTGTAAGAGCCATCCTTGGGCAGCGTGAGTGTCGCCGTTGAAGGTGGAGGGAATGTTTCCAATGAGTTTGGTCATATCGTCGTCGTCATCTGATTCTGGTTCTGGGTCTGGGTCTGGGACAGGTTCTGGGACAGGTTCTTCGTCTAGGGGAGGTTGTTGAGCTGGGGGAAGTGGTGCGTGTGTGGGAAGGGGTGAGACAAGTGGGGTTTCTGGGAAGTCATTGTCGACGTAGGATTGGGTGTCAAAGTCCCAATGTGTTCCTTTCTTGGCTGTGCTGTTTCTAAAAGATCTCCACTGGTGGATGGTGAATACGGTGCCGTCAGAGTCTGGTGCAGTCCAAGTTCCTAATAGAGCGTCCCAGGTAAAACCAGGGTACTGCTTTCCGTGGGTAGCCGTTTTGACTTATCGGGTAGCAACAGCAGTATAAACCGCGGATGCTAAGTCAAGGGTTCGTGGTGGTTGCCATAGTCGAGGACAGGCGGTCTGAAAAGTAACTTGACCTTTTGTTACGCTCAGCATCGTCAGACGTCTTAGCAGTAATCAAAAGTGGTCGAAAGTTCTAGCTAACACCCTAGTGTTAGAGTCGGGCGAGTAAGAGAGTAGATTGCAGGCCCTGGTCTGCGTAGGTCAAGTTAAAGAGTACAAGAGGTAGCTACGAGGTATATATAATAGTATTAGAGAGGCGAATGAATAATAGAAGCAGAGCTTCAATAATAATGAGCCAATGAGAAAACGAGAAAGAGAATTGTACGATAGAATGTTCTAGAAGTACATGTAATAGAAGTGTGACAATGTGAAAGTGTGAAATGGTGAAGGTGTGACATGGTGACGAGGTTTAGGGGAAAAAGGATAACCGTAACATTGGATGCCATTATGCTTACACTTATATATCACTTTGTCTTTGGATATAATCTATGGATATTTGATTTGATTTTGCCAAATATATCTACAAAAAACATCTCCTCGCCGATTTCCTCATGTTGTTCATCGGAGCTGAGCCGCAACCCACCGGTGCTTTTGCCCACTGCCGCGGCCCGTACGGTCCAAACTCCTACCATGTTGCCGATGGGACTCCTATGTCTACTTTCACAATCTCAAGGCACTATCCGGATACATTGCACGGACCAGGAGATTGAAACAAGTTTTCGGAGGTGTCGCCCCTCCGAGCGAGGATGAAGAAGGAGAAAACGAACGCTAGTTCGCTGGCTTATTCGAACGAGGTTGTACCATTTATCTCATTTCCTTAAGTTGGCTTTCACGTTTTCCAGTGAATTTGTCGAGACTCCAAGAGCCACCGTATCATTGACCAAGTTAGCAAAGAACAACTCAGTGTGCCATCAACCACAGCACCAATGCGAAATCAGAAATATGAGTCACTGTCCAGGATGTAAGGTCATCGGACTAGGAAGCATTGCAGAACATTATACCGGCAGGCTATTAGTATTACAAGGCGGGAGGGGACGGCTTCTATGTTCAAGTTTACTACATCGAGACTACAAAAGTTAAAACCGCGTCGTAAGTACTTCAGTCATATTCTAAGTATTCAAATGTTCGAGATTTCCTCTATTCTTTCATTGCCCGAGCGGCAGTGAAATTTGTTCAGGAGAAAGCACGTTCATCAACTCAGCAACAAACTACTGGTAAATCGTGCGCCGTGCCATCAACCATACTGCACCGATGCGAAAGCAGAAAGACGACTTACTGTAGTTCACTGTCACGACTGCCACTCACTCAAAAACATACAGAGACGGTTATCTACCACGCTGGTAAGTCATGTGGTTAAATCCAAGACGCAAACTACTCATACTCACAAGATTTATGCAGTGTTGTTTAGGACAGCAGTCGTTAAAAGAGCAAGCTATAGGACATTTTTCACTGTCAGGGTCACTGGCAGGTATCGATGCTGCAGATATTGATGATGTCAAAGCAGCAACGATGGCGAGGGCAAGGGAGAAACGCATGGTTTGTGACTCGTGAGGATGTGATATGGGGATAAATCTGAAGGGGACATTGGCAGCAGGAAGACGGCTTGCTTTTATGTGAACTTGAAGAACCTATCTCCCTTTCGGACAGGTGGTATCTGTAATGCTGGTAGATTGCCACGTACTTGTGAAGCAAGGTCAATGCCAGCTCGGCCGAGAACTACTGCAAAATGTATTAACCAAGTGGCACTAATATACAGCGCTATTAATTGCCGCAAAATCATCGCCGCGAGTGCGCGGTTCAGTGTTCGTTAGCAACTAGTGTAGGAAGCAGAAATGTTTTGGGGCAACTTCTGCCGGTGGCAAATGGCAGAATGGCTGGAAGTAACATTTGTATTTTGCAAAGTGCCTTCAAGTTGCGAGTCGCGTCTTGTTCATCGGAGCTGAGCTACATGACCCGCCCACCGGCGCGGGTGCCCCGTCACGGTACCGGTGCTTTTGCCCACTGCCGCGGCCCGTACGGTCCAAACTCCTACCATGTTGCCGATATAGCACCTTGGGACTCTCATTTCTACTTTCACAATCTCAAGGCACTATTCGGATACATTGCACGGACTGGTCAGGAGATCGAAACAAATTTCGGAGATGTCGCCCCTCCGAGCGAGGATGAGGAAGGAGAAAACGAACGCTAGTTCGCTGGCTTATTCGAACGAGGTTGTACCATTTATCTCATTTCCTTAAGTTGGCTTTCACATTTTCGCGCCTGCGGCTTAGATTGATACATCCTCCAAGAATAGCATACAAGAGGAGCCACGTTACATACGACTCCACTCATCTCATTCCACCCCGTTCGCTCTGACTCAACCCCCACTTAAACCACAACCCATGTCTCCGTCATCTCACATGGCGTCCTCATCCCAGGTATCCCCCTGGTCTGGCTCTCCGGCGCTTCTCATGCGCTTGGCAGTACCCCAATGCTCGTTCCCATCCTCCGCACACCCGCGGAGAGCTTCGCAGCCGATTACACCAACGACTCTGGCGCAGACGCAGCACTGAGCATAACCGTGTTGACGAAACTGAGGTTCCGAAGATGTGAGTTGTCTCCAGCTGTCTAGTGGATCGTAATATGACGTCTTGTATCAGGTACACACAACGCACATGTCTTCATACGACAGAAAGACCTCGACATGGACGCCTTACAGCAGTATCGACGACTTGCAGTTCGAATTTTCGATGCTCGACCCTCACATCCGCACTTCTCTGCCGCCTGTCCCTGGATCCCCTGGTACATACCAGGTCCAGTTCCGTGCTCCTGACAGACACGGTTGTGTTCTAATTCGTCTTGAACTGGAAGAGGAAGGGGTGAGCCTTTATTTCTTCTCGACGTCCTAAACTAACCGTTTTATAATCAGGTCCTCATCCTTCTCGTCGAGCATGACTGTCCCCATCGTGCCACCGAGACATGATGAATGCCCTCGCTTCTTGAGCGTTGCATGGCCATACTACACAGGATCCATCAGCACGAGTGTCGGATTTTTCCTTTTTGCAGCTTCATGGCTTACAAGAGACGTCAAAGGCGGCCAAAGCAGAGTAAATACTTACCGGCGCCTGGTTATGGAGCAAGCGAAATGTACTGAACCCATCGCTGATACTTAGTTCGCCTGTATATCTCGCAGAAGATCTGGTTGTGCAACCTAAGCAACAACTTTAAAGCGGAATGTATGTATGGGTGCGATATACATATCATGACTTTGCAGGTGGGGCCCGGAACACTTTGCGTAGGTTGTCACAAACGACGCCTGGACTTTCGGCGGCGTCGATACCATGCCACAGGTACTCTATGTATTCGGATTTCCTCTATTCCATGATCACCACTGCTTGAGCGGCAGTGAAATTCGTTCAAAAGCAAACCGTCTATCGACGGCTTGCCTCATAGGTTTAACAGGACTGGTCAAGAGTCTGATATGCCACCCACTCACAAACAAAACATGACGGGCTACCACGCCGGTGAGTCATGTGGTTAAATCCAGGACGCAAACGACTCATACTCACAAACAAGAAGCATTCATCGTCAGGGCAGCAGCCGTGAGTAAAGCAAAATCCAGGACATTTTTCACTGTCAGGGTCACTGACAGGTATTGATGCTGCAGATATGGATGTTATCAAAGCAGCAACGACGGTGAGGGCAAAGGAGAAATGCATTGTTGGTGAGGGTGTGATGCGGGATCAAATAAATTTGAAGGGAACAGTAGGAGGACGGCTTGCTTTTATGTGATCAACCTATCCCCCCTTCCGAACAGATGGTATCCAATGCCAGCAAATTGCCAACTAAGATAGACCTTGTGATGCAAGGTCTATTGGTAATTTGGTATGGAACAAAATATCACTTTGCCAAGTAATGTCAATGCCAGCTCGAATCCGCTGTCGGGAACTACTGCAACAAGGACTGATTAGCTCGTCCTCGATCAGCTCGTTCCTTCTGCTTCAAGTTGGTCAAGCCCAAATGTCCCCAGACACACGTCAACCTCCCAACACCTCAAAGGCGTTAGTCCAGACTGGTTGCAACTCTACTCGAGGGCATCGAAGCTAGTAGATCCGAGTCCTCCCCAGTATAACTCGCATCATAGCCTACTACTCAGATCTCACAAGTGCCGTTGCTGGATCTTGAGCTTTCTCAATTCGACAACGACGATTTTCCATATATACTACCAATCTATGGGGTCGTGATAAACCCCAGCGTCTCAGTCCCGATCAAAAATGCATCCATGACGCCAGCAAACAGCGCCTATGACGGGAGTCGTTGTCGTGTCACTGCCATCGAGGGCTTCTATGTTCAAGCTTACAACGAGACTACAAAACTGCGTCGGAACATGGTATCTATGTATTCGAGTGTTTGTGATTTCCTCTATTCCAAGATCCCCATTGTTCGAGCGAGAGTGAAATCTGTTCATGAAGCAAGCACGTTGATCAACTCAGCACAAACCACTAGTATTACAACGAGACTACAAAACTGCATCGTAACAGAGTATCTATGTATTCGAGCGTTCGAGATTTCCTCGCTTCTAAGCTCTCCATTGCTCGAGCGACAGTGAAACCTATTCAGAAGCAAGCACATTAATCCTCAGCACAAACTACTAGTAACTCACGTATCGTGCCATCAACCATACGGCACCGATGCGAAAGCAGAAACACGACTCACGCGACATGCCGCTCACTCTGTATATATATTGACACATATATAAGACCCACTACCCCGCCGGTGAGTCATGTGGTTAAATCCAGGACGCAAACTAATACTCACAGGATTTTGGCATGCACGCCCAGGGCAGCAGCTACCATCAATGCAAAGTCTAGGTCATTCTTCAGTGTTAGGGTCACTGGCAGGTATTGATGCTGCAGATATTGATGCCGTCAAAGCGGCAATAACGGTGAGGATAAATGGGATACGCACTGTTTGTGAGGATGTGAGGACGTAATATAGGATCAAATAAATCTGAAGATGGCTTGCTTTTATGTGAAGAACTTATCCCCCTTTCGAACAGATGATATTTGCAATGCCAGCAGATTGCCACCTAAGATCTACCTTGTGAAGCAAGGTCTATTGGCAATTTGGTGTGGAACAAAATGTCACCTTGCGAAAGTGCCAGCTCGAATGTGCTGTCGGGAACTACTGCGACGTCAGTGGGATCACGTGTAATGGATGGAAGTGATATTTGTTACTGTCTCAATCATTCGCGTTTTGTCGATAGGCATGCCTTCCGCTTCCATGAAGAGTTCATAGCGCGCATTATCGAACACCACATCTAGCCGTCCACCTCACGGGTGCAAGCAAATGCCCCATAGATGTCTTCTTGCTTCGTGACAAAGTCGACTTTGAGCTTGTCTGCAGGATACCGAGCTGCGAAAATGGATAGAACTTCTGGTTTGTGGAGTGCTGCTGCCACTATATCACCTTAGCTGGGGCGTGCTATCTCTCGGATCCTGACGATGTCCCCGTTACTGTGCGTGATAACTTAGTGTTGGTCGAAGAGCCGGTACTAGAGGAAGGGCTTAGTACTGAACCAGACTTTGGGAGAATGAGTGTCAGTGATAAGAAGCGATGAACCAGCGATACGGGAACCGAAATGGGTCACTGTGGTTATTTAATGGAGATTCCGAGAGATATTTCGATTGAATGAATGGGATTGACAAGCAGCGGGATGATTCATGATACTTGGTCTTCGTATCATGGCTCAGAGATGGGTACTGCATGCATGCATGACATGTGCAGTGATTAATTAAATTTGAGCATGTTATAAGAAGCACCACCAGCAACCGAGAAAAATGTAACAGGCGGCTATCAACGCCTCCTGCTGGCTCTGCGACTGTCGCCTAAAATGCAATGTTAATCGTGTAAATGCGCCATAAAGTCTTAACTTACCTTTCTCCTTGGCTTTCTTCGGTGCACCCTTCCCTCTTTTCTTCTTGTCCTCCACATCCTGTAACCTTTCCTCCTCTGCATCGTTTCTCATCTCCAACTCAGACCATTGTCTCATGATCTGCGCAATATTGGCTTCTGGCGTGTAGTAGTTGACCATAGAAGGCCCGCGAAGTCGTGCGCGAAGGTATTTGGCTCCGGTACGTGCTGACGTAGGGTTGTACGCAGTTTGGAATATGGAGCAGCGCGATTGCGTTAACGCAGCAAGTCGCATGGGACGAATGGCGGCGGCTGCCATGGCTGGTGTAGCTATGAGCTCGAAGGTCAACTTTTGAGCGAAGAACCTTCTGATCCTAACATCACCAAACAACCGCTTTTTCCAAGACGCGACCTTATTCAATGGCCTCATAAAGCCAGCGTAGAAGTTTTCAATTTAAACTCTATTTAATATGTTACCTCGCTGTCGCCTTCTCCTTTCGACCTCCATAAAATCTGAAAGTTGGCTAGAAGCCAGCCAAGTCCACTTCCGTCGATTTCGCTCCAATATTTCGCGTCAACCAAGAGATTCGTATTATTCCTCACAAACAGAAACACCACCTTTTCCCGACAATCGTAATCAACGTGGTAGCTTCAAAAATGTCGGTCGTTCCAACCCTCAACACGTCATGAAGCAAAAGAAGGGTCACATCCTCGACGGTTTCTCGGCACGGGATGCCAGTGACACACTCTCCATCATGCAGAAACAGGCGCGAAAATGGGCTGATCTTCCCCACGTTCACCGTCGCTTGGAGTCCTTCGGGGTACCACGCACAGACGTTCAGCCTCTCCTCTCAATATTCGCCCGAGAAGTCAACTCCGGGCTCCTTCAAGACCCAGTCGAGCAGAAGAAGTTTCATGTGGAGAGATTTGTTCTTACCACCAAAGAACTCAATCAAGGACTCCGACTAGACCAGATTCTCACTCAACTTTTCTACTCGTGGGCTTCTGACCCCGAGCGACAAGAGTATCTCCTCAAATCAGTGCAGCGGAGTACACTGGAACAAATATCGCACCTATACTCCACCGCCGATACATCTTACCCTGCAGATCTCTATCCTAGAGCGCGTTCTATGCGCCGCAAGGTCATCATGCACGTTGGGCCTACTAATAGTGGGAAGACGCATATGGCTCTACGTGCGCTTGCAGCAGCCAAGACCGGCGTCTACTCTGGTCCGCTGCGCCTACTCGCCCACGAAATTTGGGATCGGCTCAACAAGGGCCAGATCGTGCCCCTCGGGATGGACCCAGACCCCGACTCTGAGCCAGACACCAGCACGAACATGGATATCATCGAAGACGGGGTGTCCAGCCCGACCGTGCGGAAAGACGGGAAAGCAAAGTACGCACGAGAATGCAATCTCCGTACCGGAGAAGAGTTTAGGATCGTTTCCGAATATGCCGGTCTCGTGAGTTGCACAGTAGAGATGACGTCTTTTAATCTTCCGGTGGAAGTGGCAGTCGTGGACGAGATCCAGATGCTTGCTGACCCAGACCGGGGATCTGCATGGACGGCTGCTGTGTTGGGTCTACCTGCCGAAGAACTCCATCTCTGTGGCGAAGAAGTTGCCGTCCCAATCGTCCAAGCGCTCTTAAATGACACGGATGATGAACTTTTCATCAATCGTTATGAGCGTCTGACGCCTCTCACTGTTCAAGACGAATCTTTGGAGGGAGATTTCAGTAGAGTTCAGAAGGGCGATTGTCTTGTCGCTTTCTCAAGGAGCGGCATATTCGCGCTGAAGCGCAAGGTAGAAGGGAGTACTGGCTTGCGTTGCGCTGTTGCATATGGGCGACTTCCTCCCGAAATCCGTGCGGAGCAGGCTGCGCTCTTCAACAATCCACACAGCGGCTATGACGTGATGATCGGAAGTGATGCCATCGGCATGGGACTTAATCTGTGAGTTCCCCACACCCTTCATCCTATCACCCGTCTCACTCGGCTTAGCAAAATCAAACGCATCATCTTCGAAACCCTGCATAAATTCGACGGCACCACCGAACGTCCTCTATCAGTTTCCCAAATCAAGCAAATTGCCGGGCGTGCAGGACGTTACGGCCTGCATGGTGAACCTGGAGGCTTTGTCACCACTCTCCATGCACACGATCTCTCCATGCTTCACTCTGCAATTTCGTGCCAACCAGATCCTATCATGTTTGCAGGCATCTCTCCTACATTGCCTTGGGCTGAGAGTGTTCTCCAAGCACTTCCTGTCGATGCCTCACATCAGACATTAATGGAGGTGGCTCCATATGTCTCAAACGTCCGCCCTCCTTGCCGTGCCTTCGTTCCCCCCAAAGTCGAGGAAAGATCCAAGTTCGTCGAAACCCATGCCAAAAATATGAAGCTATACGACAAGCTCCTCATCGGCGGTGCACCCATGAATTGGCGAGATCCCCTCGCTATAGAATTCACAGCTCGCCTATGTCAGATATACAACGACGTGATCCGAGTCCCCATCATGGACGCCCTCCGAGTCGGTCCATATATAGAGTTATTGGAGAGTGTAGAAGACATGATGTTTGGCGGCAAGTCTTCTGCTGGTGCACCATCCCAGGCACTCATCACTCTTGAGGGACTCCACAAATCGCTCGTGCTGTATCTTTGGCTCAGCTATCGTCTCCCTGTGGCGTTCTACCAGTCGGAGGAAGCCTACGCCCTTAAGGAGCGCACGGAGAAAGCCCTTGATTGGTGTCTGCGGAACGTGTCTACGAGGGTTGCAGACAGACAGCCCGTTAACTTTGGACTGAGGATTCGTCCAGAAGCCGAGGACGGTGTGGAATATCGTCGTACTCCATTCGCTCGCCAGCAGGAGGAGAGCAACCGAGAGTTGGCGGTGAAGTACGCAAAGTTGTTGAATTCACAAAAGCGGAGCTCTCGCGGTTAATGTTGGAAGCCCGAGATCGTTGGGGATCAAATCGAACTACATAAAGCATTGAAGCAGGTTTCCCGCTTGGTATCATGGATGCAGACGTGTCGGAATGAATTGAAGGGTCCATTCAGTTCTCCGAGTCCCATTGAAGGGCACAAGAAAGTTCTCCGAGAAGACCCCGGCATCTAGCTCAGGCCTTCCAATTTTGGCTTCAATGAATGTCGCACTGTGGTTGTCTGTACGTGGTTAAGACATGATATATTGCAGAGTTTCTCAATGACGCGCCACTTTCATTGACGACTCGTGATAACCACGTAGTTTTAATTGGGCTAAGGAAAAAGTTCGTTAGCGAATGCAAAGCAGCCTCATTTTGCAATCCGAAAGAGCGAAAAGTGTTAATAACTCACTTCACACGAAGGAAGATACGTTTTCATCGATCCACTGCGTCGCGGTGTCGGTGAGGCGGGCCAAAGAAGTGGGATACTGGAGTCCTGCGGGCAGGTGTTTCGTGCAGTGGCCGCGGCGGAATATTGGGACACGCGGATGCCGCATGGGTGATCGTCTCATTCGCACATAACCAGCGGAAACGGACTGGTGAATGCAGAACTCACTCATGGTAGTCTCTATAGTGGTAGCGGCAGCTTTTTGGTCGCTGGTTATCATGATTCTCGGGGCATGTCATCTCACCCGAACTCGAACGCACCGCACAGCTGAAGCTGTAATGGCGATGCTGAGACCGCGAAACACCGATCATGCAGCCGACATCCGTTCCCGTATCCACCCTCATGAACACTTCGCTCTTACATCCTCGAGTGCAGTACTCGACCCCTCCTTACACGACAACTTCGTTCAAGACGCCAAAAAATTGATTGATTCTGTCAGTCCGCTACAACGTCCGGAGGGATGGAAAAGATTTGCAAAATGCGCGGAGACATCCACGGAGATGTTCCTCCCAAGGTGGGAGGTCGACTTCACCGCTTTCATACAAAGCGTTACTCTGTGCATCATAGTTACTGGGTTTTATAATGTGGATCCTGGAGCCCTTTCCCCTGTCGATGTCGCCTTCATGACCAATACACTCAACCACCACTCGGACTACGCCTCACGGCAAAGTCCACTCTATCGCGGGGAGATTTACTCCATGAGGGAACGTGTTTGTAGATGGGTCGGCAGTCACCGTGCCCTTCAGGCCCTGGAAACCATTCTTCCTGCATATGAGTCTATGTGGCGCCTGGTTGCTCTCACGTTGGCCTACGCGAGTGAAGATCAAGACAGACACAATGCCTTCCTAGATTTCGGTGAGAACCCCACCCAAAAGCAATTCCGTACTTTCAAGGTCAAGAACACTCGACCGAGTGTAGAAGCCATTATCAACGAGGTCCTCAGGTTGCACCCACCCATGCGGTACATCGTGCGCAAAAGCGGACACCCTTGGTGGAAGCGGCTGTTCTGCGCTCCGCAGGAGATGGCTGACATCGGAGCTGCACATCGCTCTTGTGTATATGGCGAGCATCCGAATACCTTCAGTGCGATGCGCTTCTATCCTCAGCACGATCATGCGGCCCAGATGAAACCGCTTGCTTTCGGACACGGCGGGCTGAGCTGTGTCGCCGAAGATTGGGCGCCCATGGCTGCAGCTTTGATTGTTGCCACAGTCATAGACAGAGTGGATGATGTCGGTTTTGTACTCGCGGGGAGGACAATAGACACAAGGGTGGATCGAGATACGAGGACAGGTTGGGATGGATGGGTGATCAAAAAGAAAGGGAGGGGGATTGTTTCTCCTCCTTACGTTTCTAGTGGCTAGGTCAATCCAAACTCCATAGTTGCGCCATCACCTTCAGCGTCCCATATATATGTCATATTTATTTCAATTCATGTGTCTATCATGAGATGGGGCGTTAATTATTAAGCCTCTCCTTTAGAAGCAGTCGATGATTTACCAAGACATTCAAGGAGGCAGCATCCACCAATGCAGTGCGCAGCGCTCATCCATCCGCCACGAGCTCCAAATAAAAGTCCCGCAACACGACCACTCTTGCCTCTGTGGCATTGAGGTACAACCAGTAGCTGCACTTCTTGGAGCTCAATGCTACAGAGCCAGCAGCTTGATCATTGATCAAGCAATGCTCGTGCATCTGGATCCTGGGTCATCAGACTCCTGCAGGGTTTCAGGACTGCAAGGATGTCATGTCATCAACAAAAGAGCCCGAAGCATACATGTCGTTCTTAGCTTTTAAAACATACACTAGGCATTATATTTCAACATACATGCTTCGGGCAGCATATGCTTCAGTCTCTTTTGTTGATGGTTAAACTAGAGTTTAAGGAAAAGAATGACAAATAGTCTATTAGTATTACACACTTAGTTGTCGTTACTCGCCGCCTCTTTTGTGCCAGCCGCATCCAAGGTGGCGGGCACTTGAGTAGAAAGGATTCGGAAGGAAGATCAGACCTTTGAGAAGACGAAGTAAAACAGGTCAAGCCAAATAGTGTCAAATATTAACCTGCAATGCATCCGACTCATCGCGTCGGACACTCGACTGTCCCGCCCTAGAATCCTTGATGTCGACGAGAATATGGTAGTTTGCGACTTCGACCGTACACACATCAGTGGTTGACGAGCAACCTAACACATATTGGGTTCATGACCATTTCATCCTAGTACCACAGATACTCTCGACAACCTGCAATTGCTAGGATATAACATCATCTCTATGAAGGAAGTCGGCGTCAAATCGGAGCAGAGAAAGTGATCCTGCGCGCACACATCGACGCTTTGGCTGCGACTGATGACGATTGCCAGCCTACCATTGTCCTTCACCGATGCAATTATATCCATCAACTTAACCGCAGATCGTTACCCTCGAATTCGCATGAGTGTGTCTACAAAGGCATGCGACGGTTTGTTAAAACCCGTACGTGGGACGGTGGCACAGTGACCATAACGAACAGCCACTCCTCGTGCATCAAGATCATCCTGTATCTCCTTGGTGCACTTCCAAGCACCATGGTTGTTCCCTGTGGGCTCGTGTCACCACGCTCGTAGCCAAAGACCATTCTGTAGTAAATGTGCTGTTGACTTGAAGGTAATGATCAGCAGTCAGAGAGAGGCTGTGGGGCAAGATAACCTAGGGAAAGACGTCGAAGAGCTGGATAGCATGGGATTCCGAGGCGTGAGTTGCTCGTCATGTCTGTATCATGAGGCTTTAATTTCAACATTCAATGAAGAACAAAAAACAATCATACGTCATGTCAATACCATATTGAATGTTTGAGATTCTCCTCTATCCAGGAGCCTCTATTGCCCAAACCTCAGCAGTGCAATTTGTCGAGACTCCAAGAGCGACCATATTGACCAAGTCAGCAAAGAACAACTCATTTATTGTGCCATCAACCACAGCACCACTGATGCCAAAGCAGAAACATGACTCGATGCTAGCTCATCGGACTGGGAAGTATTGCAAAGCGCAAGGGGTGGGGACAGTGATGAATCCAGGGTGCAAAGCAAACTACTCATACTCACATTCGTGCAACTCACGCCTTGGTCGCATGCCGTATCTGGGACCCATCTGAGGCAATAAGGGGGTAGTCGAGGGACTACAAAACTGCGTCGTAAGTACTTCAGTCATATTCATAATTCTATGTATTCATGTATTTGATATTTCCTCTATTCCAAGATCTCCATCGCTCGAGCGGCAATGAAATTTGTTCAGAAGCAAGCACGTTCATCAACTCGGCAACAAACTACTAGTAGCTCACGCGCCGTGCCATCAACCATACTGCACCGATGTGAAAGCAAAAAGATGACTCATTGTCACGACATGTTATTCACTTCGATATATTGACACATATAAAGACGACCCACTACCACGCCAGTGAGTCATGTGTTTAAATCCAGGACGCAAACCACTCATACTCACAAGCCAATTGCATTCATGTCCAGGACAGCAGTTGTTCGTAAAGCAATATGCAGGACATTCCTCACTGGCAGGGTCACTAGCAGGTATTGATACTGCGGATATTGATGCTGTTAAAGCAGCAGCAACAGCGAGGACAAAGGGGAAGCGCATTGTTTGGAGGATGTGATATATGATCAAATAAATCTGAAGGGGATAGTAGGAAGACGGCTTGCTTTTATGCGAAGAATCTATCCCCCCCCCTTTCGAACAGATGATATCCGAGTCTGCAATGCCAGCAGATGGCCACCTAGCTCAGATCTACGTATACCTTGTGAAGCAAGGTCTATTGGCAATTTCGCGTGGAGCAAAATATCTTGCTTGGCAAGGTTAATGCCAGCTCGAACCCGCTGTCGGGAACTACTGCAACAAGCCTGATCAGCTCGTCTACCTAGTGTTAGTACCCCCACCTTTCTAAATTAGTAGAGCGGTACCTTAGCTGTTTACACGCTTCTATATTTAATTAAGTGAAAAGCTTTGTTTCAAGTGGTTTGTGAGGACCGGTGAGTCCTCGCATGCATTCGATATACTTCTTGATTAGTACCGTTTTGCTCGTAGCCAATGACCATTCTAAGCATCACTAGCAGAACTCGTTTCTGGGCAGGCGCAATATTTGTTCACGCAGAAGTACTAGCTCAAGTAATATCAGAGGTCTTATATCGAGCCCGTATCTGCAGGAAGTCTGTGCAAATTAATTGTCTTCTTTGCACCATCGTCCCGCCCAGTCATCGGGTGACGTCAGCGCTGCAAACATGATGGGATTTCTCTGACACTATACAATACTAACTATGTGACTGTATCAGTGACTGCTACACGTCCTGGAGCCAATTGTCATTCAGCAGGTCCAGCGCACTCGCACGCGAAGCAGGATCTAGCGCTAGACAACGACACATCAATGGAGCCAAGCATACTACGTCGTCTGCTTCCAGAAATTTTAGGATGTCTTCAAGACTGCTTGGGTTGAAATCTTCAGGCTTGGCCCAAAGAAGCGAACCTTTGAGACATGTCAGTCAGAGAGCAGAAACCAGTTAAAGTCAAGATTGAGCATTTTAATCGAAAAATTTAGCATGCTTCGAGAAATTGTGGAGGGAACGATCCAAGGTACTCAACCACATTCTGCACGTGGAAATCGGCAGAATAGGGGCCATTGTAGCCGGCAAAAAAGGTGGAAATTGGTGACGAGCTCAAAGAGCTGGTAGCAGAGTTTGAGTAGGAATAATATTAACAGGACGGCTGAGTAAAACTTACGAGGCATCCAACTGACCAGATGTCGACGGGAGCTGACCATGGATGACCAAGTATGACCTCTGGCGCGGGAATAATATTGGCTTGGTAGCATTCATTGTGAGAGCGCTTGTCCGAGTCAATGTGGGAAGCTACATCAGGGAAAACCTCTTCTGAGAAATAGGGAAATTTTGTGTAAACGACGGTGCTTTATTGGGTTTTAATGGATTTTATCGTCATGTTTCACATTAGGGACATTTATGAACTAAACAACAGCCCCCCGACGCCTTTATTGGAATAAAGCGGGAAAAAGTGCAATAAAATGCAATCAAGTGTGCAGTATTAATAAATCTTTGTAGTAGATTATCCTCAAGCGATATCACAATGACGAAGGTGAAACAAACATTATATTGTCATTCAGACTCGACATACGATACTACGTTAACGACTAATGAGCGGGGAGGTTTCACTGAACACGAAGGAGCGGACTAGTAGCAGCAAAAGATGGAAAAAATCGCTAGACATGAAGGAGCATATTAGACTCAGTACTAGTAGTGGCAGCAGACGGATAGAAATAGGACGGAAAAAACACTAATCAGACTCGCTACCCATGTTTACCCAGTCAACCCGTGCAATAATCTGCTCTTTCGAAAGTCGTGCGGGTCCCACATTACGAATTCCACTGTTACCGGAAGGGAATTGAGTTGGGGGTCACAAACGATTAAGAAAACTGCGTACATGACAGCACGATAGATTCCATGGGCCAGCTTATGATACTCGAGTGGCTTCTTCTGTTTCATAGTGAGAAGAAGGAGCATGTGCGCCTTGAAAGTGTTGTCGTGACTCGGACCAACAAACTCGCTGCTCTTGCTGACATTAAAGTCCAGAATATTGGCTTCAACCTGAGATGGTACACAATGAGTTGAGGCAGCAATGAACAACCAAGTACAAACAGCAGTAGCAACACCGGCTATCATGTGGTCGACAACCTCCAACTCATCGGGAGCCGTAGAGAGCGAAGAAGTAAGGAGGTAAGAAAATTTGAGGCCAATATCATTGTACTGGTTGGTGATGAAGAAGCCGGCTCGAACACCTTCTTTGATCACTTCAGCTTGGAATGGCTTTGAAGTATCATATTTATCTTTCTGAAACAAAAAATAAGTTCAAGGTTTGCGCAAAAATCATACATGCACGGACCTCGGCCGACCAAGGGTAGATGTAGTTGACATCTTCTAAAAGTTTTGTGTTCTTGGCTGCCGAATTTGTCGCAAGATCGAGGACGCTCATAACAGCTTGGCTGACTGCCTTCCCAAATTGAGTGCGGCAGAGGTGAATGCGGTGAACAATGCAGGTGCCAGTACTATGCTGGAGCTATTGGACGGCTCTTTTAGGCCTCTGACTCGTGTCTGCTTTATCGGCCAATCTAGAACATGATGTGAGTATATATATTATTGCTGCTATGAATTGGTACTGACTGGGTCTTGTGAGCGCCGCAGTTTTGGCTGCACGAGTTGCTTTCAAAATGTTTTGTTAGTGTTGTATGACACATAGAAGGTATGTGTTCTCACATTGTCCTGCACTGGGTTCGTTTAGCTCCCTCTTGTCAGATGCCGCATTGGCTTCGGCCAGATTTGCAAGTTGGGTCTGCATTCTTGCTTTGCGTGTTTCCCGTAACTGCGCTGCATGCACTTTTGATGACTTTCGTGGAGCCATCTTGGTCCGTGTTTCTGGTAGATGTCAACGAAGGTGGGGGTCACAATTTGAACAAGAAGAAAGTAAAATGCTAAGGTCACGGTCTAGTTGAAAAGTTCAAGAGCCGACCAGGGTCACATGTTGAACCTTGTTCACTTTCCTTTTCAGTTTACATTCAATAGCTTTCCTTCCCAGTCTATTTCCTGTACTGCCCTGCCGCAATTTGCAAACTCAGACGTCATCACCGCTTGTCCTGTCGAACATTGGCAACCTCCTGACCTCGCATGCCGCTTTCACATCAAGATGATGTTGGAATCCGACAAGATGAAGGAAACAGAAGACGGACTGTAGAAGATGAGAGTGAAACAGTACAAGCGCAACCAGTGAGTACGACGAGGCGACGCGTTGACGTCGGCCGAGGCTCGTCAATATTGGAATGTCTATCTCTAAGTAACGGACAATTTACTTATCATCTACTTATCTATCCTATCCGTACTATAAAGGACTGAACGAGTTGTTAGAACATCTCAGGTCTTTTCATAGAGCCTGAGATGTAAGTCTCATATATTTTTTTGCATTATTCTAAAGAGCTAACATACCATTAGATATTTATTCTACTAGGTACTTTACCCGCTCTTACTAGAGGTCTTTTCATAGAGCCTGAGATATATTTATTCTACTAGCTCCCACTTCGTGCGCCGCTCGCCTGAACTCACTTTAGGTTATGAGCCCTGACACGGCCATGGAATCTTCGCTCCCCAGCACCACTTCTGCGCTATTCAACATCCCCAAGCTAGCCGAAGACGGCAGCAATTGGATTACCTACAAGGAACGGATGTTGACCGCGATCAGTGCTAGAGGTATGATGCGACATGCAGATGGCCGTGCCATGAGACCAGTATGATATAGTATCGACCCGATGACGAGCACCGTCAAGAAGCCAGATGGCTCGATGCCTACGCCAGCGGAGATCGAGGAGATAGAGAAGAAAATAGACGAATATTTGCAGAAGGACTCACTCGTGAAGCAGCAAATCTTCAGCACGATCATGGATTGTCTCTTACTGCGCATTCAGAAGCTCGAAGATGCCTCGAAGATTTGGAAGGAAATCTGCAATATCCATGAAGGTAAGACCGAGTTGGCCCAGATTGACCTCCGCCGCAGGCTGCAGGACTTGAGGTGCGAAGAGAATGGTGACGTCAAAGTCCACTTCTCAGAACTCTTGAGACTGCGCAAATCCCTGGCAGGCATGGGCTTGGCAATTGAGGATCGCAATTTTCACGTGATCCTACTCGTCTCGCTCCCCGAATCCTATAGACCCCTCCTATCCTCCATTAATGCCGCTGCAAAGATCACGCAGAAGGCACTCACCCCCAATGAACTTATCACCATCATTAGCGAGGAATACAAGCATCATCTCCTCACGGACCGTCATACCTCCAAGAAAGGGTCAAACGTGGCACTGATGGCCAAGAACGGACCTGGAAAGGGCCGTAAGCCCTCAGGAACGAACCAAGCCGGCACAGACGTAACATGTTTCAACTGCGAATGCAAAGGACACTATAAAAGTGACTGTTGGAGACCTGGAGGGGGCAAAGAGGGCCAAGGGCCGAATCAGCAACGCCAGAAGAAAGGTAGCCGTTCGCCTAAGGAGGGAGCTAATGCAGTGACCTCCGAACCTACCCCACCAGAGAACTTCACGTTTGCAACGTCCAACTTGGCTAGCATAGCCAAGGAACTGAACATCCCCATAGAACGACGCAGCGCCATCATTGATTCAGGCGCCACATCTCACTTCTGCCCGGATTGGTCCAAGTTTGTCAACTATGTCCCCATAGAGGCGCAGGACGTGCATACGGCCGACGGATCCACCATTAGCGCTATAGGCAAGGGAGACGTCGTGTTGGACTTACCAAACAGCAAAGACTGCACTAGGGTCACTCTCAAGGACATGTTGTACAGTCCCAAGATGGCCTTCACCCTCATCTCAACTAATAGGATCACTGCGGGAGGTTTAGCTGTCCACTTCGAGGACAAGATGTGCAAGATTTTGTCACCTGCCCCCAAGCGTAGCGTTATCGCCACCATTCCCCAGATCACAGGTCTCTATAGCGTCGCTGGACGGCATCAGCACCACGCTAACATCGCACAAACAAAACTTACCATCTATGAGCTGCACCGAATGCTGGGACATGTCTCTCAAACCGCGGTTCTAGAGGCAGTAAAAAAGGGCCTGATTGACGGCGTTGACCTAGACCCAAACTCCAAGCCGGAGTTCTGCGACATGTGCGCTAAGGCTAAAGCGATGTGTAAGCCATTCCTGAAGGAATCTGAAAGTCGAGCGAAGACGTACGGTGAGGTCATCCACACAGACCTATGGGGTCCAGCCAGAACCGAGAGCCTAGGCGGTAGCCTTTATTATATGACCTTTACCAATGACTTTACTCGGCAGACTAAAGTCAGCTTCCTCACGCACAAGAGCGACGCGCTAGAGACGTTTAAGGCATATGAAGCCTGGTTGTTGCGACAATGCGATGGGACGCGCGTCAAGACCCTCAGGTCTGACCGTGGGGGAGAATACTTGAGTCGAAAATTCAACAAGTACCTGAAGGAAGAGGGGATTCAGCGGCAGTTAACAGTGCACGACTCACCACAACAGAACGGAGTGGCCGAACGCCTCAACCGCACGCTTGTAGAGCTAGCGCATGCTATGCTCCTTGCCCGTGATCTCCTGAACTTCCTCTGGACAGAGGCGGTTAACTACGCCACTTGGCTGAAGAATCACTTACCTTCACGTGCTATTCCTGACCACACCCCTTTTGACTTGGTCCATGGACGACGACCATCGCTCTCGCAGGCCCACGAATTCGGCTGCACTGTGTTCATTCACATGATGACAGGAGGGAAACTGGACGCTAGGGCCGAGGAAGGACTGTTTGTCAGGCTGGATGAGGAGAGCAAGGCCTATCGAGTATACTGGCCAGGGAAGAGGTGAGTGTCGGTCGAGAGAAACATTAGTTTCAGCCTGGTGAGTGTGACTGTGGCAGCAGACGTACCGGACGAGGGGGAGTCCAGAACGCTACCAGCAGCTCCTACCGACAGTAACGTCCAGAACGTCGTGCCCCAACCACCCTCCACACCGCCCAAAGCGCCACGACAACTCGAACCGCCGCCAGCCCCCAGAGCGACCTGATCACGACCTCCGCCTGGATACTACACCACCCTGCACCAGGGGGAGAGTGCATCCTTGGTCTTCCACCCTGCAGAAGCAGACCTAGCGGACGAATTCGCCACAGCTGCAGCAGAACCCGAACCGACTCTCCAACAAGCCCTCAATGGCCCAGACGCGGTCGAATGGCAAGAAGCGATAGACTATGAGATAAGTCAGTTGGAGAAGCTGGGAACATGGGAAATAGTAGACGCACCTCCCCGCGCTAACCTTATACCCTGCCATTACGTTCTGGCGATGAAGAGAGGTCCCGGAGGCGAGAAGTTGAAGCTGTGAGCACAGTTGGTAGCTAACGGACAGCGTCAGCAATATGGCGTTGATTATTTCGACACTTTCGCGCCCACATCCAACATGTCAACAATCCGCACCGTCCTTACAATGGCTGCCCAGCAGGATTGGGAAATCCACCAAGTTGATATAAAGAGTGCTTACCTCTACACGGACGTTAAAGAGGAGATCTTCATGCGGGCGCCACCAGGGTACTTGAAGGACGGAGATGAGAGAAAGGTGTTGAAGTTGAAATGGAGTTTGCCGGGATTGAAGCAAGCCAGATTTGAATGGGCGGAAGAGTTAGCTGGGGTATTCGCAAAGATAGGATTCACACACTCACAAGTCGACCAAGCTGTGTACTTCAAGCGTTCCCTGACCCAGCACATGGTCGTCACTGTATCGGTGGATGACATGGCGGTCACATCTAACCATCTCAGCCATATCGAGCGCTTCAAAGCCCAACTCCGCGATCATTTCGAGATATCGGACCTGGGAGAACTTAATTGGCTTCTAGGACTTAAGGTCGACCGCGACCGCGAGGCACGGACCATCACCCTTTCTCAACAAGCATATATCGACACTATCCTTGAACGGTTCTACCTTACCGATGCGAAAACCGCGCAAATGCCTATGGACATAGGAACCGTCCTGTCAGCAGACCAGTGCCCCGCGACACACGCCGAACACGAAGCCATGCAAGACGTACCTTACCAGAGGGCCATAGGGTCCCTAATGTACACTGCAACCAGTACTCGCCCCGATATCGCATTCTCGGTAGCTACGTTATCTCAATTCATGCGCAACCCCGGACGAGTGCACTGGGAAGCCAACAAACGCGTCTTTCAGTACCTTAAAGGTACAGCCGATCTTGGACTCACCTTAGGAGGCACAGATGCTGGGATCGAAGCATACGTTGACGCGGACTGGGCATCCCAGCCGCACAGACACTCGATGTCGGGCTATGTTGTTATGCTAAACGGAGGACCTGTAGCATGGAGCGCACGCAAACAGCCGCTGATAGCGCTGTCAACCGCAGAAGCTGAGTATATCGCTGCTCACAACGGTAGCACGAGAAGTGCTCTACTTACAGTTACTCCTTGACGAACTCTACAGACCAGTTGAACTTCCCACCCCCGTATATTGCGATAACCAAGCTGCAATAGCTCTTGCGTCAAACAACAAGTTTCATTCGTGTACCAAGCATATCGACTTATGATACCACTTCATCCGTGCGCATGTCAAGAACGGCACATTCGCACTCGAGTACTGCCCGACGGAAGATAATGTTGCAGACGCCTTTACCAAAGCATGAGTCCATAATGCTATATTGATACATCCAAACTGGACTATAAGCCTAAAACTAGGATACATCATCCAGTAAGATTATCCATTATCCATTGGATGTATCCCATGGTGGATCCCATCTGTTGCATACACAGCCGCATTTTTCGCATTTTTGAAACTCAGCTGTTTGTCATTCCAGGATATATTTATTATTCACAAAACATATCCCATTTTGGTCACCTCCTCATGTCAGGTCTTCCCACATTATTCCCACACATCACATGTTCACCCCCACAACACCAAAAACATCGCCCATTTTGGGAATCTCCACAATATCAATTGTTCCCACACCCTCCCCATATCACTGCAGCTTCACCACCACACCACAATTGCTCCCCTTTCATATATAAGTAGTAGTTTGGTTTATATATGTATAATATAATATAATAGACCGCTTTTTTTGTCTATTTGTGTACCTGCTCCTCCTCCAGGACCCTTTCAAAATGATGTAGGATATAAAACATTTTCGCACTTTTGCCCCTTTGACAAGGAAGTGTCCTAGGGTATTCAGAACATGATTATGAGTATATATGAAGATATTCCCAACTTTATTTGACCCTCTGAAGTGTCCTACATCAATAAATCTAACACATATATAGAAAAACACAAAATATGTTCCCATTTAATTATTTGTAGATGGATGGACTTGGAAAAATGATTCCCAGCACCTATTCAGTAATATGAACAATGTATCAGGAGCCTAGGACCATAGGATAATCCCCTGTTGCATGGTGTGCCCCCCTTCTCCTAGTGGTTTACCCCCTGTGAATTTTTTTCCTGAAGGACCGGACCTCAATTGAGGTGGGGGGTCTATTTCTATGTATATTTGAGGTAGGTCTATCATATAGCTGGCCCAGGACACACATAGGATCCTGCTACAGGAACAAAAACATAGAAAATCGCATTTTTGACATTTTTGATGTGTTTCAGTATCTTACCATTGCATCTATGATACAACCTGTTCATATATAATGAGCATAGCATATATACTTGCTTTTTTATGACCAAGATCGGCTCACAATAGGCTGGAGCTGTGAGCTAGTGTATATGCTTGCTATTTCTACTGATAAGGGGCCCATGCCTTCAAAACATCAAATATTAATGATCAGAAACCTGGAGTACATTTGGAATATATACAGCATCATATATATAAATGTATAGAACAATCCAACAATGATTGGGTGCTGAGGAAGTGAAATAGATAAGAAATTAAGTGTGGGAAACTTCACAAACCCAAAACATCGAAAATGGTCAGTTGAGCAGTAGTCAGACTTTAATGCTGGGTCAACTCATGTTTACACTACATCCCTTCCCTCCACCCTTTACCCTCAGGGCAGTAGGTAGTATAGGTTCCTTAGGTAGTTTACAATCTATCCTACATATTTTAAATGAAATCTTTGACATTTATCATATATAAATGACACTTTGTGCAAAAAGATATCAATTGTCACTTTTCACACATATGTCATTTTGCCTGTCATTACATCAATCCTTCATGGATCTTTCTAAGCCTTTAGGGACATCATAAGGGATATATATTGGGGGTATCACAGGTCTCTGATTACTTATCACAGGCTTGATTACCATGTAGGCTTCTGATCAGTAGAAATACCCCCTCTACATCAGATCTCATGTTTTTGCCATATATCTAGCTGGTATTTAGTGTAGAACACATGTATGCATGTACTACTGATTATAAATGAGCAGGGTGGACCATGTGTGCAAGTGTAATATACTAAAAAACATCAAAAATGCCAAACATACAATATTTTATGTTTTTGTTCCTGTAGATGGATCCTGTGTGTGTCCAGGGCTAGCTATATGACAGACATACTCCAAATATATATAGAAATAGACCCCCTACCTCAATGTAGGTCCGGTCCTACAGGAAAAAAATTCACAGGGGGTAAACCACCAGGAGAAGGAGGGCACACCATGCAACAGGGGGTTGTCCTATGGTCCTAGGATCCTGATACATTGTTCATATTACTGAATATGTGTTGGGAATCATTTTTACAAGTCTATCCATCTACAAGTAATTAAATGGGAACATATTTTGTGTTTTTCTGTATATGTGTTATATTTATTGATGTAGGACACTTCAGAGGGTCAAATAAAGTTGGGAATATCTTCATATTCACTCATAATCATGTTCTGAATACCCTAGGACACTTCCTTGTCGAAGGGGCAAAAGTGCGAAAATGTTTTGTATCCTACATCATTTTGAAAGGGTCCTGGAGGAGGAGCAAGTACACAAATAGACAAAAAAAGCGGTCTATTATATTATATTATACATATATAAACCAAACTACTACTTATATATGAAAGGGGAGCAATTGTGGTGTGGTGGTGAAGCTGCAGTGATATGGGGAGGGTGTGGGAACAATTGATATTGTGGAGATTCCCAAAATGGGCGATGTTTTTGGTGTTGTGGGGTAATTCCCACACTGTGTGGCTGAAAAATGCGAACATGTGATGTGTGGGAATAATGTGGGAAGACCTGACAATGAGGAGGTGACCAAAATGGGATATGTTTTGTGAATAATGAATATATCCTGGAATGACAAACAGCTGAGTTTCAAAAATGCGAAAAATGCGGCTGTGTATGCAACAGATGGGATCCACCATGGGATACATCCATCTGGATAATAGATAATGGATAATCTAACTGAATGATGTATCCTAGTTTTAGGGCTATAGCCCAAAAGGATATATCCATCCAGCAACATCAGGTGAAAGCATTACCCTGTCCCTGCCTCCAGAAGCTACGCGCTCGGATGAGCTTAGAGCCTTGTGCTCGAGGGGGAGTGTTGGAATCCGACGAGACGAAGGAAATGGAAGACGGACCGTAGAAGATGAGAGTGAAACAGTACGAACGCAACCAGTGAGTACGACGAGGCGACGCGTTGACGTCGGCCGAGGCTCGTCGATATTGGAATGTCTATCTCTAAGTAACGGACAATTTACTTATCATTTACTTATCTATCCTATCCGTACTATAAAGGACTGAACGAGTTGTTAGAACATCTCAGGTCTTTTCATAGAGCCTGAGATGTAAGTCTCATATATTTTTCGCATTATTCTAAAGAGCTAACATACCATTAGATATTTATTCTACTAGGTACTTTACCCGCTCTTACTAGAGGTCTTTTCATAGAGCCTGAGATATATTTATTCTACTAGCTCCCGCTTCGTGTGCCGCTCGCCTGAACTCACTTTAGATGACTCGCTGATATAGAAATGTAGATTTACGTGTTGTGCAGGTTCACGCAGTCTTTTCTTTACCCCAAACAGTGGTGAAGCGGTATTTCAACCCTCAGAACCCCCCACCCCAGCATTTCGCCTATGTGGAGTGGTTTTCGGCTTTCAGTCCTTTACCAGATACACACTCTGGGCTGTACAAGGTCAGACGGCTGGTTCGCGATACCGAACGCCAAGTGTCAATCGTGCCTGTATCTTTGATTTGTCGAAGTGCTCACTTACTGCCTAAGTGGGGAGGAGCTGTTCCTGCAGAATGGATGAGCTTAGATGTTCTTGATACTTCCCCCTTGTTTTTTTTGAATGTCTTCAAAGACACGTATACTTACTTCAATGTAGGTTAATATACATCCGTATTTTCCGTGAATATGTATCTTTCCACAATAATATGTGATAAAATTGAGAAAGTCGACTAAAACCAAGTAATTCTGCGAATTTCGCGTGGGAGCTTTTTCCTGATGTATGTTAAACGAACCCCAATACTTATCAAGAGTAGATTAAACGTCCACCGCGTCTCACCTGCGCCGTAGTCAATGAACCAAACCCTGAGATGATGAAGATCAAGGTTGTAGTCGGTAATGGGTTGTGAATTCATCGATTGACGATCTTCAAGATAGTTGTCTATTTGCACAATCGGGTCAGACAGTGCTACTGAGACACTGTCTACTCTGATGTCCAAACGTGATTTGTGAGTGATTGTGAATGAGCTAGGACATCATAACAAAATTTGCATGAACATACCCACACTCGCGGTGAAGATAATCGACGGCACGAAGGACTTGCTTGATTATGCATTTCGCAACTGGCACAGGGAACCTTTCATTTGGCTGGCGGAATCGAAGGGCCCTCATATCCTAATTCATGTAGCAATGGTTACAGCAACGACACATAACTGCAACTCTAGATCTATCCGGTATCTAATAGTGTGTGTCACCTGTCGCAGTTGCGAGTTAACCGCAATAGAGACGGTGTCACAAGGGTGCTTTGGTGTCATTAGACTGCTCAAGCAACTTGATGCGGTGAACCTCTGGAACACATCTCAGTGGCAGGGACATTGTATACAGCATCAGGAAATCATCGAGTTCCTTATTTGCTCACACAAGTTCACAGGCCTCACGGTTTTTTTTCCTTTCTGTCAGAAGTCTGCTGCGTATTTGGAGATGATGATAGGATAGTCATGTGTGCGGGTGAGTTAAATATAAATACTGTGGGCGCAGGAGAGCGGGGCGAAAAACCAGTGCAAGGCGGAACTTGTGTGAGCTCGTTCAAGTGCCCCCTATTATTTATGTAAGGTAACAAACATGTCCAAGCCAATTACAAGCCAAATAGCGTTCTTCCTTACTAGTAATCCTTTCTTAAGTAATTCATCATACAACTTGGCACAAGCTTGTTACCAACTACAATGTCATTCAGCAATCAAGAAACGCGGAACGCTTCAGATACTCCCCAATCTTTCTTGTACAACAACCATGACTATGTAGAAACTGTAACCGAATTTGCACAACGAATGGTGACCTCCAAATCGTGCTTGAGAACCCATTGTTTTGAACACTGATTTAACCCAAATCTCCTGTTCTTATCCGTTCATTTTAGGATACATCCGAGGCTACTGGATTAGTGCTCATAATTCAAATGGAAAGAATGCGCGTGGCGGAGGTTTTAGCTGCCAGAGACACCGTTGTCGAACGCCTCGAAGACGCTTACATCTCTGTTCGACAAAAGGCAGCAACGATTGATCGACTTCAGCGTGAGCTAGAAGATCTGAGGCGCCCGTCTACCTCTGCCACATCTGTGGCGAGAGAGCATGATTCATGCGTTCAGCTTCCAGTGCAAGACACTATCATTGCACCCGAGACTGCACAACCAGTTCCAAGGGACGGTAATTATGGGAGTACATCAGCTCAAGTTTTTCCTTGGCAAGCGCCTCTTGTACGACAAAGCGTTTCGACTTGCGCAGAACCTAACCGATGGTTTATTTGTCCAGGACACCCCGAAGAGTCCTTCCACAGGTCTATCTCTCACACCCCCGCCAGATTCCCGCCCAGAAATCCAGTGTGATTCTACTCCTTTCAGTCCCTCTTTTCAGTCAAACTATTGCGCACGTCTTGAAAATTATTCTGATTCACGCTACTTTGAAACCGTCGACTTCGATCATCCGGTAAGTCGATATATGCGCCTTGTTCTGCCAAATCAAATAACTTCATCCTCAGAATATCCACGGACCACTTACGCTTGGCGACGGACCCGAGAAATCGATTCTCGCGAGACAAGAACTCCTTGCGATGCTTCCTCTCCCTGCTGACATCCCAGATGACGCTCTAAACCCAATTCTCATTCCTCCGCCGTACACTTTGCATGAATTCTTGGGTAATGCTTCTGGTGTCAGTGTCCTATATATATATGCCCGAGAAAGTTTATTCACGCTATCTGATACAGACTCTCAAAAGCTCGTAAGACGACATACAACTCATGTACCCGGTTCAAGGGTGATGAATGTCTTTTCCTAGCTTGTCAAACTATCGTGTCCTCGGCCAACTGACAACATACTGGTGTCCAGAGCGCGAAGAACATGGCTACTTTCTCACCCCCGTTTTCAAGTGTAACACCAATCCACGTATAACAACAGCACATCGGTGGACTGCAGTGGACGTAATTGGTACCATGAACAAGCATACTGGTTTGTTGTCTTGCATTTGATCTTGTTTTCTTGATGTCACTCTCGATCTGGTTTAGAGTGCTTCTACAACAAGGACGGAAAGTGGTACTACGCTGGCGTATACAAGGCTTTTCGGATGGACGACTTAACCATGCAAGAGTGGGAAGCTCTATCAACCGAGGTGAACCAACATCATTTTGCGCTATTCCTATCATCGTAACTTGGGCACAGACGACCCAAACCCTTATCAAGGAGACTCTATCTGGCCGAAAGAACGTCTCACCCCAGAACGTCTACGAAACTGGACAGTTGTATGCTGTTGGCGCCCTTCGTGTCGCGTGTATCGGATTGCAATGTGTGGGATTCAGCTCTGTGATGTATCGCGCAGTCTTGGAACAGGCAACTCTGGGGAAATGGCGCGGGATAGGTTGGTCGGGACCCACCGGGACATCATCCAATGGCACTACGATCGAAGGCGATGGAACACTTGTACCTTGAGTTTGCTTGGTTTTGCGTCGAGGACTCTTTACAACTTTGGCATCATACCCCGTTCTGGCTGTTCCGCTTGGTTTGGTCATGGATAACAAGGACTTTATGGACAACTAGATTTGTACTACGGCTGTAGCAAGAATGTTAAACAGGAGATTCCACGGCAGACCGATGTCAATGCGTGATGTACAGGTATATGAACGAAAACATCCCGTGCAATAATGAATCATAGTTTAACTCTTGGTGCAATCCCTTGGTTTGACAGCGTTGCACCACCGTCCAGGAGGATATGTGCGCCTGTGACATGCGCGCTGGCAGGCGACGCGAGGAAGAGTGCGAGACCAGCGAGGTCCGAAGGCCGACCAACACGACCCGTGGGTTGTCGTGATGCGATCGTTGCCTCGCCTACGTTCTTGAATCCGAAGGCTGTCATCTTTGTGGGGAATATCCTATTGAAGGAATAAGCCGTAATTCAAGTGATAATATGTTAGGTATATACCCAGGGCAAATCGCGTTGACACTATAAACAGAGGTCAGGCGTGGACAATATGAACTGCGGTTTCTACGTACGTGATCTTCTGAGGCCCCAACTTGACGGCCAGTATTGAAGTGAGGTGATTCACTATAGGAGAATTCAGCATCGCCCAACACGATCTCCGTAGATACGTCCGTACCTGCGGCCTTACTGACATTGTCTACAATCGAACAAGACAGCATCGCATCAGCGTCATCACGTCGTATAATACAGTAACGCACAGCTCCATGTCCCGTTTCCATCTGCGCTAACCAGGCCTTCCACATGTGGTGACACACTTGCAACAGATGAGATATTAATCACGCGGCCGGGATCGAGCGCGCTCGCATCCTTTGCAAGCCAGGTTGATAGCCTACCAGCTCTGAGCATTTCAAAACATCAGGTACAAAAAGAACGCTCACCCGGACGCCACTAGATATACGAAAGCTCAGCGGTTACCATCGAAAAGAAAGAACTTTCACTCACAGTAAAACAAGCTTTTCACGTTCACAGCCATGACATGGTCCCACCCTTTGTCTTCTGGAAAGTTTTCAAAGGATGACCCCCACGAGACACCTGAGTTGTTCACAAGGATGTGCAATTTCTTTGCAGGTTCGCGGGCCTCCAGAGCAGATATAAGAGCATCGGTGCCAGCTTTCGACTTGGGTATTGTGAGTGAGTACCATAAGATGATATTATCCCGGGATCGCTACATACGCCGAGGTTTGCTACAATGTAGTCCGCTGATCCAGGGCCTTTGGCGTTAAGCTCTGCCACTGCCTATGTATTGTTAGAACGTTGACCGTGCTTGGGGGGTGGTGCGTCTACCTCCTTCAATTGGGATTCTTTCCTTGCAGCAATGTAGACCTTTGCGCCGTTTTGTACGAGTGCCGAGGCAATGGTCTTGCCAATACCAGTACCGCCGCCTGTAACGAGGGCTGGTGACATACGTTAGTTAGAGATCCAAATCATGCGAAAGCACTGCCATACATACCGATTTTGCCCTTCACATCGAACAGCGATTGAACAGAAAGATCTACAGTTGGTCAAGCACCGAATATCAGTATCTTACATGTGTGCCAGCAAATTTGAAGTACCAGGTGTGGACATGGTTTTAGTAAGAGAAGGCCTAGCTCAAAACTTCCATGGGAGGAGAAACACAGGCTCGGTGAGAGTGTGGTCCGGGTGATCTAGTAACCGGGCCGAACTGCCAGCGAACGCATTCGGAAGCTGAGCACGAGGAAATTGACGGTCCACGCGGCGCTTATATCGAAGTAGCTTGAGCGGGACCGTCAATTTGTGATCATAATCAGCTTCTACTCAGTACTTAGTACTGGAATGTAACTTACGTATATCCAGTACGGTATATACGTATCCTTGACTCTGATGACTCTTCCTTGGATCCTTTCGAATCTAGTTCAGTAGTCTGTCTCTATAATTGAACATGATTAGAAGGAACGACTATCTTCATTCTATTTGGTCTGCCAACGGGAGACTAACAATCGAAGGACATAAGACGTGAATGGTATCAAAAGAAGTGCCACTACCAATGACCCGATATAGCAAATCAGCAAAACACGGCCCCAGCCTTTTGTACGCAGGTTTCGGTACAAAACGGCTTGAACATGGCAGAAGACAAATGGATGATATGAAAGTAGTATAGTAAGGACAGTGCATTCGCACTCGTCAAGGACAACGAAAACAGAGGTAGGCACAACGAAAGAAGAGACAGGCACAACGAGAAAAGAGGCAAGCGGGGTCCCAGCCGGCAGCGAAGTATGAAGCCAGATAGAGAACCGCACCACAGTACACCGGTATAGTGGTAATACTGTCAAACATCCTAGCATCGGTGTCAACTCTCGCCACGTGGATTGATACATTGTCGCTGACTGCCAGAAGTTATCGAAATCGTCACTGAAATGGTCAGGAAAACGTTAAGAACCCGGGAGACCCTAACAACACTTGTAACAGAGCTTACGTGGTAGTTCTCGTCATACTTGCTTCAGCAATATGCCAGGAAAGCGCAATGTCTGACCACGTCCTGAACCATTTCTAATTGATTTTGGGTTAGTATGCTCCTCCATTACAACCAGAACACTCACCGATAAGCAAGTACATAATGCATCATCCAGAGCATGAGTTGGGAACAAAAATTGATGCTCTGCAAATATAGTATGCAGGAGATTCCGAAGTCTGCTGCTAGGATAGGCCACACGGAGATGATTGCTCCATTGATCAAAGGCATAACTGGCTGTGTCATCAAAACTTGGCCTTGACCAGCAACGTCTTCGTATCAACAGATCAAAGCAGCAGGATGCAAGATGCTCATGGGCATGTGCGCTATCCACGTAGTATTGCTTCGAGCGGAGAGGGTCCATCATAAAGTCGCGGAGCGAAGCGTGGTAGATCTCAATTGTTCCGATCCCATCGGGTGGATTCAGGATGACGGGTGAAAATACTTCTAGCATAACAGCCAGGTCTTCGTTATTTGCGTGAAAGAGTTCTTGGAGTTTTGCGAGTCTCAATGGATAATATAGATGGATGATGAACGCTAACATCTGGCAGTACAGACTTGGATTCTCCGTAGTCGCGATAATCTGGCGATAGAGCTGGTCGATGTCGGCACTGACAGTCGACTTTTCGCGAACTAAGAGATCTAGCCTCTGCTGCGGATGATAACCGGTGGCGGATAGAAAATTCATGGCCATCGCAGCATAGACAAATAGACCGCCTGCTTTAAAGGCCAAGGTCCTAAATTCCCCATCTGATGGCCAAGGCTTGGGCGGCTGGCCGAAAACAGTAGGACGGCTTGTCCGTATTTTATCCAGTGATGCTCGCAGAAAGAAACGGACATCCTGTATAGTGTCTGTATCATTAGTGGTGAGGGGGATCTCATGGAGACCAGCTTCCATGGCTATTATGCGGATATTCAGCTCAGGGCGGCTTGTGAATATGAGGTGGATGATGGGTAAGTCCGGGCCTGAGAGCGCCTTTGTCAACAGCGTGACCAGTCTTGTCGCCTCTTCAGCGGAAAGGCATTCATCGAGAGCATCGATAATGATGGCATAAGGAGTCTCCTGACGGAATCTCAACACGCTTAGTGGCATGATGACAAGTTTCTGTATCTGATCATTGCGGGATTTTCCAGCAGATAGAAGCATCTGGTCGTCCACGATAGCTTTCAAGATATCTTGTCGAATACGTGGATAAACCAGCGCTAACTGGTATGCGATGGTAGGAATAATGGCAGCACCACTTTGTGCATGTTTGTGCGAGAAGAAGAAAGTAGCAGCAAGCCTTTCCGCTGCTTTCATTTCCTCAGCTACTGTGAACGCGATGGATGTTTTTCCAACGCCGGCAAGACCGTTGAGCCAAACGTTCGTCTGGTCACGTTGATCGAGGACTTGTCGTAGACTCTCCCGAAGCGCAACACGCGTGTTTTCCATGCATCGTGAGTGAGGCTGGCGATATTCGGAATCGAAAATGCCGCTGTAATCTACGACATTGCATAGACTCTTCCATGCATTGTCAAAAGATGAGGGGTGTGCTTAGACGCGAGGTTAGTGCAAGTCGAGGTAAGCTGAAGAAATATTTACTGGAATCCAGTATGAGAGAGTTGAGGAAACGGATTGGAGTTCAGGTCGTCTCGAGCCGGCCAGCCACTGTTCGTGCCCGCTTGTACTTATGCTCGTGCTCCTTTAAGCAGTTTCGGTATGTCTGAAGGAAGAGCCTAGAAGAAGAAACGTAAAAGACAGGCCTTCCGAGTATTAAGTGGGCGACCACTGAGTACTTACAGGTACTTACAAACCCTTGGGGGTCTGACCGAGACTGAGGGTGCTGAGGGAAAGTGAACTCCAGCCCAGGGCACGGGAAGGACGACAAAAACAACAGCGAGACGAGCAACTGAAGCAAGAGGCGAAAACGAGGCTGAGAGGCTAGAGCCGAACTAGGGCTTAACCTTCGTACAGCATTGAGTAAGAACTAGCGGCCCATCTGAGAGAGCCTCTCTTTACGTTGACAATTTGAAGCTTTCCCTAGCTTTCGCCAACCTTAAGCGAGCGCTCTCATTGGTGGAGAGGACGAGAAGTCCCGGTTTGACCGAGCAATTAGTATGAGTACAGTACTTGGTCACAAAACCCTGGCCATGCAATCAGAGCGGAGCCTCTTAGCTCTAGTAGCTGACCGGCGGAGAACAAGTTCTGCCAGCGAACGCCGTCGTCGTTTACGCCGAACACGGAATTGAAGAAGGCAGTTGTCTTACTCAGTCAACTTGAAAGTCACTGGTTAAACTTTCACTTGCAACATTCATGCATCAGAATTGTACAGCACTGAAACCTCGAGGCTTTCAGCTATTGTTCCGGTCATAGGGCTTGTGAACTATTCGTACACAAGACAACGTAGTTGCATGGCTTCGTAGACCTCGTGGTTGCAGCGCATTTGCACGTTGCGCTCTCATTATAATAGGCAGTCCTGTGAGGTGAGGACCTCCATTGAATATACCCTATTTCACTCCCTGCAATGCGTTCTTTATCTCTGTGCTTAATCGCTGCCTTACAGGCGTTTGTGGTTGCTTTGCCGCAGCTACTCCCTCCGAGTCTTTCAATATCATTAACGAAAAGATCTACTCTCAGTACCTCTGACGGACATGTTGACCCTGCTTCAATTAGGGCTCATATTTCCAGCACAGAAGCGTAGGTGGCTTCTCTTATTCAGTGTTGCTCCCCATTTATCAGATCTTTAGCAAGTTATGGCGGGGCGCTGCTGCGTTCGAAAGAAACACTGGCGTAGCCCTTTTCTCATCCCTCACCAAGCGTGCTGATGCGTCAGGTTCTGACCCGCTTGTTGACGACTCAAACGAACGTTGGTATGGAACAGTCGAAGTCGGCACTCCGCTGCAGACTTTCACCAGTTCGTATTTCTAATTTGATCCTACCATGTAGGATGCACTAATGTGAGCGCCCAGTCGACTGTGACACTGGTTCGACGGACTTCTTTCTACCTGGACCAAGCTGTGGTGACGCATGCAGCGGACACAAAGTGTACAATCCTAATAGTAGTTCTTCTGCTGAGCCCCTTGGCAGGTCATTCGTGGTTGAGTACGGCGATGGTTCCATGGCTACAGGTGATCTATATGCGGATACTGTGTCACTTGCTGGCTTCGAAGTGCGTGTTTTTCTTGTTGTCCTTCGTTTCGATCCATGAAGTATGCCCTAGGCCACTGCACAAACGCTTGGAGCTGCCTCGTTATATTCATACGGGTTCTCTTTGGAGAACTTTGGTGCGGACGGGCTGATGGGAATGGCTTTCGAGTCAATTTCCAGGTTTGGCGCAAACTCCGTTTTCCAGACTTTGGTTGCACAAGGAGCTGTCCCAGAATCAGTATTTGCTTTCAAACTCGCATCTTCTGGTTCTGAGCTTTGCATCGGTGGCGTGAACTCTGCGTTATACCAAGGTTCGTTCACGTATACTCCAGTTACCCAACAGGTGAGCTCTCAGTTGTACGTTGTAGGCTATGCTGCTCAAAAATCATTCACGCACTCATTAGGGATACTGGCAAATTGCTGGTGATGGCATTGGGATCAATGGGAAAGAAATTGTCAATGGGTTCTCCGCGATTGTCGACACTGGGACCTCATTGATCATGGGCGATACGTCCTACGTCAGTCAGCTTTACGCAGCTATCAATGCGACAGAAATTGGTGGAGGTGTATACTCGCGTAAGCAACTTGACAGCTTAATTGTTTGCGTTTGTTTCACCGTTGTTTCAAGTACCATGTGACGCCATGCCAAATGTCACCATCACCCTTGGCGGGACGTCATTTGCGCTTTCCGCGGAGAGCCTCAATTTTGGCACGTATGGTTCATCAGCGAACACCTGCCTTGTTGGTATCGCAGGCAGTGATGGCCTTGGAGGTCAGTTTAGGATTATTTAGGGCTGCCCCCGCTCACTTATCATTATCAGATCTCTGGATTCTTGGTGACGTCTTCCTGAGAAACGTATACACCGTCTTTGATGTCGGAAATTCCAGAGTTGGCTTTGCGGAGCTCGCATGAGCTTCGGTAACGCTCGCTTGACTAGCAATGACTGCATTGAAATCATACTCGAATAGGACAATACATAGCTTCCGTGGACATTACTTTGGACTACATGAACTGCATAGGATGTTTCCGAAACTGATGTTTATGATTCGGACATAACAAGGACTTTTTCTTGGACTATCCTGTAGTATATTATATCGCTAGAGTCACATGTATTTGACATGCTTCTGGATTAGTACAGCATATTTGCCTTCCTCGCTGCGATTCTCGAGAATACAAGCTTGCATCACGAGCAGGTTTCGGTTCTAGGCAGGCGCAATATCTGTTCATGTAAAAGAGCTCACACTTTCAAACATGACGATGACGGTGCGAAGGAACAACATTAATATTGCACGTCAGGATCACATGGAAGGAATTGAACACACAACTAGGTTCGGGCGTTGCCGATATACACCTTGCCTGTACGTGAAGGCTCAACCATCCTGCAAGGACGAACTTCCAGCGATGGTCGAGAAAGCGATTGTTATTTAATGACCCATTAGTCGCTCCGGCGGTGGTGACCTGGCGTATGACCTTGGAAGCAAGGTGAAATAGAATCATACGCCAAGTAGGTGACTACACATCCTCGAGCCACTTGTCATTCAGAAGTTCCAGCGCACTCGCATGCGAAGCGGAATCTAACGTTAGACAACGACGCATGAACGCGGCTACACCTGGTACATCATCTGTCTGTACGGTACCAAGGGTGTATATTATGTCTTCTTGATGTGAAATCGCTGACCCGGAGAAGTGAACCTTTGGGACACCATCATGCACATCATGTCAGTCAGAAAGCAGAAACCGGGTAAAGTCAACACTGACCATTTTCATTAAAATATTCAGCCCGACGACTGCATGCCTCGAGAAATTGTGGAGGGGACGATCTGATGTACTCACCCATATCCTGCAGGTAAATATTGGCAGAATAGGGGCCTTCTTGGCCAAAAAGGTGGTAGTTGGTGACGAGCTCAAAGAGCTGGTAGAGGAGTTTCAGTAGGAATAATATTCACAGGACCGCCGAGTAAAACTTACGAGGCATCCAATTGACCAGATGTCGACGGGAGCTGACCATGGGTGACCAAGTATGACCTCTGGCGCGGGAATAATATTGGCTTGGTAGCATTCATTGTGAGAACGCTTGTCCGAGTCAACAAAGGAGGCTACGTCAAACGAAAATTCGTATTAAGGGTCGATTAAAGGTCCACCACGTCCTACCTGCGCCGTAGTCAATGAGCCGAACCCTGAGATGCCGAAGATCAAGGTTGGAGTCGGTCGTGAATTTATCGACTGATGATCCTCAAGGTACCTGTCTATTTGCACAATCGGGTCAGACAGTGCCGCTAAGACATTGTCTGCTCTGATGTCTACACATGATTTGTAAGTCACTGAGAATGAGCCAGGAAATAACAAAATTAGCTGCATGAACACATCCACACTCGCAGTGAAGATGATCAGCGGCATGAAGGACTTGCTTGACTATGCGTTTCGCGGCTGACACAGGAAACGTTTCGTTTGGCTTGCAAAATCGAAGGGCCCCATATCCGAGCCTGATACGTCTATGGCAAAGCAGATATGGCCACCGACAGAGCTTTGTGTGATAAAACAGTGGCTTATGGTAAGGCAGCGTGGAAAGTCCGGGTGGTGCGGATTAGCGGACTCGATACGCCTAAAGGCTTCGTATTTGGCGCAGAAGCGGCCCACAATACATGCTGTCCCATGTCTACTCAGAATTTTGACGGCGACGTATATTTTTCGGGGTGCAGATGTATCGCTGCATGGAAAAAGATAGGTAAATCGCATCGAGGGATTCACAGATTAGTTATATATACATACACAGAGCCAAACGCTAGAGGAACTAGCCCATCCGAACTAATAGAGGTGCTTCACAAGACCCACTGTCTTTTTCCATTCTGCCGAAAGTGTGCTGCTTATTTGGAGATACGATAAGACCGTTTGACTGTTCATGGATGCTGGTGAGGTGAGTAGTAAAATTCTGTGGACGCAGGAGAGCTGGGCGGCAAACGCATGCAAGGAGGAACATGAGATCATTGATAGATCCTTTTACTTGGAAAAGTGAGTCTCCCGCTACTAGAAAGGACTAGACAGTTGTTTCATCAATTCAGGTCTTCAAGCAAAGTAATGATCCACGGCGGTGCCTTCGGAGGCCTGAGACTCGGAAACAAAGCCAAACATGGCCCGCCGGACCACACCAGTAGCGCTCACACTAGTACTTACTCCGAATCAATGGGGAGTTTTACTTAGCTGCCAGAGTTCAGAGACACAGAGAGACACCCCGACTCCGATTGCACACGTCGTGAAAATTATTCACGCCAGTTTGACACCATCGCCTTTGACTGTTCAGTGAGTCAATAATATGCGCGCTTTGCTCCGCCGGATCAAAGCCTCAAAGGGATAATATCTTCGGCGGCAATCACTTGCGATGGGCCCGAGAAATCGATTCTCGCAAGACGGGGACTTCCTGCGACACTTCCTCTCCCTGCTGACATCCCAGATCCGAGATGACGCTCTAAACCTAATTCTCATTCCTCCCATGTATACTCCAATTACCGAACAGGTGAGCCATTAGTTGCACGCTGTAAGCTATGCTGCTCGGATATCACTCGTATGTTTATCAGGGGTACTAGCATGTCACCGGTGATGCCACCGGGATCAATTATCTCCGCCATTGTCGACACTGGGACGACATTGATCTTGGGGGATATGTCCTATGTCAGTCAGTGACTCAGCTCCACGCAACTATCGATGTGCTAGAAGTAATCGGGAGTGACAGCTTCATTGTTACGTTTGTCTCACCGTTGTTTCAAGTACTATGTGCCGCCATGCCAAATGTCAGGACTCAGCGTCACCCTTGGCGGGACGTCATTTGTCCTTTCCGCGGAAACCTTCAATTTTGACACATCAGCAAACACCACCGTTTTGGATTGTTTAGAGCTCCCCTCGCTGACTTATCGTAACCAGATCTCTGGATTCTTGGTGGCTTCTCCTGTACAACGTCTTTGACGTTGGAAACTCCAGAGTTGGCTTTGCGGAGCTTGCATGAGCTTCGGTAACGCTTGCTTGACTGTATTGAAATCACGCTCGAACAGGACATTGACTAGGATGTTTCCGAGACTGGCGTTTACGATTCGGACTTAGCAAGGACTTCTTCTAGATCTCGGACTATAGTATACGAAGTTGATTCTCACCAGCGATATTAATATCCACGACATAATTCTCGTCACCTGAATTGATACTCATTCTGCTTGGTCTTGTTGAACGAAACCATGTCGACGCCCTCAACCAAGACTCTCGATCACATCGTGCATCTAACCCCTCCCGGCACAGTGAATGAGGTATCACGACAGTTCCAAGACCTTGGTTTCCAGTGCGTCACCTCTCAACTTTTGAGAATATCTCGAAGCAAACTCGACTCGTAGTGTCATCCCAGGAGGTGTACACGCTGGAGGACTGACAGAAAATGTGCTTGTGGTACGATCGCCTAACTTGAAATATAGTGCTGTGATATTTACTAACCTTTTTGGGCACAGGTACTGCAAGATGGCGCATACCTTGAACTCATTTCCTTCACCCACCCAGCATCACATTACCCACCAGGATCGCCTGACCGCCAGAAACGGGATGCCAACCCCTGGGCCTGGAAAGAACCTGGTTGGATTGACTATGCGTTCCTCGGTTCTTCCAGCACCTCCATATCAGAACTTATAAACGCCCGAGCCAAGGAGGAAAAGAGTAGAATTCGGTATGATCTAGAGGTGGACGGAGGGAGGGAGCGCAGCGACGGCAAGGTGTTGAAATGGCAGATCTCTGCGCCATCCCAGGATAACGGCCGAGGAGCTACTCCATTCTTCTGCGGAGATGTCACGCCAAGGGAATGGAGGGTACGTGCCATGTTCAATATGTACTTATCCGGCGCTGTCTCAGATCGACGGGTCTTTCAGGTTCCACTTGATCCCCCTTCGAATGCACAGCATCCATCTGGAGTCCTTGGGGTCGCATATATCCGGATTTTGGTTAAAGATGTCGATTTTTCGGATATGGCAGCAGATATGACATCGGTCGTTGGTAGATCACCTGTGTCTAACACAGGGCGAAGAGCGACTTGGGTGCTTGACACACCTAGTGCAGATGTCGCTGGAGGAAACCCCCAACTTATCATCAGCGTACCAGAGACAGAGGACGAGCGCCAGACGTTGATTGAGAGAGGCGAAGGCATTGAGGAGGTTGCGTTCCTCGTTAGTTCGAGGAAGAAGGAAGGGCAAGCCAAGACGCCTTACGGGAAAATTGTCTGGTTACAGGGATGACTCGCACAAAATAATTATGTTGTGGGAGTTCACTGACATACCGCCTGTTTGACTGCATGATATTGCTCACCAGCAGATAAATAAATCTGGTTGTGTCCTTGAAGTCCGTGGAAAGTTGGGGAGGTTCTGCTGCTCCTAAACTCCCTCACTCTGAAACAACTCGAGGCTGACGATGCAAGCCAGAAGAGGTAGATTTATCGTTCCAATGCTGATTGTTTGTGTGCTCATCTCACCAGAAAAAGGAAAATGTCAAGATGCACCATTCAATCGCTTCCCACAGAATATCATGAACGCTAGATAAACGGTCTAACGAAACCACATAATATTAGCAACGGACATATAAATAGTCGCGAAAGTAAGTCAATAAGATCTAACATATGTCGAAAGGGATGCAAGCAACTTATTCACAAAGCCGACCATCACCGCCTCTCTCTCACCTTCAACCAGACCACAGCAATCACAGCGACTCCAAGCCCAGCTATAAAAGCAAACAACACAAGAACATCTCTATAGTAATTGTTCAAGCCGAAACCAAACAGCTTGTTTGCAATGATCAGTCAGTAATGCAAAGGGCAAGATATCGAGGTAGTACTCACCAGCTGCATGATGATAACCGCAGATACATTGACGGGTACGCCTTGCAAAGTATCCTGGATCATCAGTCCTGAACCTACTTCATTTACCGAAATAGCTTCAAGGGCATACTGGCGGATAAATTAAACATCTATGTAATGTGATGTGCCAAGTACACGCACATTGAGTGGGCAAAGCCATTTCAGCCATTGCAACACAGGCGGTATCGAAGCCAGGTGGACGAAGAAACCAGCGTAAGTCATCTGGTAGAGGGCAGAAAGAGCGGAAAGAAGAATTGCGATCCCGCCGTTGCGGAATAGCGTTCCTAGAAGGAAGTTCTGCGTGATACGACCGGCCAGCAATCAGAGGCGTAGGGTATGATAGAAAAAAGACATACAAAGAGCGTCATGACTAGCGTGTACAGGACGATAATGAGTAGGAACTTGAAGAAATGAACGGCGTCGTGTGCTAGCCCAGCCATCCAGTATGTGCTGAGATCCGTACATCAGATCACAGATATGGATCGTGGATATCAAGTAACTTACATGGTGCACACAGTGATGGTAGGTATAATACGAAGGGGTATGACGTCGAATATCAGACGTGAAAGAAGCCAAGCTGTTGGGCTAGCAAAGGGCAGATGAGGAGAGAATCTCCATCGAGAAAAATCGACGAACCTGTAATACCAGTTTGACCTCTCCCGAAGAAACAGCGGTCGTATCTCAACGATATTATAGAGGGCGCTGAGGGATGAGAACGCGATGAGAGATCCCTGAAAGCAGTGTTATATCCAGTCCGACCACAAGCAAATCATAGCTTCTTACCATGAAGAAAAGGCACCCGACTCTGGCCTGGAATCCGGCGATAGTTAAACCGGTCTGATAGTAGAGACCACCTGCCACTATGTTTAGCATGGTCAACAACAATAGACATTCATACATACCGCAAAATACGCCGAGCACACATGCGACACCCACGTGCGTGAAAAACAAGGTCTTGTCTCTGCAGAAGTTGACTGGTTAAGAGATCGCCGAGATCAAAGGTTAGAATAGCGCGCACCTTCTCAAAACTTTCCATTCGCGCCCGCAAAGTACTTGTACCTGCGTGAGGAATGTCGCCGCATACATGCCCGGTTCCAAATTCTGGGTAGAGAGGGCTTCAACGTCCTTTCCTGGGTCGCTCTTCTCCTCGGCGCTAACGCTTGCCTTCGGTTCGTCAGATATGTCGGTACTTAGTGACATGCTGGGGATGTCAGGAGTCTCGCTCGCAATGTCGAGTAGGTAATCTGCGACGTTGTAGCCCTCTTCGTATGGTGGGACATCAGCCCCGGCACCTCCCCCTTCTCGCATGCGCATGAAATATTGTGCTGGTGCTAATCCGCCCGGCCCTGAGTACAGCGCGCGCCCATTAGAAAGGAGAAGAACGGAGTCAAAGGTGTGGTAAAGCCGTGAACTCGGCTGATGCACGCTGCAGATCACCGCCACGCCTTTTCGATGTCCATGTGGGCCTTGATGACCTATAGCAACTCCACCTCCACGTGCAAGTTCCTTCAACACATTGACAACCCTCCACGCGCTGACAGAGTCTAGTCCGCTGGTCGGCTCGTCGCAAACGAGTACATCCGGGCAGCCAACGAGTTCAAGCCCAATGCTTACGCGACGAGCTTCTCCACCACTGATCCCTCTACCAGTCCCATCAGTCGCGCCAATTCTAGTCTCAGCAACGCCATCCAAACCTAGCTTGGAAATGACGGTAGAGACAAGCACTGCTTTCGAGGCTGCTGGAAGAGATTCGGGGAGGCGCAGGGAAGCGGCGAACGTAAGGGCCTCGCGGACAGTCAGCATCGGAGGAAGGATGTCGTTCTGCGGGACAAATGCTACCCTTGGACGATGTCCAGGAGCACAAGGAGGGAACGTGATAGACCCTGTATATTTGCCTGATTTTGTCTTCCCGGCGATGAGTTCGACAAGAGTAGTCTTTCCTGCTCCGCTGGGGCCAAGGATTGCCATGAGCTCGCCTGGTTCGATGCCCCCGGTGACACCATCGAGGACGGTCTTTCCCCCGCGGATATGTGGCTTGGAAATCAGGGAGGATAGCGATTTTTGGGGGGATTGCACGATATACGAAACGTCGGACCACCGAACGCTGATTCCACCACTCTGACCTCCATTGAAAGGTAACTTTTTCGCCACTCGTTGGACATACCAGCCCCACGCGACAACTGCTAGCCCAAACAAAATTATTGCCCCGACAACAGCGAGTCCTGCAATAACTCCTCCACTAAGTTGGGTTCCACCCGACGCAACTGCAGTGGAAGAAGTAGCGTTTGTTGTGTCAATGACGGCCTGAGTGACACATTCACCAAAGACGCATCCTTCCATGGCTAAACCCCCACTTCCGAATACATTGTTGATGACTTCCTGTTGAAAATGGCAGGTATTGGTGTTATCGCACGCAATTACCAATGTTCCAGAGAGTCCGCCGATGGTGCTTGTAAGGTTCGAGACCGGCACACCACCGCAGAATGTGGCATTTTGGATACAGTCACATGAAAGATTTTGGCACGTCCAAGTGTTCAGGGTGGTATTGCCCGAACTGGTGGTGGAGTCGGATAGCGTCTGGGTACACGGCGAAGCAGTGCAAAAGAACTGCTCGACGCCATCATAAAAAAGTTGGGCATAGATAGAGGAGTTAGTGGAGGGCGACAATAACGTCCCGCTGGTGTTGTGCAATGGTGATAGAGAGCCATTCAGAGTACGGAGAATATTGAGAGTAGATCGGAGAGGATATATCGCCTCTAAGGTGGGATTCTAGATAGAACAGTAAGTCAACACGAGATACTAAATACTCGAATTCAACGATGCTGCACTAACATTAACTTGACAACTGAGTTCGCCAGCTGCCCATACAGTAGGGGCAGTATTGCAAACCATAGTGTCATTTAAACCAGATAGACCGTCAAGCCCCGAGATTGCACTTGCATTGCCATTGACCGCGGCATATGCGACTTGACATGCTGAAGAGGTAGCGCAGACATTACAGCCTACTCCTCCCCATCCGTTTTCGCAGGTACAATCGGACGCGGTCAAATTTGCAAAGCCAGCCGATGACGCAGATGGTTGAGCTAAAGAGCGACTCGAACCATCAAATATGGTACCACCGCATCCTGGTTGGGTACACGTAGCACCTCCAAAGCCCGGAGGACAGAGACAGCTCGAGGCGTTGGATGGAGAAGTTTCACCGTAGTTCGAGCATGTTTGCCCGATGACGCTGGTTGAAAAAGCTAGGACGAGAAGGACGCAGGAGAGATAATGCAGCCTACGATTCTGTACCACTAGCACTAGCGGCATCCTTGGACGTAGCAACTACCAAGCAAAGTTGTCATTGGACCCTTTATTTTGCCACTGCCAGCTCATTATGCATAAACAATATTCAGATTGCTTGTGTCATGAGTCTGACTTGGCAAAACCGTTCCTGGGACCTGCACAGAGAAAGTCCGTTCCGGAAGTATCCGTTACTTGACATCCACCCTTAGGTTAACCGTGACAGCCCTAGTAGGACCTACAGTTGTAAGTATGTTCGAAACTGTGAGTCTCCTTCATTCCCTTAGTCTGAACTCTTTCTAACTGTCCGAGTTATTAGATTTCGTCTTGGTGGTCACCGTCGCCGGCGCCGGCACTGGTACCAAAAGAAAAGTATGATCCCACAAACCCCAAGATGAACCCTCTCAACCCACAAGGTCTTAAACCGTGAGTATAGGCATTCTTATCTCCCGTGCCCACTGACTTGAGCTACTTCTGCGTAAACAGATGCTGCGCCTGCCCAGAAACGAAATCTGCTCGTGATGCTTGTTTTCTCCAGAATGGCAGTGAGGAAGGCAAATGTGCAGAGCTACTTAAGAAGCATGTCGAATGCATGCGAGGACTCGGATTCAACATTTAGTTGCGGTGATCATAGTATTCAGTCGTGAGTTGAAATCATTTCCCCTTGCATTCTTTTTACATACTGAAGCATTTCGATGTGAACAGCCCACCACGACCTAGGCACATTTAATTCATAGACTATATAAGCGACATACTACCCCACTCACATTCATACACGCATTATAGAAAACGCGAGACTAGTACTGGCTGTATCCTGGAGTATCATGGTCTAGTGAGCGATGGTTTCGGACCCATTCGCAATCTCCTGTTATTGGCTTATTAGAATGATTTGTCTACTCCGCCGAAGACAGGAGGTGCGTTCTCGTGTGCATAAACGGGCTGCGACGACCGAGATCATGATCTGAAATGGTTAGACTCTCGCCGCTAATGTCTGCCATGTGATTGCAATAGACCATACTTGCCGCATTGAACAAACTTTGGCACGATCTGACATGGTTTGCTTTAGTGGAAAACCATCTGTAGATCTTCCTCTGCTCTACAGTGATATACTGGTATCGAGAGCCATCCGTCACAAGGCTGCAAAACGGGTCTTCTGACTTCTGTTGTACGTCTCATCAACTGGCCATCCGCACTGATGGTCTGTTTCCATGGGTGCATAGCTTTGGTTTCAAAACAGGAATGCCAGTTAACCCATGGGCTCATCAACTCATGGAGCTTTGAGCACCTCGGAACATATATTCGCCACACAACGCGGGTGCGGGGAATTTACCCTGTTGGCGTGATCCGGTGCTCGTGTGTTTTTCCTTTCTTCGCGAGAAGCAGTACATGCAGGTAGGTGTCAATATGCATATGTCGGTGAAGATCGGCCGCACTTGGCTTGATCCTACCATTTCACTACATACAGACACCATATAAGAGATGGATCTGGGACTCTCGGAAATTTGAACCCGCCGGCTCTGGCGGGCCAGTCTAATTCTAAGTTGCCGTTGGTGCATAAAAGGGCTCTCATATTTTCGGTAAGCCATTCAATTCACTGCTAGCCCACTCCAAGAGTCCTCGCTGTTTAGCACGTTAATCTTCTATTTACTTTCATATTCACGATGAAGTTCTTGACTGCTTCCACCGCCATCGCCCTTGCTACATGCGCCGTCGCTACCACTTTCACCGCCTCTTATGATACCACCTATGATGCGGGATCCACCTCACTGAACACGGTGGCCTGCTCAGACGGCCCCAACGGCTTGGAGACGCGTGGCTACACCACTTTCGGCTCTATCCCGAGTTTCCCTTACATCGGGGGTGCGCCCCAGATCACAGGCTGGAACTCGCCATATTGTGGCTCGTGCTGGGAAATCACTTACGGGACCACCACAATCCACATGACCGCCATTGATGTCGGTGATGCGGCACGAGAAGGGTTCAACTTGTCGGAGGAAGCCATGAACGCGCTCACGGGCGGACAGGCTGCGAGTTTGGGGCGTGTCAGCGTTACGGCCACCCAAGTCGCTGCTAGCGTTTGTGGTCTGTGAAACTATGAAATTAGGGTGAGCAAATAACATCTTGAGCGCTGTCAAAGGCATGTCGTACTCACCAATTTGCTAGGTGTGCGGGGCAAATGGTTGTTTCGTTTTAGTCAACGAGTTTTTTTTTGGCTAGCTCTTCGACTTTTATGTACACAAACGGAAAATATGGACACTTGCAGAGACATTCACAAGAAACACGTATACAGATACTTACCTCTTTCTTGGCTAGCATTGCCAGCACTAGCAATTAGTCTCGCAGAATTAGCGCAGAATTAACGCGTGCACTTTTGGCACGAGCGGAAGTATTTACTGATTGAGTCACGTGACAGGGGGACGCGCGCTATTTGAAATTCGGAAATCCATATGAACGCGTTCTACAGCAAATTTGCAAAAGGCTTCCAGCTTCTTTCACCTTGTTTCTCACCTTTGCATTTACTAGTCTTATCTTTGCCATCGCAACACCATGACCTCCGCAACTTTTGCGCAACATTTCGTTGCAAAGCTCATGGTTTCACCACAAAATAGGGCGTTGGCTGTGGAGGCCGATAGGATTCGGGAGCTTCTGAGGTGCGCTCGCCAGCTCCAACCTGATAACCCAAAGCACGCCGAATACCGACGACTGCTTGGTGATCTGTTGGTAAGTTTGAAATTTTTCCTGCAGTTATGCACTGAACAACCGGGATCCTGCAGTTCACCCCTCGTGTCCATTCCCTCGTGCAAGCGGCGACAATGTTCGACCCCATTCTTCTGTCGGCAGTAGTGGAGATAACCTCCATCTGCAAGAATAGGCAGTGGATAGGTCTACCCAACTGGCAAAACATCACAGAGGATGATCCAAGGATCGAAAAGCACCCCCTGATCCACAGAACGTGGTATATTAATTCGAATCAGCAGATGTTGCAGGCCCCCCCAGATGTTGCCCGGCCGATCGCCGATCCACCCGCTGTTACACCCGATGCTGTTCTCCCACCTATCAATAATGCTGTTTCTGCTGCTTTCGGCGCAGTTGGCAAACGCCAGCCGCATGTCTTTGCTCATATGTCACAGGCTCATGCGAAAGGGATGGCCAAGGATGTGGGAGCACCACCTGTAGAAGAGGCGAGGGGCCGCCCCGAGCACTGGGAGTCCAAGAAACGGGGGACCAGTGAATCCGAGTCCCGACCACTGCTTGCAGAAGATGGATCGCACAAACGAATCCGTGCCAACGAGAGGTCCAATACCGTCATTGAGATGGTCGAAGATGTGCCGAAAGGAGTGGCGTGTGCGCAGCACCCTGAAACAAATGTAAGTTACTGACAATAGTCTAGTGATCTCAGACTCACACTAGCCACAGAGTGATTCACCGGCAGGCTCATCTAAGGCGGCTGGCATTTCGGTGAGCCTGACATGTTTGACTTTTAGTAACATATTAACAGTGACACTTCCCAGGCCAATCCCTTGGCAGGACCATCGGGTGCTGTCGGCGCCATCGGCCCCTGTCCTCGGTGTGCCAGGGAGCGCAAGACCTGCATAAGGGGCATTGGCAAGACTGGCCCCCGGTTGGTTTGCACTGAATGCAGGCGACTGAAGGTCAGGTGTCAGCTATTCGGCAACCAACCCTCCAGACAGCGAGCGCGCGGTGAGCCTCGTTCCCCATCACAGGTGAGGGCAGGGTACAAATCCACTCGCCATCGGTCGCCCTCCCGACACCGCAGGAGCCCCTCAGTTGATGATCGACTGCGAGCAAAGTCGGGCGTGCGAGGTGAGCCTCGTTCACGATCACCAGAGAGGGCGAGGGCACGGTCAACGTCCGCCCGCCGTCGGTCGCTTTCCCCACGCGGCGAGAGCACCTCAGTGGTGCGTCGAAGACCACTCACAGGTAAGTGCATCACTTGATTAACACGCAGTTCGCTAACAACCCCAAAGTTATGAGCTATGTGTTAGTGCCTCGGCTTGAGATCGGGCGAGCCCCCGAATCCCCAGCCGCAAAGCTGAGAAGCATGGAGAGAAAGATGAGTAATATGGAAGATACGATCAAGTTCCTCCATCGGGAGGTGGAGACACTCCGCACGATCGTTGAGGCGTCATCTTGAAAAAATCAATGCATATGGGGCACGAATGATTACGCATTAGAACAATGCTAGTCGAAGTATTGCTGATCTTCCTTGTTCTTCTTCCAGTATTGAGCTTGAGCATACCCCAATTAACAACACCCCAGGGCTCACCTGAGCGCGAAATGTATTCGCCCAATTTGTGGATGCATTCGGTGCATTGTTTTCGCACTACATTACCCCTAGCTACCAGTGCCTGCTAGACACATGCAGCGGAAAAACTTTGTGTATCATAATTCCTATCCTCCTCCGCCCAGGCACTGAGCATGACAATTTCACCACTGAAACGGCTCCAGGCCATGCTGGGAGGCAAGTTGCGTGACAATGACGTTACACGCCTTTGGATGAAAAGAGATCCATCAATTAAAAGATGTAAGGATGCTAAAAACATGGCACGTCATGCGGTACTGCAATCCTTAATTTTGTTCTTTTCTCTAGCGCGATCTGTTTGAGCAGCGCAGCGCAGAACACGCTGTAGGACCGGTGCCTTGGGTGCGACTGCGTCTTGCATCATTGAGTTAAGATCCCACTTGGAAAGGAACTCTGGAATGATGATGTCAAGCGTCCCGCGAAGGTTCTCCTTGACAGCATCCATTTCGGTGCTGACAACATCAGACATATAGTCGATATCGTGAGGATGGAATCACTTCAACATCCGAGCGCGATCCTGTGAGTCTGAACAAACGGACAAGCATCTGCTCCAGTTTCCCATCCGTGCACTGCCCCGTAGCATTTTCCATTTCCCTGCCTAGAATAGTTGTATATGTGGTCGCGATTGATGTCAAATTGGATCTCTGATGGATCGAGGATTGACGCATGAAATCAAGGGGTGATATGCGACCGTCTCGCAGAATCTTGAGAACGGATTTGATACGGTCGTGTGGTGAGAGTCTCGGAGAAGCTGAAATGGTAGCGGAGACGCTTGGTGTATTATCCGTTGTGATATCGACGAACCCAGAGTCCACGGAGCGGTTGAAGTCGCCATCCAGAATCATTGAAGAGCTAAGGATCATAGTTGCAGGCTGCAGTGACCAAAGTGATAGAATAAAGAGAAAAATAGAGCAATAGAAATAAAAATAGCTAGCCGAACGAACGAACAAGTTATTTACATGGGGCAGCGACGACCGTCGAACGAAGCTGCGCAGCAGTCTGTGTACTCGAACGTCGCGATCGTTGCAAAGGCTTCAGCAGAAGTTCACGTGATATTTGATATCCCCGAAAAGGCTCATACGTCACGTTGTTCTGAGAATCCTTCTGACACACTCATCATATTTTCCAGCTTAATGCTTGTCACGCCTCTTTGTACCCACTGGTATATGACCCCGCGGGGATATGATATACGTTATGCCTGCTATACTTTGAACCGCATTCCTGTGGCCAAAGAAAAAACGGATCAGAGCACAGCAACGCATAGACTCGGCTGAAGGGTATAAACCAAAAGGGGAAACGTCGAGACTCAAGAACCTAAACCATATTTATATAAGTAAGCGTTCATACGATGGCTGAGCACCATCATGATGTTCAACACCACTGTCATCATGGCCATCCCCATGGCCCTCACCATGTCCACGAGGATCAGCATAATCTCACAGAATCCAATACGAAATATTTCGATGAGCATGCTCATCAGTACAATGATCCTGAAACGCATGAGCTTGCTCGGCGATTTGGAGCAGCTATGATCAACGCTTATCCATTCAATGAGGACTCAACGTTGGTTCTGGACTATGCTTGCGGCACAGGTTGGTCATGTATGGAGGGTTTCGTAGCGCTCCCTTGATTTTCTCTATGGTACTCCAGGTTTAATCTCCCAAGAACTCGCTGCGCATGCCAAATGCATCGTAGGCGTGGACATCAGCCAGAGCATGGTCGATCGATACAATCAGAGCGTCGCAAATCAGGGTATACCACACGAGGAGATGAGGGCTGTGTGCTGTGACCTTACCGCTACCTCAAACCAGCTGGATGGAATGAAGTTTGATGTGGTTGTGGTAAGTCTAGTGACCACCCGCAACGTCCCACACTCACACTCCAACACTAGTGTGCATCATCGTATCACCATTTTCCTTCTATCGAAGAGGTGACGAAGGCTCTTGCATCTTACCTGAAACCAGGGGGTTCGCTCTTGGTCGCAGATTTGATGAAACCATCTTCTGTAGAATCCACACAGGAGTTGTTTCCCACCGGAGCACACAGTATTGTCGCGCACAGGGGTGGCTTTGAAGAGGCAGACATCAAAGCCGTATTTGAGGGTGCTGGACTGATTAACTTTGCATTTGTGACGGCCGGCAAGGCAAAGAAACAAGGACACCCTATCCAGTTCTTCTTAGCCTCTGGGACCAAGGAAGTCGCTGAAGCCTGAATTACTTGGAATAACTGTATTATGTAAATAAAACCATCATTTAAGAGATAATGAACCACCGAAGCGTCGTCTGGTAGCAGCATCAACCTTGGCCTTCACTTCCCTGAATGCTTTCCACCAAGCTCTCCCGATGTCCTCTGCCTTCGCGTCTCCATCATGATTCTCCTCCGCGCTGCTTGCGTGTTCGTAAACCTCCCAATTTCTCTTCAAGAGGATAAGCCACCACTTCATTACAGCAATGGTTTTCTCCATGCCTGTATCAGCCGATTCTACACTCCTCACCAAAAATTTGCTGAAATAGTCGACGTCTTTTGGGTTCGGGGGATGATCTGTGAACCCCTTGACCCATGACTCGATGACGGTCTGAACATCTTCAGTTTCGGCAAAGTACAGTTTCTCCCCTGGCTGCTGACCCTGCTGTTTCAGAAGAGGCGGCTGCGGGTGCTTAGCTTGAGGAGGAGGTTTCTTGCGATAAGGTACAGATGGTCCACGACCAGAAGAAGCCTTAATGATCTTGCGTTCTTGAAGGAGATTTCCACTTTTTGCATGCCGAGCCATGATCAACTGTTCGCGCTGCAAGTCCACAGGCAAGACAGCATATACATCTGGGTCGATATCAAGTTTACGAAGCTCTTCGTCAGACACACGCATGTACGATGGGCCATCACGTTTCGCAAAGAGCGTGTTTTTGCGGGGCGATACGCTCGTTCTGTTCTTCGGCGCAAGTTGTTGGGTGATTCTTTTGACGTTGACGCCTTTGACCATGATTTTCGGTCGGACATCACGAGGGGGTTGTTCCACCGGCATTGGCGAATGTGATCTGCGCTGGTATTCAAGTTCTAGCTCCTTCCTAACATCATCCGGTAATGCGTCGAAGACGTCCTTGTCGACCTGGGAGAAAGAGGGAAGGTCTACATGTGAAGGACCGACCTCATTTTGAGGTGGGTCATCTTGAGAAGGGGGTTCAGTGACGATCCTAGGCACTGGAAGGTCATCTTGTTCAGTGTTTTCCTGCACGGTCGTAGAGCTCTTGATGTGGAATGGCAGCTTCACTTGCCCAGGATCGGCGGTGTCAGCTACCGACGTCATATCTAGCTTCTGTATTTGAATGCCTACTCCACGTAGCTCTTTGGGATCGAATGCCCAAGAATTCAGTAGCTTCCATGCGTGGTCACCGATATCCTTGGGATCGCTTGTAGCTTTGCCGTTTGCGCTGCTAAATGCAGTTTGCTTGTTGAATGTCTCACAGATGCCGTGTCCCATGAACTACAACGGAGGACACCCGTCAGTACCTGGTTCGGATACATATTGTCGACAATCCTCAATACCTTAGGTGGTTCAACAGGCGCATTTGGATCGCGTTTCATAATCTTCAGAGTCAAAGAACGCCCACGCATATTGACGGCATTCAATCTTCGGGAAACTTCCTCGGCCATCTGGTAGATGAAAGCTTTGGCTTGGTCGTTGTTCTCGAAACGTATCCCGTACTAGGTCCAGGTCAGTGCTCAGTAAACGAAAAAAAAAGTATCAGCAGCTCACGTTGATGTCGCACGATACAGACTTTCGCGGCTTGTCAGACTCGAGCTTTCGTTCATCGATGCCACGAATCGCATTGTACAGAGTTTCGCCAGTGGTCTTGCCAAGGGCATCACACAATGCACCTTTGCTCTTCTTAGCGAGTTCGCCGAGATTTGTGGCTCCGAGCTTCTCGTTCGCTTTTTGGCGTGTAGAATGTCCGAAGCCGTGGAGGTCATCGATATCTAACGGCGCGAGAACCTCTTGCACATCTTCTGGTTTTAGGTGGAAGGATCCAGCAGGCTTGGCTTTGCGTGTTGCAATGCGAGCGAGTTGTATGTTCTCTGCGATGCCAATGCTCACTACGACTTAGGTCAGAAAGTGCCATCGGACATAGTCGATGTGCGTACCTTCGCAACCTGTTCCGTCTCTGACCTCGGACCGTATCTGTTCTGCAAGAGACTTTGCAGGATCATCCACAAATGCTAGGGACGATGGCCGAAGAGCACATCTGGCAACGCTTGTTGTAACCTCTATCAAAGCCTCATCAACGGAGACGGCCTGGATATCATCCGCATGACGCATCAAAATGGTGTAGAAACGCAACGACAGCTGTTTATATCTGATCTCATGTTGAGTAGAGTATAGGGAATGGAAAGATGAATACATACTTCTCGAATTCATATGGTGTAGTCATAAGATCAGGGCACAATTTACGCCCTTGCTGAAGGCTGAAGAAAACTGTCACTCGTAGATCAATACCTGAAACGAGCCTTTCATACCTCATGCCGTTTTTAACCCCGAATGACCTGGCCTCGTAGCTTGAGCTTGCTATTTCACTGGTACTAGATGCACCCCCTGTACCACCTTGTGAGTGACAAACGACAACCGGTTTGCCTCGCAACTCAGGGTGACTCAGAAGGCCGACAGGAAACGAAAAAGCAATCGAAGTCGCAGTGCATAATAATACGCTTCAGGCCTGGGTCCTTTTCTTTGCCTTTCCTTTTTGATGGAGACTTCGTCACGAGCTGGTGCTCCTATATTTACATCACCGCTGCCAGCCACAGTCCTGAAGTCTGCCTATAGTTGACGAGGACTCATGTACCAGCCCATTTTCTACTTCTTCGTAGGCTTGCTGGACTAATTTTTTCAGCTCAGCTTTCCATGTGGACAGGTAGTGCAGTCGTGAGTTTTTGTAAAAACCTTCTATGAAATTTGGTGCCACGGAGGTGTGTGCGGCTCTCCATTGCGGATTAGCCATAACGCACTCGGCCAGCGGATTCGATGTATGAGCAGGCATACCCAGGGACGCGTGCGGCGTCTTCGCGCGTGCCTGGATCTGTAACATAGAGCGGTCGATGTGAATAAGAAGTCGAGGACCCTGGATCATCAACCTCAGCGGTGGCAGCACCTGCCGTGTCAGAATCAGGCGTTGTTGCGGGGACATGGTCACCTGATAGTGGCTGTTCAGGTTTACGCAAATCGGAGCGCGCTGTTGTCCGCGAGTCTGTGGACAGATGACTTTGAGGCGTATGCGCTCCTTGAGATTGCTCAACCCTGCCCCCGGGTTTGAAAATGTAATTCCTCCATGGAAGTAATGTTCCTGCAGCGGCACTGTCCACCAGCCACTCAGGCCTGACAATCTTCATATGCTTCCAATCTTTGATCTTCGCAGCAGTCAACGAGCAAGTAATGACGTGGGTCCTGCATAAGGGGCGATGAATTTCTGTGAATCTACTGGAATGATAAAGAAGGTGCAGACACTAAGGATTTCTTATCCAGGTAAGGCTGAAACACACCCCCATGCGTCACTATCAATTGCCGTAGGTCTTGAACCGAAGGATTGGTCCACCCGTTAATCTGAGATGGAAGCTAAAGCCTTGCTTTCTGACGGCAACATGAGAGATACGTACATATATTGAAAGACCGCTGAAAATCCTGCTTTCTTCACCAATATCTTGGCTTGCATCGAGGTCTGCATTCTGTATCTGGAGCTTGGCACGCTTGCGATGCATATATTCTCCAAAATGTCCAAAGCGAGATGCCCCATAGATCTCGGGATTGTCTTCGGTGTGACCGAGTCCATGGGTTGTTCCATGCGAGGTCATTTCAACTTGCCGCTCGTCACTTTCATTACGAGGACGCTTTCGACTCAGTGACGCAGCATCCGGTGGGGGATCTCCGGGTAGCACCGCGTTTCTAAGAGCCTCAAGAAATTCAGGATCATCGGGACCGAAGAGGTCGGAGGAATCAGTAGACGCAGATGAATGCAGTGACTTCGCCATCAATCTCCCCTAGGCAAAATAATGATTTATGAAGAGGCGTGCATATGGTCTTGCGGCGACCTGTACGGCAGCTGCCTGTAAGAGGCGTTATTTATGATTATTTGTCATCTACCTTCTAAACCAAACAAATTGCAAATAAAATATGTAACTCAAACACTACACATTCCAAATGTGGGTTAGCAAGTACTTTCGGAGAACGAGGAACATATAAGACTCTTCAGGTCGTTGCCTCAGGCAATTATAAACACTGTACAATAATAGATACATCATCCAACCAAGGTGAGTCCATGTCCAAAGTCAGAGCACGAGATACGCTCTTCGGATCATTACCAAGCGCCTGCCAGAGTAGTCGGAGCGCCAGACTTTTTTCATCTAGCTCTCTTGAGCTACTACGTGCGGCTGCACGCGCCCATTGATCGACAATTTCACGTTGATTCGTGCCGCATATGTCCGTAAACCCATCTGAGCACAGGATAAGATATTTGCGAGGCGCTTGGGGTGATGGGTCGAGGGGATAATGCGTGACTTCCGGAGTGGATGAAATGTAGGGAGGCGTGTGGCTCCTCATCAGGAATTCTTCCCAAGGAGATGTGTCGTGCTGACCAGGGTATAAATTATAGAGTATACGCCGGGTGAATTCGGGTGGTTGTTTAAAGGGTGTATCTCCTAGACCTGTTGGATCGAGCAGTCAGCGATTAATAAAACCTTGCAAATATGAATGTTACATGCATCGAAAGGGTGCAATAGCTCCAAGCACACGGCCATCCAAGATACACTCCGGCTCACCAGGGTGCTCATTCATGACGCGCTGAACCTCGAGTGGATTCTCTCCATTATGAAGTCGCGTCAAAACTTCCATATTCCACCCTTGATGACCAGTCTCCGAGACCACCACTTAAACCCAAAAGTCAGTCGTCACGATGAGCAACTTCGTCACGCTCGACGTACGTCCTTGGCAGTCACCCAAATTGGCGAGCCATAGATTTTTATGATCAGGGTCAACAAGAGCTACGAGCGCAGTAGTACCATACATGCACAGCCTCGCCTTTGTGTAATTTTGCCCTCCAGAAAGTTGATCGTCGAGAACTTCCTGGATTTGTGAGTCCGACAAGCGAGACAAAGATGATAAACCACCCGGGAAAAGTTCCAGGACGTCATTAGCGATGGCGTCATCAAAATTGCGAATGGCCATCGCAAACATGTCTGCAACTAACGGCGGCGGTACAGCACGGTCGCCATGTTTCTGAGTGATCACTTCCAAGTGTTCCCGCACAATGACGGGCATGTGATGAGCCACATGTTCAACGGTATGGCTGCCGAGGTGACCTGTGAAATAATCCCTAGTGACAATGGCCAAGCACACCCTCAAAAACCGCTCCTACCATCAAAAACCGCAGACAGGGTCCAGATGCGTCCCTGGATATGTATCTGCTGGATTGCATAACGATCTTGCGAGGGGGTCTCGGCGCAAGGTTGGAAATTGAGGGCATCTGCCCGCCACCGCCCATTGGTGTCAAATTTGACGCTATGGAGATTGGAGACTGCCGCTAGGCGTTCCCAGGCAGCATCATGGCCCAAGTTTCGGAAAGGACGTGGCCAATCGTCTGCAGGACTGCACAAGTTTCCAGGGATATCGCCAAAGGAGGCAAACGAAGTAGGGATCAGCTTCGCAGGACAGCTCAGAGCTGTCCGACATTCCATCCATGATTCGGCGATCGTCACGGAAGAAGCAAGCGGACGGGAAATGTGGGGAAGTGGAATCCCCACCGTGCTGTGTGGCTGGCGGACCGCTTTTAAGTCATCCACTGCTGTCATGTGCATGACTGAGCGTTAAAGTTCAATGATTGATGACATATATCAATAAATTTGGTGTGTCCTTGGAGTCGTGCACATACACGTGGCGTCAGACGTCGCCGTGGTACCACATTGGACGTTTAGAACGGAGATGGTTCACCCTTGGCAATTCAACCCAGGACATGTCGGGAAATAGTTAACTCCCGCAATGCTGTGTTTATGATCCTGGCCCAAGGGGGAGTTTCGCGCGGTCATTCGACAGGCAATACAGGCACACAGGGAAACCTCCGAGCATGAGAGGACGGCCGTTGCGACTAAGGTGTAAGCTTATGTAAAGCTAATGCTTGGAACCAGACTCATTGTACAGAGACAGCTAAACCTAAAAGTGCTACATTACGCTCTATATAGGGCTGCGTGATTAGAGCCCGAAGGAAAGTCGTAAGCTACAGTATCGTGACGAAAGAAATGTGTACAATGTGCGTGGTGATATAAACTTGTAAAGATGGGTTGGGTAAAGATCCAGTCTAATCCTCGATGTCCATGCAGAATATTATGAGAAAGCATAAGCTTATTTACGGAAAGGGTTGGTGTTGGATCCGCCCGTATTCGTGGGTGCTATCCAATACGATACGTCAGATTCCGATGACTGCCTTACGGACGTGGCGTATGCCTCAGCGTCAGTCAGCGGTTTGGGGGGTGTTGGCCTGCGCTTAGACTGTAACGTGTTTGGTTTCTTGTATACCGCAGAACCAAGCGTCGTTGATGAAAACCGAGACGTCAAAGGATTCGTTTTGACAGGCTGCCGAGGTTCAGGTCCCGTACGAGGCATCCCTGTTGCCTGGGAATACATAGAAGCCGCGGATAGCCTATTAGAGCTGTGCGCGTCTGAGTAATCGTGAGACCCACGCCGCTTGTAGCGAGGAAGCGAAGGGAGAGGCGAATGAGCCCGGCTCGATCCCGACTCATATGCACCTACGAGCTTCTCCATTTCCGTGTGGTGCCGCGCCTCTTCTGCAGCGCGCAGTTTCCATAAGGCAATTTCCTCGGTCTCAGGCCGCGGCTGCTTACGGTTGTACCCGAAAAGCCTTTCTCCAAAGTGCACAAGTCGCCACCTCCAGTTATGCTTGTGAGGTAGGGCTTTAGCAGACGCAAATGCGGCTGTGTCCTTTGCTCGTTGCTTGCGAGCTCGGCGGCGCCAGCAGTACAAAAAGGCCACAAAGATGAAAGCACATCCAAGCGCCATGAGGAGAATCTCCCACCACTGCAATCGTTGAGTGGATGTGGTTGCGATAGGAGTCGATAGCCCAGTGATCGAAGGAAGCGCGCCTGAGCTCGTGCCGGAGGATGAGGGGACGAGTACGAGTTCTGAAAGGCATGCCCCAAGGCCTGGGATAATACTTGAACCGCTTGTGCAGTTGGCTGAAGTGCAAGTACCCCCACGCAAAACTTGACTGGAACTTGAACAGGCGAGACAGTTATTTGAACCAGCGCCTGAACAGCTGGCACAACTATTGTCGCAAGACTTGCATGTCGAGGACGTGGTGTCGAAATACTGGTTCTGGCTGCAAGTAGCAAGGCAGCGTCCACTAGTAAGGACTGGGAGAGCCTTGTTACAACTCGTGCACTGATTAAAGGATTCGCCTGAACATGTTGCACAGTCCGGGTGACAGGAAACACAGGTTCCAGAAGAACTGAATGTGTTGGAAGGACAAGAATTGACGCATTGCCCGTTCGAGGCTAGCAAATTGTTCGCGCATGTCAAGCAGGTGGTAGCGCTTCCTGCACAGCTAGTACAGGACGAAGAACAAGCTGAACTGATTAATTGCATCAGCCAACTTTAGTAATGAATTAAGGAGGCAGTTCGCACCTGTGCACGTCAAATTATCTTGAGGAGAAAGGAAGGTACCCGATGGGCAACTTGTCACACACTTCCCTTGCGACAAGAAGAAACCAGGAAGACAACCAGTGCACTGAGCTTGATCGATGGTAGATGCAACATTGAAATTGGATATTTGACAGGTCGTGCACTTTGGTCCACAAGCTGCGAATCATATATTAGCACACAATCGAGTTGCAATGTGGAACGCGCTTACTGTCACATTCATGCTTGTTATTATTGGCAATCAAATTCGAAGCCCTGGCAAACACCCGCAGTGCTGGTCGACACGCATGACCCGTTAAACGAGTATGTGCCAGATCCACAAATGACACAATTGTTCGAAGTAGGCCCGTTACAAGTCTGGCAAAGGGGCGAACAAGCTGCGCAAGAAGACCCAGCACTGTAACTTCCATCGGGACAAATCGTGCCGGTTGACGTAGTTTGCGAAGTGGCATCGCACTTGGTGCGATCGTTAGCATCTTGAGTAAAGCCTGATTTACAAGTGATACAGTCCCCGCTGCTATCGGCACACTGCTGACAGCCGAGCTGACAAACTGAAGATAAAGGTGAGACTGGGGAGATGCATGTACACGTCGTAACTCACTTTCACAGTTCCCGTTTGTGTCTAAAAAGAAACCTGACGCACATGCAGAACACTGGGTTCCGTTTGATGCCGAAGTCCAGCCGGTGATACAAGTACACTGTCCGTTGGAACCGCATTGCCCGTTGATGCAATTGCAGCTCGATGGCAAGTTATTCACTACTGGCACCAAGCAACGGCCCGTACCAGATATTCCGCCATCGCAAGAGGTACATCCTGAAGGACATGGCTGGCACGTGGGTCCAAAGAAACCAGTGGCGCACGACTCGCAAGATGAACCGGTAAATCCGCTCGGACATTGACACGTCCCCGAAGCCGAACAAACGCCATTCCCGGAAGCAAGGCGGCGAACAGGATGTTGATTGCAGGTTGAGCAACGACAGGGACCCTGATGCGCTCGCAGGAAGCTGACTAACGTCAGGAATGGAGTTCCACAATATGACACGGCTGTTGCTTCCAGCTGATACAGCTGCCCATACGTTCCCTGAGAGGGCTACTGAGGACGCAGTGGATGGGATGGATGCATTTCCAACGGGGGACGTGGGGAGGCTAGAATATGAGCCTTGTCCTGAATAGAAAGCTTGTGGATAGATTGCGAGACCTGGTTGAAGTGCGATATTAAGTGGGAGAGAAACTGAAGATCCGGTGCTCGAGTTGCCAAAGCCGGTAGATGCAGAAAGTGAAGCAGAGGAGGACGTCAATAACTCATGAAGAAGCTCTGGGTTCGTCGTAGACGTATACTGTCCAGGAAGAAGAAGAACATCGGTTGATATTCCAGATGCTGAGAGAGTTGCTCCTACTGGTTATAACGATGAGAATGACGATGAATACTCTGATAAATTTGGACTCACAAGTGGTATTAGAATAACCTTGAAGGCATTGGCCTGCAACGCATACAACAGAAGACGAAGATTGCGCGACTGAACAATGGAGATGGTCAGACGTGTCCGGTTCAATATTAACTAGTTCGACACTCACCGACAGACGCGCCGAAGGCGAAAGTAGCAGCAATGATGCTCGACAACATGCCGAGCTAAGGAACGTGCAAGGGAAGGAAAGAAAGTGGTAAAGAAAGAAAGAGCGAAGCTTTGCCGGGAAAAGACATTGGAGGTGTGGCCTTTTGTTATTTTAGAAGAATAAGGTCGGTAGGTTGCCGCTCGAGCAAGAGAACAATAAAACTGCAAAGAACAATAGTACATCCATTTTAAAATTTCCTTATTTGGTAATCCGCGACAATTGGCCCATCACTGCGCAGCTCAGACGTAAGTATGAACGTTGTTTGTAGAGACTCGAAGGAGATTCCGTGTATTCACGACAACATACAGCCTACATGATATTCTAGCTCATCCGAACTATTTTCATATTTGTGGCTGCAAGAGTCCAGGCATGTGGTCAGTCCGCTACAAATGACTAAGAAATCATGCTAAAGTAACCGGAGAAAAATACATCGCAAAGGATGGTCAACAGCGTTGAGTTGTAATAAACAAGGATCAAAAATAAAAGTTATCTTCACAAGGGTCAGAACAGGTCTGAAGTATTTCATCAAGTAGGAAGGAAAGACACTCACATATACAGCGTCTGTCAGATATAGTACAGCAGTGTGACGCTGTGGAGAAAAAGAGTTAGCGCCAGGTTCAAAACGTTACTCGAGGGGAGTATGAAGATATCTGCATGTAGGTCTCGGAACAGGTCTGAAGTACAACATCCGGAAGGCAATGGTGAAACATACTATCCCTTCTGGTGCAATCGGCACACCACTGAAGTCGGCAGAGGTCACACATTTTGGCGGGAAAATGTGACACTTTTGTTTCAATTGGTCACATGCAGTCACACAAAACCCTGCGAAAAGTCGTGACTGCCGACTTCTGTGGGATGCCGATTGGGATAGTAGAACTTACAGTTTCGTCACTTGCAGCAGGTGGCACCACGTCGCCATGGGTTTCCATCGCAGCTTTGCTATGTAACAGGATGGTAGCCTTCAATATTTCAGTGGTATATCCGATAAGCAGATCATGGACGTAGACACTTCTTTGCTGATGACTGGTGCCTTGGCTTCGTGGCGCAGGTCAGTATACTCGTGACTCTCCATCTTCAGGCTCATTTGACGATGGGGCTGCGACGAGAAACCGTGTCGCGCAGTGTTACCGGAGTGTATATTGCCAGCAGCCACTAACATCCTTATTCGTTATCGATCTCATCTAAGAGCGTTGTTTCTACTGTAAATTACCGGCAGTAGATCACCCAAATTGTGTTGTGTTCAGCTGACCGAGATATTCCGCACAATGTCACCTTATTATACTCTATAGCACGCCCTATGGTTTTGTTTTTTTATCTAGATTATGTTTTGCAAATGTTTTTCAAAGTCCGAGATCTAGATACTCTATTCCGCATTATTTTGATAGTCATTCAATACCAGTTTGATATGCTTATCCTATAATTACAATCTATTTGATGTATCAATTGCATGCGCATCTGGGATCTATGATCGGAGGCAATAATGGGGTACTTAGTCGAAGGTCGTGGTGTCATCAGGGCTTCCATGTTCAAACTTACAACGAGACTTACAAGACTGCGTCGTAACATAGTGTATTCAAGTATTCGAGATTTCTCTATTCCAAGATCTTCATTTCTCGAGCGACAGTGAAATTTGTTCAGAAGCAAGTACGTTAATCAACTCAAGCTCCAACAAACCACTATGCGTCGTGCCATCAACCACTGCACCGATGCGAAAGCAGAAACACGACTCACTGTAGTTCACTGTCGCGATATGCCACTCGCTCATACACAAAGAGCGATGAACAACTACCACGCCGGTAAGTCATGTGGTTAAATCCAAAACGCAAACTACTCTTACTCACCAACCACTTGCAGCTGTCCCCAGAGCAACAGGGGTGATTATAGCAATAAGTAGGACATGCTTCACTGGCAGGGTCACTGACAGGTACTGATACTGCAGATATCGATGCTGTCAAAGCAGCAATGACGGTGAGGACAAACGAGACACGCATTGTTTGTGAGGACGTGGTATGGGATTAAATAAATCTGAAAGGTACAGTAGGACGACGGTGGTTTGCTTTTATGTGAAGAATTTATCCCCCCCCCCCTCTTTCGAATAAACGATATCTGCAATGCCAGCAGACTGCCACCTAAGATCTACCTTGTGAAGCAAGGTTTATTAGGACTTTAGCCTAGAACAAAAATACCACCTTGCGAAAGTGCCAATGCCAGCTCAATCCGCTGTCGGGGACTATGTGCTACAACAAGGACCGATCAGCCCCCCCTTGATCAGCTCGTTCCTTCTGAAGCCGTGTGGGATCACGTGTAATGGAAGTAATATCCGCAGTGGGAGAGTTTTGCCAGACGCAAACGTTCACCGGTACCACGAGCAGTGGGTAGATTTTTCAGGTGGTCTTGACAGGGACTGTACAGTTTTTGAACATGGGTTCAGCATATCACCCGGACCCTCATCATTCCGCCCAAATATGTTGACCGAAGTTCAACTATACCAATTATCACTCACTTTCACTGTAGCACGACCACAACTCACTGGTTGGTCTTGAAACTTGCTGTACCAACATTTCTAAGTGTCTTCTACTCTTCTAGGATGCCTTTTAGTTCATATACACACCCGGGGCCTCTCTGGTGGCAAGGTGAGTGCTTTTTCACCCCTCTTCAACATTGACTCAATAACTCGCCCTACCCTTCTCCGCAGCACTTCCCATGTGTTCTAATACTCATTTAGGACCACCTTCATTATCTTATGACCTTCCTGCCATCACTATAGATGCTGGGCACCTCCCAGACTCGGTGAGCCTCATGGTTCGCATTTTTGGTGATTTTTGTTTCTAACTTTTCTTCCTCCTTATCCCTACCCTTTCAACTGTTTCCAGTCAATCATATAGACGCCTTATACTATTTAGAGTACCAGGACTTTCGCTCTAGACCCTCTGGTAAGTCTCCTCTCTATTTTTCATGTTTTATGTTGTTTCTCCCCTTGTATATCTACTAATCAATTCCTCGCCAATTACAGTGTCTCATATGACTCTAATATGGTCAAAATACACTCCATTAACGCCGCTTGTGCTCCTGTTCCACTGGTGAGTAGCTATATCAAGTTCTGTGCCAGCTACAGTAATCCTCCTGGTTTGGGGCGCATTTTTGTGCTCCTGGTACCTCTATTCACTCTCCCCTTGCTCCCTGATGTCTATAACACCTCCATATGTGATATTGTGATGCTAGTGGCCATGTAGTCCTTCCTCCCTCCCCTCCCCCATTTTCCTCATTTTTCCTTACCAGAATGTCCTCCCTGGCTCTAAGGAGATTTCATTTCGCTTTTTTTGTTATATAGACATATTATTATATATAATTGAAATATTTTCGACCAGAGGGCAATGTACTGGGGCCTCTGGAGGAGGTGTAGGAGCCACCATGCCCCCCTACCTTTCACATATGTCATGTACACTTATTATAGCCTTCCCTTGGTCTCAAAATTTAAGTAAACTATTATTTAATGATATATTCAATGGTACAGTGAAAAAAAATTAGGTAAAAATACATTGAATTGATAGAATACTTGAGCTCGCTGTTGCCCACAGCGAGCACGAAGGTTTCGGCAACGTGTGTGGCGCGGTATTACTGATTTGGGTAGCCGTTCACGCGGTCTACCTCATTAGTAATACGAGCTACAATATCTTAGTGTCTAAGTCACTCAATTTGCTGGTCTGGACCGCTGGTCCTCACAAATAATGCTTTTTGGCTTAATATAAGGGTGAGCAGACGTCTTAAGTACCGCTTTACTATATTGGAAAGGTGGGAGTAATAGGTGAACTTACCAGGTATAAGGTAAAAGAGTATTTGGGGCGGGTTTTAATGCTGGTGTTGAGATAGTGTTGCCGTCGAACCAAGGTGACCTCGAGGTAACTTCGGTTCGGTTCGAAATTGAGGCAGTTCGATACAACTCGATTCGTTTACGCCTCGTTGTAGATAAGTATCGAATTAGGAACGAACTGCCAAATGAAATGCTAAATCTGGCCTGTGACTTGGTGATTCGTTAGAGTAGTACTCCAGCAACCTCACATCTCTAGCATTTTCTCAATGTACTCTGCTCCTCCGTTGTCCGTCCTCGAACCTTTTGGTATAGAACATCATTATACATATTTTCGTCGGACCGTAGTACTGCTTTAGCGCCAGAGGACAGGCGCCTGCAATGCTATACAATACAAATGTTGAGCAATCCTCAAGCGTGGTTAGGCAACGGATGTATAGGTCATCGTATAAATTCGTGCGTCGTACTGTGAGTTTAGTATTATATTCCCAAAACATGAGTTTTCACCAGTGGAACAGTTCTGCAGCTTCTGCTATCCCTTCGGCATCTCAGCAACAGCATCATCACCCTCACCCAGGCTATACAAGTCTGGCATGGTCCGCCGCTCATGCACGTCCACCATTTTACCCTCACTCACCATATGGGCTCCCAAACAACACTTCTGCATCTCCGCATCTCCCACATCCATTGCCTGTCGCAAATGCATTGGCAAACATGCATCACTTTGTGCAAGGCCCTTATTCACCAGCTGCAGCAAGCTTTACACCGTCAAATCCATTTGCCGACATCACTCCTACGGCTGTCAATAATACCGCTCCAACTACTACTACGATAAAACGCAAAACGCGGCTGCGACAGGACCGAAATCCCGCGCGAAGAAACACAAGAACGACGACACGACTTCAAACATTCAAACAGCAATTGTATGTGGTGTTGGCCCATCGACTGCGCCGACGCACACAGATACTACGGAGCTACCTCCCCCTCCTTTGCATATATACACAGATCCTTCAATGACTGCACAAGGCAGCTCGAAGAGCTCGTCTACTCATGGTCGTCGTCAATACCGGGCATCGGTGACTGATGTCTGGCACTTTTTGATGATTGTAGCATCACTTGCATGCCCCGACGAGCTTCCCGACGTGAAACTTATACCACGCTTGATCTCAAACCCGAGTTGTGATTTTATGGCTTGCCGTTTTTGCATGTTTGTGTAAGTAGTCAAGACTGTCGTCCCTTAACCGTTACGCCAAAAGGCAGTGATAATGAAAGCTCATGCTTCATTATCTCGGACAGTATTTATGTGACACGAAGGGCTGCAGAGCAATTGATAGTTACGGGGAAGTTCGACGAGCTTGCTGATCTATTACAAAATGTCGACGACGATAACGTAGAATGAAACATAGCCACTTCATATCTACTTCACTTTACAAACAATTCTCATTGGCTGGAGCTTCGAGCCGTATTCGTTACACTTCGGTTCGTTCCACCTCGACCATCGAACCTGGAACGAATTCCCACCTCGTTTCGATTCAGTTCAATTCGCGGCAACACTGTTGAGATTTAACGCAACTAAGCCATATAATAGTTAGCGAGGCGCTTGATCGCCCAGTATAGTAATGCTTACCTATTGGGCAACCCAGGTGATTTTGGCGGGAAAATGTGACACTTTTGTTTCAATTGGTCACACGCAGTCACACAAAACTCTGCGAAAAGTCGTGACTGCCGACTTCTGTGGGATGCTGATTGCACCGGAAGGGATAGTAGGACTTACAGTTTCATCACTTGCAGCAGGACCCAGGTGGCACCACGTCGCCATGGGTTTCCATCGCAGCTTTGCTATGTAACAGGATAGTAGCCTTCAATATTTCAGTTGTATATCCGATAAGTAGATCATGGACACTTCTTTGCTCATGACTGGTGCCTTGGCTTCGTGGCGCAGGTCAGTATACTCGTGACTCTCCATCTTCAGGCTCTTTTGACGATGGGGCTGCGACGAGAAACCGTGTCGCGCAGTGTTACCGGAGTGCATATTGCCAGCAGCCACTAACATCCTTATTCGTTATTGATCTCTTCTAAGAGCGTTGTTTCCTACTGTAAATTACCGGCAGTAGATCACCCAAATTGTGTTGTGTTCAGCTGACCGAGATATTCCGCACAATGTCACCTTATTATACTCTATAGCACGCCCTATGGTTTTGTTTTTTCATCTAGATTATGTTTTGCAAATGTTTTTCGAAGTCCGAGATCTAGATACTCCATTCCGCATTATTTTGATAGTCATTCAATACCAGTTTGATATGCTTATCCTATAATTACAATCTATTTGATGTATCAATATGTGAATTGCATGCGTATCTGGAATCTATGATCGGAGGCAATAATGGGGTACTTAGTCGAAGGTCGTGGTGTCATCAAGGCTTCCATGTTCAAACTTACAACGAGACTACAAGACTGCGTCGTAACATAGTGTATTCAAGTATTCGAGATTCCTCTATTCCAAGATCTTCATTTCTCGAGCGGCAGTGAAATTTGTTCAGAAGCAAGTACGTTAATCAACTCATGCTCCAACAAACTACTACGCGTCGTGCCATCAACCACTGCACCGATGCGAAAGCAGAAACACGACTCACTGTAGTTCACTGTCGCGACATGCCACTCGCTCATTCACAAAAAGCAATGAACAACTACCACGCCGGTAAGTCATGTGGTTAAATCCAAGACGCAAACCACTCTTACTCACCCACCACTTGCAGCGGTACCCAGAGCAGCAGGGGTGATTCCAGCAATAATTAGGACATGCTTCACTAGCAGGGTCACTGGCAGGTACTGATACTGCAGATATCGATGCTGTCAAAGCAGCAACGACGGTGAGGACAAATGAGACACGCATTGTTTGTGAGGACGTGGTATGGGATTAAATAAATCTGAAAGGTACAGTAGGACGACGGTGGTTTGCTTTTATGTGAAGAATTTATCCCCCCCCCCCTTTCGAATAAACGATATCTGCAATGCCAGCAGACTGCCACCTAAGATCTACCTTGTGAAGCAAGGTTTATTAGGACTTTAGCCTAGAACAAAAATACCACCTTGCGAAGGTGCCAATGCCAGCTCAAATCCGCTGTCGGGGACTATGTGCTGCAACAAGGACCGATCAGCCCCCCCTTGATCAGCTCGTTCCTTCTGAAGCCGTGTGGGATCACGTGTAATGGAAGTAATATCCGCAGTGGGAGAGTTTTGCCAGACGCAAACGTTCACCAGTACCACGAGCAGTAGGTAGATTTTTCAGGTGGTCTTGACAGGGACTGTACAGTCTTTGAACATGAGTTCAGCATATCACCCGGACCCTCATCATTCCGCCCAAATATGTTGAGCAGTCTGATTCAGTGCGCATTGCGTTCATTTTTTTTCCAGCTGGCTCTTTCGCCGTCGGCGGTAGATGTCGAGCTTCCCCTCCAAACGACTTTCGGTTGTCCTTCGTGTTCTTGATATTAATCCTTATCCCCGTATGGCATTCTCCATGCCGTTCAATCTCACCATCTATATCATGATGCCCTCTAATATCCACAATATCATGCCCTCACCTAATGCATCAACCCAAAACTTCTGTTCCGAACTTCCTAGTTTCAATCATCTTTAACTTCTCACTGCGAGCTATGTTTCAAATGCAGTTCGCTCTATCGCACGTCTTGATAGTGTCAGTTTGTGCGTCAGCGTGGATGGTTTCCATATGACATTCAGTCGCGCACACTTCGCTGATTCAGCATCTTATTCTCACACCTGAGACAGTGGCGGATTTGCTGAATCTGTCAAAATACTGACCAATATTTGGGAAGCTGGCAATCCCAATATGTATGTGGTGCATATTCAAACTTTATAAATAAAATTGATCAGGTACGATATTCATGCTCAAATTCTATATCTGGCAATGTCCAGGTGCCGGGTAATGTCCCGGCACCATGGGTCTAGCTGGGCGGTTGCGCTGTTCGCTTCCTCCATTCGTTTTTCCTCTCCGCCACGACATCGAGTTCGTCGTTCATTACACTCCTCACTCGCTCGAACAGTTTTCTTTATACCCGCCCACCTACTCCCTTTTAATTTGTCACACCGTAATTTTACTCCTAATGATTTATCTAGTCATGCGTCTTATAGTCTGCTCTATCAATTACATTTTACCGTCCCAATTATTGCTACTCGAAGAGTCATTTGACATGATCGAATTCGTAAGCAGTTGTCCCGCCCTACCAGCGGCTTCCAACTGCTTGCGTCTCATCCAGAGCCAACCCTCGGTCCAGCCCAACCTAATAGATCGTGTCACCAACTCTCGAGCCAGTCGAAGCTGGAGAGCGAAACAGATTTTATTTCAAAGTTTAGATATGAAATGCAACAGATTTAGGGATTTATACCCCCCAATCTGTCCGAATGTTGTATAATAAACATATATATGTAAAATTCAATGTTCAGTAGAATTACAGAACAGATTTGAATAAAATCTTCCTGTGCATATGATACCAATATGTCTGTCCAGCAGATGCGGTTGTGCCTCTGGTGTCATTGCACTGTATTGGGGCCCGGTTTTCTGTGTCATCCAAGGCTGTGTCCTGTCTGACTTTGTATAGCCAGCTATCTGCCCACGACTTTACTGAGTGTATTCAATCAGGAGTGGGAACTGGCGCGGCCGAGCGCCGTTATGATTTGTATGACGCAAAGTGCATTGGACGTAGAATGTCCCTTGATGTGTCAACATCAACCCTGGACTGCGGTCCAGGTAAGGGTCCGAGTGCATCAGCTGCGCAGTCCCGACATAAGCCGGTGTGTTCTGAATCTGATAAGCACGAAGGAGATTCCGTATATTCACGACAACATAAAGCCTACATAATATTCCAGCTGATCCAAACTACATTCATATTCGTAATACCATTGTAGCTGCAGGAGTCCAGGCATGTGGTTAAAGCTGTTGTACAGTCCGCTACAAATGACTAAGAGATCATGCTAAAATAACCGGAGAAAAATGCATCGTAAAGGACGGACAACCTAGAAAATGAGGATAGGTCAATGTCAAGTTCGAAGCCGCGATAAAGAAAGATCAGAAATTAAAAGGCAATAGAAGTTATCTCCACAAGGGTCAGAACAGGTCTGAAGTTTCATCACGAGAAAGGCACGAAGAAAAGACGCTCACATGATAATCAAATACAGTGTCTGTCGAATATCGTACAGCAGTGTGACACTATAGAGAAAGAGTTAGCGCCAGGTTCAAATGCTACTCGAGGCGACAAGAGTCAGAAAAAAAGGCAATATGAAGATATCCGCATGTAGGTCTCGGAACAGGTCTGAAATGTATCATCCGGAAACAATATTGAAACATAGGACTTACAGTTTTCATCGCACCCGGAGTGGTGGCATTGCGGTTGCCATGGGTCTCCATCGTAGCTGGGCCGGGGATGGACAACCGTACTCCCAATCCACCTCCTCCGCGTCATCGTCAGCCATATCACAGTCCTCGACGTATACCCCCACTCCCACACCATCTTCCGGTTCCAATAGCACTTCTCGGCTAGAGCGCCGTTCCTGCATTTTCAACTTGCGAAGTGCAGCTATGAGATCATCTGCAAGAGGTGAAGAATTTGGTGGCTCTTCGCGAATTTGCTCCCAGCCAATTGGTGGGGATCCAGGTGGGGAGATAAGGAAATTCTTTTCGATCGGCGGAGGGCGCAGTAGATTGTCGTCTGGCGTTGGTGATGATAGTGAAAAGATGGGGTTTGGCTCGGAGCGATATACTCTTAAAACCGTGGGCGTTCTACACGAGATAATGAGAAAGAATGATGAGTACTGTCGCGCAAAATCACATACCTGTGTGGGGGCGCCAAAATAAGAGGATCACACGTGTTTTTCGCCAACTCAGCAGAATCCTCTGAATAATATACGAGGATGATACGGGAAAATGATGCTATCGGCACCCATTGGTTGATCTCGCCGTACGTAGCAAAATGGTCGCGCAAAGCATCGAGGATCAAAGGTTGGAAGAAGTTTCGAGGGACTTGCGTGATCACAAGCGAGTTTGTGGCCTGAATCGACTTGGGGGATACAAAAGATTTTGAGCGCTGTGTTAGAATGGAAATATCTGGCATGTCGATGGCGTGCTCGAGGTGGGAATGGTTGTTTGTCTGTTGAGTCTCGACTCTACTCGCTAACTTATACTCAAAAAAAAACATCTGTGATTACATAATCTAATACGCAGCCACACTGCCTTTGGTCACCGATTGTCCGGAAGAAGATGATGTCCGGGACCAACCACTCACGGTGCTGCATGAACACAGGTTATCATTTGCGGTATACAGGGTATTGTCAACGGATTGCAGTGTTGTGGGCAGTCCTTCGCAGTCCCTCTGTGCTCTCGATTGATGTAAGGAGCTTCTTTGTATCAGACGCTTCTCAAAGAACATTCAGTGCTTTCACAGCCCCCTGAACAATCCACCGTGCAGTGTTGAATTATTATGAGTATGTGTACAGAAGGTTCTCTTTGTTCTCAGATCTCCTTTGGAGATAGAAAACCAGCACTATCATACACCCCGACTTCCAATGCCTAGGCTCCAGGAACCGTATCCAAGACGGCTTCTAATTGTATGGCATCATCACGATCGTTATGCGCGCAATCGTTTCTGCACAGCATCTTGTTTCTCTTTGAGTGTCTGCACTTTCTCATCCTTCGTGGCGTCGTAAGCGATAGTGACCTGATTAAAGCTGTAACGATGAATAGGCTTTGATCAGTCATCACATCGACAAGGCTGTATGACCTTGACGACTCACGGGTTATCCGGCGATTTCTGGAACTGCTTGTGTAGCAGATCCTGTAAAAAAAATCAAATGTTAAACGTCTCGAAACGCGTGCTGACAGCAGCACTGACCTGATATTGCTGCAGGCGTAGCCCTGGATGCTGCGGTTTCGGAGATAGATTGTCAGCCTTGCGTTTCACACAGCGGGAATGGTGACTGTACCTCCTCTTTGAGAATTGGCAGCTCGCGATCCTTGTAGGCTTCAAACGCAGCCTAGGGGAATGATAAACACGAGTTTATCGGAAGCCTGTCGTGATGTAAATTCTCACCTTGAATCGTCGCTATTAGGTGATCAGTAATATGTCAGATGTATAGCCTCGGGAAGAAGGCAACTAATCTTACCTCTGGGTGCCTTTCGAGACCTGCAGCTTGCTGCCCTACACTGGCCTTGTCCATCTTCGCGGTTACTACTTCTAGCAGATCCAGTGCATTATCGATGCCGGTTGCAGCATAGCTTTCGATCTCCTTAGGCGGTTCATCCTTGGGATTTGTCTCCGTCTCGGCTGCTGCAGCACTCGGGTCGCCTCCAGCTGCAATCGCACCGGGACCAGCTGGTTTAGAATCTTTCTTCTTGCCAGCAGCTTTGGGTGTCGGCTTGGCTTTCGCAGGCGTAGCTTCCTCCTCTGCAAGTAGCCGCGCATTCTCGGCTTTGCGGGCGAGCTCGGCGAGACGCTTTGCTTCCTTTTCCTCCTTGGCTTTGTTTGTCTTGGCTCCGTCTTCCCATTTTTCTGCCTCCTTTTTTCCCTGTCAATACCTGTTAATCGACCTGTACAAAAGGTTGGCGGTGGTACTGATGGACGTACCTTCTCGGCAACAGCAGCGTCCTGCTTCTTCGCCTCGTTCTCAGCCTTTTTAGTTCGACCACTCTCTTTCTTTGCGTTTCCACCTTTGGGAGCCATTTTTGAAGTTGCGGATATCAACGTAGTATAAGTAATCAAGAAGTTCAAGTCAGAGGACCTTGAAAGGGCCACTTAGTCAGTACTATCTAATCTAATCAGCGTACCTTGTGTGTCCTTATCGTTACACACTTTGCTACATACAGCATCGACGTAAAGATGACGGTCCAGCGACTCCAGTGCCCGGATGGATATTATTACATATCTGATACTCGCTTGCTAAGCGAGGATCAAATGTCTAGGCGCTGTGCCCTGGTGTATCCACCCTGTTGACTATTTAGTATCAGTGTACCGTTCTGAACCCAGCGACGGCACGACGAACATGAGCGATAACGAATCTCCTCTCATTCACGCCGTAGGACACAACTATGGCGCGATACAACCCACTTCGACATGTCAAGTCGATGGAACAATAGCAAACGAGCCACCTAGCTTCACTGCCAGAAATGCTGGAATACTACTCGTCTTTTCCTCTCAGTTCTTCTTCGCTTGCATGAATATTTCGGTGAAGTTGCTAAACAAGTTGGAGCCTCCGGTGCACGCGTTTCAGGTTAGCTATTTCTTTTGCTTTGTTCTTCGAATGGAGTGAATCTCAAATCTGTCATACAGGTTATTGTAGTCAGGATGGTGCGTCAGAGCTTTCACGAATTGACTCGCGTTGAATATTGATTCGTCCACAGGGCATCACGTTCATATGCTGCGAGATATACATGTATGTCTGTTACGTCTTCAGACATAATCTGTGACTGACGACACGAAGGGTTGTTATGGGGATCCCTGATCCGATCATTGGCCCCAAAGGTGTTCGGATGCTACTGGTCATTCGTGGGATTAGCGGGTACGCATCAATCTACACGCACGACCTCAATTTGACTATTTCATGACACAGGTTTTTCGGATTAAGCGGCCTGTATTTGTCGCTTCAGTATTTGTCTGTCGCAGATGCGACGGTCCTGGGCTTTTTAAAACCTCTGACAACAGCGGTTGCTGGATGCATCCTTCTGAAGGAGAGGTTCTCCATAAAGCAAGCTGTCGCGGGAGGTGAGAATTATGCTTTGGGTTTTGTTGTTTATAACTACTTATAGAGGCGTCGCTAGTTTGCAGTTTACTTGGTGTTGTCCTCGTTGCTCGCCCCCCGTTTCTATTTGGCTCCCTGTCAACTGCCATCCCTGAAGGACACTTCTTGCCAGAATCGACCCCGGCGCAAAGGCTGTCGGGTGTTGCGTGAGCATCGTTGTTTGCACGCTGCTCCACTCCACTCACTATTCTATATCCGGTAGGGCATGTATGATGCATGTGCTTGGAGCCACTGCAGCATGTACGTATTGTGTTGTGATTGACCTTCTCATGTCAATGACCGCCTCAATGATTTTCCACAGATACTTCGATTCGTGCAATTGGGACGCGTGCTCATGCGCTGCATATAATGACGTTCTTTGCGCTGGGGTCCACGATCATGGCATCTTTGGGGTTCGCGAATACATCCCTGCATCTCACGCGTCGTATTGATTATTTGCTATGTAACAGGATGGTCGCCTTCAATATTTCAGTTGTATATCCGACAAGTAGATCATGGACATGGATACTTCTGTTGCTCATGAATGGTGTCTTTGGCTTCGTGGCGCAAGTCAGTACATTCGTTACTCTCCATCTTCAACTGGTGACTCATTACAACTTCAGGCTCTCTTGACGATGGGGCTGCAACGAGAAACTGCGTCGCGCGGTGCTATGGGAGTGTATATCGAGGTGCTTTTTGCTGTGATACTTGAACGCCTAATCTTCGGAATTATACCGTCCCTACTGTCAGTTATCGGCGCGGCCATCATTATGTCCTGTGCTCTTTATGTCGTCGTGAGTGGTCATCGTTCTCGATTTCCTGACGTTTTTGTTCATTCAAATCTCACTACCAGTTGATGAAGCAGGAACATACCCAGGTCAGTATCCCAAGCAGTACAGCGTGAAATGGCGGAACTATCTTTGGCCCAGAGTATGTAAATAATATGAAGTGATGCTGCCGGGTCTGCAATAGACTCATCTTCATTCTTCCGAGCTTCGAAAGAGTGCAGACGAGTCCATTGGGATCCACATCCATAGTACTATGGTTCGGGAACAAGCCACCGTTTCTTTTTCACGTCATCTCCAAGCCGGGTGAGTGAGACGGCTAGTGATACGGGAGATGAGTAACTGATCGTTGATGGGCAACTCGACGACGCTGTCGAGCTTTTCACCGCGGGAGTCAAGGCAGAGACATGACTCAATGCTAGCTCATCGGACTAGGAAGTATTGCAGAACTTCGTACCAGCAGGCTAGTATTGGTATTACAAGGCGCAAAGGGTGAGTACTTGAGTAATGAATCTAGGATGCAAAGCAAACTACTCATGGGATCTATGGGAGGCAATAAGGGGGTCGAAGGGCGTGGTGTGATCGAGGGGTTCCATATGCAACTTGTGCAAGCTTAAAACGAGACTATAAAACTGCGTCGTAACATATTCTATGTATTCAAATGTTTGAGATTTCCTCTATTCCAAGATCTCCATTGCTCGAGTGAAAGTGAAATTTGTTCAGAAGCAAGCACATTGATCAACTCATGCTCCAACAAACTACTAGTAGCTCACGCGTCGTGCCATCAACCACACTGGACCGATGCGAAAGCAGAAATACGACTCACTGTAGTTCACTGTCGCGACATGCCACTCACTGATCACTTAATTCAAACAAAGCCAGAGGAACTATCACACCGGTGAGTCGTGTTGTTAAATCCAGGACGCAAACGACTCGTACTCACAATAAATATGCATCCTTCCCCAGGGCAACAGATTTGGCTATAGCAAAAGATAGGACAACTTCGACTGTCGGCAGGGTCACTGGCGGGTATTGATGCTGCAGATATTGATGCTGTCAAAGCAACAGCAACAATGGCGAGGACAAAGCAGAAACGCATTGTCTGTGAGGATGTGATATGAGACAAATAAATTCGAAGGGGGCAGTAGCAAGACGGCTTGCTTTTATGTGAGGAACCTATCCACCTGAAATCCCCTTTCGAACAGATGATTTCTGCAATGCCAGCAGATTGACACCTAAGACCTGGGTTACGAAGCAAGGTCTATTGGTAATCTGGCGTGGAACAACATATCACCAAGGTCAATGCCCGCTCGAATCCGCTGTCGGGAACTACATTGGTGAGTTATGTGGTTAAATCCAGGACTCATACTCACCATAAATACGCATGACTTCCCAGGGCAGCAGGCGATATGATTACAAACTCTAGGACAACCTTCGCTGTCAGGGTCACTGGCAGACATTGATGCTGCAGATAACGATACTGTCAAAGCAGCAACAACGGCGAGGACACGGGAGAAACGCATTGTTTGTGAGGATGTGATATGGTATCAAATAAATCTGAAGGGGACGCAGTTTACTTTTATGTGAAGATCTTATCGCCCCTTTCGAACAGATGATATCTGCAATGCCAGCAGATTGCCACCTAAAATCTACCTTGTGAAGCAAGGTCTATTGGCAATTTGGCTTGGAACAAAATGTCACCTTGCGAAGTAAAGCCAATGCCAGCTCGAACCCGCTATCGGGAACTACTACAACAAGGACTGGTCAACTCGTCCTCGATCGGGATTCAACAGTCAAACTACCAAGTACTTTGTAGCGGAGGATCTTATAGATTCCATTTCTAGTCTGTAGCCGCTCTGTTTCGAAAGGTATACCTTGGACTTGTTTGGTGGCTGCCAGCGCCGCATCGACAATTTCTGTCATTTTAGTATGACTGCCTCTTCCTCCAGAGCCCAGCCGACAAGTCGCAAACAAATAGGAGCGTCCTTGAATTTCTCCGGGTGATCTGAATGAAGTATTGGGCATTAGAAAATCGCTGAGAGGTTGTTGAGTGCTTGCACCACTAACACATTTCGTAAATGTGTTTATCGAAACGTCATAGAAACCATGACGAGGCTCCTTCAAGCCCATCGACAATTGAGTCGACAGCAGTCACAGGAAAAATTGCAGCGGGATAGTCGAGCACATTCCAAACGGTGTAGTCGGCGTGCCTGCGCATTGTTTCTCAATGACAGTTCCACACTTCCCATTTACAGACACTGACCCGTGCTTCCCATGAGGAGGTGCCGAAAATGGTGCGACCCGACAGATGATAGCGTCAACAGGCCATCCTGCCCAAGTCTCTGACGCAGTTGCTTCCCAGTGGTATAGATATTCTTTCCAGATGTTTTGACGCAACTTCTGCACTTGCCAGAGCTGGTATGCGATGATACCGGCCTTCTGTGGACGGAAGGATGCTGCTGCATGATCCGCGGGATCCGCGTCATCTAGCTTCATTGATACAATCATTAACTCCCCTGTGGCAGAGGTCGTGATGCAGAAGCGGCGTTCCAGATGTCCCGCTGTACAATACTATTCGGTCAATAGGCAGGCATAGTGAAAGACACTACTGCTTACTGCGATATTTGGTTTCCGGTCACCAGCCGCCACTACTTGAGCACCATTCAGCAAAGGGGTTAAATGGGGAAACCCTTTATGGCTCGCCTTCTAGAGAGCTGCTTTAGTGATTTTCAGAGACCTCCTGATAGGTGGGTGGGGAACAACGACACCATCATCCCACATGATCGAATCCTTGTCTGCGAGATTATACTCATATTCGTCCCATTTCTTCCGAACTACAAGAGGACCTTTGAGCCATGGTTTAGCATCCACGGCAGTTTGACTTTGACCCCACTGACGCTATTTGTCATAGGAACACGGAGAGAATCAAGTCTTGGCCCTCAAATGAGTTGCGAGCACCACAGTACGGTACACGCCCGTATGATGTTCTCAGGCCGTAGAACGTAGAAGGAATAGATATCAATGTATAATATTGCCTGTATTCCTCTCACGACGGTGGGCTGCGTACTACATCAGTCACTACGATAGCCCTGATTGAGTCGATTCCATGCAAGGTTTTCTCGCGTGGATGTACATTTCAACCTGCACGAAACACCACGCAAAAGTGGGTTTAGTATGAGGAGTCGTGTCTTATGTGTCCCATGACAATGCGCTCACCAGGTTCCTTATGTGCATGCGGGGCAGGCAGAACTGCACTCAGCCACTGGCACTGTCAGGATACACCTTAAGCGCAAAATTGTAGGTATCCTCATCCTTATCCTTCACCCATCGGGCTGCTACTCTTGATGTTAATAACTTGTGCGAGCTCGGAAGTGGTACAGCATGTCCAGAATATTGAGTTCTGGGATCGTGCAGACTTGGAAAGTATGTTGAGGGCGACCAACAAGCCCGGCGAGCCTGAAGATAGTGGTCCGGTAGAGGAGAGGCGTGTGAGTACCCTTGCGAGAGTTTGTCGAGGAGAACGCTAGTAGAGGTGGGCGTTGAAGCGTTGTAAGCGTTTTGTGCTTAGGTAGCGGTAGGTCGAGTGGAATGTTAGATTGGTCAGCCACGGCGACGTTTGCGATGGTAAAAAGCTAAGATGTTACACCAACGGGACCGGTACGAAAACGCACCATCAAAGAACTAATCAAGGAAAAAAGACTTGGAAAAATGCACTATCACTGTGAAACTGACAACAGCGAGGCTCTCATAATATTTGTTGAGTAGCACGGGTTCCTGTGCATGGGGCTAGGTTGATGTCTTGCTGCAGGAGATCTGAGAGAATTTCAAGTAGTGTACGGTAAATTTGGTCCTAGCCCACAATAACAGTGCTTGCTAATTTGTAGTGGCCGTTCGAGGGGTGACGTTAACCTATATAAATTAACGCTAATTTGCACCTTTGCTAATTTACGCTAATTAGCAAGTAATTTGTCGATTTTCACTGTTAATCTTTCGCTTTGAGATTTCCTCTGTTCTAAGATCTCAATTGCAACTCGAGCGGTAGTAAACTTTGTTCACAAGGCAAGCACAACTCAACAACACACTACTAGTAACTCACTGCGCGTCATGCCATCAACCATACTGCACCGATGCGAAAGCAGAAACACAACTCACTGTAGTTCACAGTTCACTATCGCGACATGCCACTCACTCATATACATATAAAGACGAACTACCATGCCGGTGAGTCACGGTCATGTGGTTAAATACAGGACTCATACTCACAAGATAAAAGCATCCCTGCCCAGGGCAGCAGCCCCCCAAATTCGACTCGCAAATTCTACGACATGTTTCACTGTCAGAGTCTCTGGGTATTGATGCTGCAGATATTGATGCTGTCAAGGCAGCAACAACGGCGAGGACAGAGGATAAACGCATTGTTTGTGAGGATGTCACGGTCACTGGCGATATGGGATCAAATAAATCTGAAGAGGACAGCAGGAAGATGGCTTGCTTTTATGTGAAGCACCCATCCATCTGAAATCCACTTTTGGACAGATGATATCTTCAATGCCAGCAGATGGCCCCGTTCCACCACTACCTTGTGACTCGGACACGAGGTCTATTTGCAATTTGGCGTGGAACAAACTATCACCTTCCGAACCAAATGGGTCAATCCCAGCTTGGTTGCCTGCAGGTTTCAAGTGGATTGTAATAGTATGATGTCTTGTATCAGGTATACACGGCGCACATCTCTTCATATGACAGCAAGACCTTGACGTGGAAGCCTTACAGCGGTATCGACGACTTGCAGTTGGAGTTTACGATGCTCGACCCTCATATTTGTACCTCTCTGCAGCCTGTCCCTGGATCCCTTGGTACATACCAGGTCCAGTTCCGCGGTCGTGACAGACACGGTGTTTCAAGTTTGTCTTGAACTGGAAGAGGAACGGGTGAGTCAACAATGACTTGTTTATTTCGTCTCGACGTCCCAAACTAATCGCCTCCTAATCAGCCACTCATATCTCTTATCGAGCACGTCCGTCCGTCCGTCCTTATCGTTCCGCCGAGACATGACGAATACCCTCGCTTCTTGAGCGCTGCGTGCTCGTATGACACAGGAGTCATCAACACGAGTGTCGGATTTTTCCTTTTCATAGCTTTGTAGTTTGCGGGAGATGTCAAGGGCGAGCGGAAGCAGGGATCCAAAGCAGAGTGAATGCTTAGCGGAGCAAGCAAAATATACTGAACCAACCGTTGATACTTGGTCGTTTTACCTGTATATCTCGCAAAAAGATCTGGTTGCGCAACCTAATCGACTGCTCGGTCTCTCAGACCAGTTTCCAATGACATAGAAGCCAGGTCTGAAAGACCCTATTGGCACCGAGTGCCTGAGGTGAGGCTTCTATGTTCAAGTTTACAACGAGACTACAAATTTGAAATGTGTCGTAGGATATTCTATTTTTCAAGTGTTCAGGGTTTTCTCTATTACAAGATCTCCATTGAGCTCGAGCGGCAGTGAAATTTGTTCGGAAGTAACCACGTTGATCAACTCAGTAACAGACTACTAGTAACTCATGCATTGTGCCATCAACCATACTGCATCGATGCGAAAGCAGAAACACGACTCACTGTAGTGGTTCACTGTCGCGATATGCCACTCATTCATGTAGTACATACCCAGACGATGAACTACCACGCCGGTGAGTCCTATGGTTAAATCCAAGACGTAAACCACTCATACTCACAATCAATATGCATGTGTGCCCAGGGCAGCAGTCATTAAAATAGCAAACCCTAGGACAATCTTCACCGTCAGCGTCGCTGGCAGGTGTTGATGCTGCAGATATTGATGCCGTCAAAGCAGCAATAACGCCGAAGACGAAGGAGAAACGCATGGTTTGTGAGGATTGATATGGGATCAAATAAATCTGAACGGGACAGCAGGAAGACGGCTTGCTTTTATGTGAAGAACCTATCCCCCTTTCGAACAGATGATATCTGCAATGCCAGCGGATTGCTAAGATTGACCTTGCTTCGCAAGGTCTATTGGCAATTTCGCGTGGAACAAAATATCACCGTGCGACACAAGGTCAATACCAGCTCGGGAACTACTGCAAAAATGTGTTAACAGAGTACTAATACACGGTGTTATTCATTGCTGCATCAATGATTCGCATCTGAATAATAGCTTTCCTCAATCTGCCTAGCCTGCCGCTCCCCGTGATTTTCTTCGGGTGTTCGAGTAAGGATTCTGAGATGCTGAGGTGCGGACTGTACGTGAGTATATGCATGTGATCATATTACAGTTCGCACCTCGCATCTGTGAGTGGACGTGTGGGCGAGTGAGGTGACGAGCGCAGGCTTCGGTTTCAGGGCCCATCAGGTGACGGTATGATATTGCCGTGAACACGAAGAAGAAAATCGCGGAGAATACAAGCGCAATTGCGATAAAGGATGGTGCACATATAACAGGCGGCTCCAGACATGGTGGCCTTGGGATTTGGTACGTGCCATGGAGTATTTCCTGCTACATCGGGATGTACGCCGTGATCCGATGTTGTTTAGCTGTGTTCCTGTCCCAAATCAACGTTCAACCTCGACAGGTGGGGTGGTCGGTGATAATAGTGGTGAGGAGCTGGAACCCTATAGCTATGTAGCTATGCACTTGGATGAATCAGATATATCGTTTAATGTAAGGTCGCTCGTTGGTTGGAATAAATTAGGGCGCTAGGAAAATCCTGCGCCCGGCTGCTGTGATTGCTGCGGCAACTGCCGCGACCACTGCTGCCAAGTTACGCATAACTACGCCTACTGCTAACTACTTCGACCTTCCAGCGTCTTCCAAACGAGCTGCCATTGGAGTCGAACGTGCGCCGGTCTCTTCATGCATTCACACTCAGTCGAGCGCTATCATCAAGCATCCACACTCTTACTGCTTCGTCACATCCGAGTCTGGGGTTCCAGGACATTTCTTCGCTCCCAACAATCCGTTACTGTATGTTTGTCCGCACGGCTCGTCATAAGCCAAACGTAGCAGGTTGATTAGTAAGCGGCCAAAAAAAACCCCTCAAGAGTCGAGACTCTAAGAGCGACCATATTATCAACAAAGAATAGCTCGTTGTGCCATCAACCACCGCACTAACATAACCCACTGTCCCGACGTGCCACTCAGGATGCTAGCCCATGGGACTAGGAAGTATTGCAGAATTTTGCACCGACAGGCTATTACAAGGCGCAAGGGGTGGGTACTTGAGTAATGAATACAGGATGCAAAGGAAGCTACTCATACTCGCATTCTTCAACTTCGTGCAACGCACGCCTGGTCGCGGCATGTCATCTAGAATCGGAAGCAATAAGGGGGCAGTCTATCATCGAGGGCTTCTATATTAATATTCAAGTTTACAACGAGACCACAAAACTGCGTCGTAAGTACTTCAGTCATTCTATGTATTCAAGTGTTCGAGATTTCCTCTATTCCAAGATCTACATTGCTCAAGCGGCAGTAAAATTTGTTCAGAAGCAAACACGTAGATCAACTCAGCAACACACTACTAGTAACTCACGCGTCGTATCATCAGTCACGCTGCACCGATACGAAAGCAGAAACATGACTCACTGTAGTTCACTGTCGCGACTCACTCGTTAATTTACACATACCCAGAGGACCTACCGCGCCGGTGAGTCATGTGGTTAAATCTAGAACGCAAACTACTTATACTCACAAGCCATATACATCCCTCCCCAGGGCAGCAGTAGTTATTGAAGCAAAATGTAGGACATGGTTGATTGTCGGCGTCGCTGACAGGTATTGATGATGCAGATATTGATGTTGTCAAGGCAGTAACAACGGTGAGGAAGGAGAAACGCATTGTTTGTGAGGATGTGATACGGGATCAAATAAATGTGAAGGGGACAGTAGGAAGACGACTTACTTTTATCTGAAGAAGTTATCCATCTGAAATCCCCTTTCGAACATCTAATATCTACAATGCCAGCAGATTGCCACCTAAGATCTACCTTGTGAAGCAAGGTCTATTGGCAATTTGGCGTGGAACAAAATATCACCTTGCGGAGCAAGGTCAATGCCAGCTCGAATCCACTGTCGGGAACTACAACAAGGACTGATCAGTGACCGGCAGCCACACTACTAAGATAGACCTCGTTCATACACCGGTTCATCACGTGACTTTAGGCCATGAACGCATTCTTTGGCTTGTAACTCTGCTTCGGATGAGAATTAGCGAAATCTATCTTATGATCCTGTGAGGATGGACTATGGTATTAGTGCTGTCTCCTTAGAATGTTTATTTTCAGCAACTTGAGGGAGGAGTAGGCATTTTCGTGGCAAATTTACCATCGTGACCTGATATGTGACCTCAGTCACCTCACTTGAGACCATTTGAACTCACAAACACTACTCGTCTCTCAGTTCACCAAGTTAGATTATAAAAAGTACATGCATGTCTTGCTACAGACTCTCCGCACATAACCATAGAACGAAATTTTCTCAGAGTTCATACACATGGAGCTAGGTGTAAATTCATCAAATGTCACGCTAGATCATGTGATAAACCGGTGTATGAACGAGGTCTATCTTAAGTGCTTTGTATTAGAGCAACATATAGATTCTATTTTATCTGTCTGTAGCTGCTCTGTGTTTACGACTGCCTTTTTTTTTCACTGGAAGTTCGACCGATACTAGTTGCAAACACACAAGGAGCGTTCTTACTATCTTGATTCTATTTGGTCTGCCTAGGGGAGACTATGGTCACATGGGTTCTGGGATTTATTGGAGGCAATAAGGGGGTAGTCACGTCCTTAACGTCTTTGTATCCACTTCCTTCACGCCTAGATGCTCTGAGCTCTCGAGGACATCGAAGCTAGTAGATCCGAGTCCTCTTCTATAACTGGCATGGACTTTCATTGCCTACTACTCCCACAAGTGCCGTTTTTGGATCTTGAGCGCTCGAGTTTTCTCAATTCGACAACGATGATTTTCCATATGTACCATCATCTAATGCGTAAACTCCAGCGGCTCAGTGCAGACCAAAAATGCATCCATGACGCCCAGTAAACAGCGCCCGTGACGGGAGGAGCCGTGGTGTCACTGTCATCGATGGCTTCTATGTTCAAGCTTACAAGGAGACTACAAACTGCGTCGTAAGTACCTCAGTCGTATTCTATATATTCAAACGTTCGAGATTCTAAGATGTCCACATTACAACTTCAGGCTCTTTTGATGATGGCCCAGGCTGCAACGAGAAATTGTATCGCATGGTGTTACCGGATCAAGTTCCTTATTGCTGTGGCGCTCGAATTCGGAGTCATACTGTCCCTACTGTCCTATGTTGTCGCAAGTAAGTGGTCATCGTTAGTCAGTATCTAATCTAATCAGCGTACCTTGTAAGTTGTATTATTACGTTGCTAGTCTTACAGCATCGACGTAAAGATAGTGTCGTGCAAGATAAATATTACTACATATCTAATCCTGGCTTGGCATGCAGCCAGGCGCTTTGCCGTACCCACCCCGTTGGTTCAAGGCTATTTAGGATCATCTGAACGTATAGCTAGCGACAGCGCGACGAACATGAGAAATACCGGATCTCCTCAGGCTCTCACTCACACTGTAGGACAGAACTATGGCTCGACACAACCCACCTCAACTTGTCAAGTCGATGGAACAATAGCAAACGAACCACCTAGCTTCACTGCCAGAAATGCTGGGATGCTATTCATCATTTCCTCCCAGTTCTTCTTCGCTTGCATGAACATTTCTGTGAAGATGCTGAACAACTTGGAGCCTCCGGTTCACGCGTTTCAGGTTAGCCTTTTCTTTGTCTTTGTTCCTCGAATGAACTGAATCTCGATATGTATATTAGATCATTGTAGTCAGGATGGTGCGTCACAGTTTCTACGATTTGACTCGAGTTGAATATCGTTTTGTCCACAGGGCATCACGTTCATATGCTGTGCGATATACATGTATGTCGGTTGCTTCTTCAGAAGTAATCCGCGACTGAAGACGCGTACGAAGGATTATCATGAGGATCCCTAATCCGATCATTGGTCCAAAAGGTGTTCGAACGCTACTGGTCATTCGTGGGATCACCGGGTGTGCATTGATCTACACGCACGACTTCACTGTTTTGATGATTATTTTATGGTTCAGGTTTTTCGGATTATGTGGCTTGTATTTGTCAATTCAGTATTTGTCTGTCGCAGATGCGACAGTCCTGGGTTTCTTGAAACCTCTGACAACAGCAGTTGCTGGATGCGTCCTCCTGAAGGAGAGATATTCCATCAAGCAAGCTGTCGCGGGAGGTGAGAGTTATGCTGTGACTTTTTCTGTCTTTGATTACTTATAGAGGCGTCGCTAGTTTGCAGTTTACTTGGTGTTGTCCTCATCGCTCGGCCCCCGTTTCTATTTGTCTCCCTACCAGCTGCCATCCCTGAAGGACACTACTTGCCAGAACCGACCCCGGTGCAGAGGCTGGCAGGTGTTGGGTGAGCATCGTTGTTTGCACGCTGCACCATTCAATTCAACATTCTATGTTCGGCAGGGTGTCTATGGTCAGTGTGCTTGGAGCCACTGCAGCATGTGCGTATCGTGATTGACCTTCTCATAGTCGATGACCGCCTAAATTGTTCTCCACAGATACCTCGATTCGTGCAATTGGGAAGCGCGCTCATGCGCTGCATATATTGACATCTTTTTCGCTGGGGTGCACCATCATGGCATCTTTGGGGTTCGCAGATACATCCCTGCATTTTACGTGTTGTATTGATTATTCGTTGCGTAACAGGATGATCGCCTTCAATATTTCAGTCGTATATCCAACAAGTAGATCATGGACATGGACGCTTCTTTTGCTCATGAATGGTGTCTTCGGCTTCGTGGCGCAGGTCAGTACACTAGTGACTTTTCCATTTTCCGCTGGTGATTCATTACAACACCAGGTTCTTTTGACGATGGGGCTGCAGCGAGAAACTGTGTCGCGTGGTCTTACCGGAGTGTATATCCAGGTGCTTTTCGCTGTGGTGCTTGAACGCCTAATATTCGGAGTTGTACCGTCCCTACTGTCAGTTATCGGTGCGGTCATCATTATGTCATGTGCTCTCTATGTCGTCGTGAGTGGTCGTCGTTCTCGTTTGCCTGATGTCTTTGCTCATTTAAATTTCACCACCAGTTGATGAAGCCAGGAACCTACCCAAGTCAGCACCCCAAGCAGTACAGCGTGAACTAATGGATTCCTGCCCCCTCGCAGGCCACGATGAGGCTTCCCCGGGTCCTTATAAACCTTGTAATTGTTCCCCAGTACTGGGGGATGAACTATCATTGGCTCAGAGTGAGCATGTAAACAATATGAAGTGATGCTACCGTGTCCGCAACAGACTGGTCCTCATGCTCTCAGACTTGGAAAGAATGCAGACGAGTCTATTGGGAACCCGCACCCGTGGTAAGTTAGTATAAGCAAGGCTGGTTTTTGAGCCCAATTTAGTAAAACACCAGCGGAGAACTTGGAAGAACCAAGGACACAGCCACGATCTCATATGGTGTGCATTCAATTGCACAGCGTTAAGCAGTACTACTTAAAGCGCTGCTGTACCAGTACTTTCTATAACTCGACACACTCTTGAATTCTGTGTGCCGCATCTCCAATACCACCTTATCATCTTGTAAAATCACAACCATCATATCCCACGACTCTCGCATCAATGGGCGATTCTGTCGTGAACAAGTGGTCTGCAGGAGTTGGTTGTGAGCACGATCGTTCGGCTTTTTGTGCTGTTCTCAGATAGATGCGCCCAATTAGATGGTCCAGTTCTCTCGCAGACTGACCTTTATCTGCTCAATACCGACTTACAACTACACCCGATCATGGCTGGCGGCAGCCATGGGTTCCACCTCATGTTCAACCTCGTTACTGGTATGCCACCTCGGAATACATATGATGGTCAAGCTAATGATTCATGAAATCAAGGTTCCACTGGTGGTTTCAATCCCAATGACCGAGATCGCGATATCCCATTTTCTGCCAAAGACGAGCCTGCAACCCTTCCCCGTGTTCAAGATCTCATTATCATTACCGAATCCAGCCCGTGGTGCACGGTGGTGCACAATGAACGCGGGGTAACGATGGGGGATGTCTGTAGCACGATTTGGAAAGAGTGAGTACCTGTCAGCTACCTTGGCGTCCGATTCTAACTTTGCAAACTCAGGTACACGGAGAATTATGTGACGGAGGCAGAATTCAACGTTCTCCCTCCAAGGTTGCAGGAACAGGTCAAGAGGGCCGCTTCTCATAACAATAGCTCTGGTGCAGCTTGGAACATGTATTACAATACTCCTGCACCAAATCGGTACAAGCGAGTCGGTGAGTTATCTGTGTAGCTTCGTTATCATGCAACATCTCATCCTTCCTTGTAGATTGGCTCCGAGACAAGTACTATTTTGATGGTCTGTCAAAGAAAGACAGCTATTCGATCCAACGCCTCGGTTTCAAGGCGCCCAACTATCTTTGTACTGAATCTCACCTCGTGATGGCTCGTCACGCTTTCCACCATGCGCTATCATATACCATGTATCTAACCCTTGTCATATACAAGAATCGTGGCATTCATTTCATGATCAAGTTGGAACTTAATCCCCGAGATGATCGTCTTAATCGGATTTACGCTCACTTTGTGATGAAAACTAGGAACAGATACTGGGAATACTGGTTCACGAACAGGAAGGACCCTATACTGTAAGACGTCTCAAGTCATATACCGTCGGGCATCGGAGACCTGTGACAGCAGGGCCCCGAAAGGCACAGCAGGACAATTTGTTCCTCAACCTGACCCGAGCAAGCACTTGGGCATCGAAGAACTAGTTTATATTAATTGTGCTCGGTAACGCAGAGACTGTGGAGCCGCGAGCTTTTGAAAGTTATTTATATAAGTCCGTAAACCATTGGTTTACATCGACCTACAGTGGGGAAGCTGCTAGCAGGACGGGAAATCGTTCCCCCGCCATTCAAGCTTCAATAGACGGTCCTGGAAGAAGGGTTCCAGTCTAGATACGCCATTACAACGCCATGATATCGGAATACGTGGCGAAAAAAAATATTGTAGATGTTTCCGGCCTCTCCTGGAAGCAAGTGCGTCATAGGGTCCAGGAGTAGGGGCCCGTCGTATTGACACTGCGCGATAGCTCCAACTGTTCAAACCAGTATCTTGGACCCACAAATCTGTCCAATTCAAGTAGTGATTCCTAGGTTCATTGATGGAAATGAAAACCTAGAAACCCCATGTCGTTTCTGATCAGTCACTGATCAGCTGTCATTGCCTTGCAATATAATACATACCTAACACCCTTGCGGTGCACGGTGATGACTAGGTTGCGGCTTGACTTGCCGTCGAGTGACTAAGGTCGGCAACTAAGGATGATATTAACAATAAGCGATCTGATGGAATTTTTCCACATCATGAGCACAGGAGAGTCGTTGCGTTCGTGAACTTCCAGGGAGAGCCAGTGCTTGAAGGCGCTCGAACTGCATTATGCCATGATGCGGCATTCGATCAAACGCCCAACCTGACAAAGTTGCAATGTGACAATAGGCACAGCCACTGATTACTGAAGTATTGACTTGTGCACAGGTAGCGTGACTCCACCAGTAGCGTCGGCCCATCTATATCCTTTTCTCATCTCCCACTGCCTCTTTTTCTTTCTGGTCATTTTGCTAGTTTACTTGCGTTTTTCTTGAACCTTATAGCAGCAGCTGTGCCAGGCTGTTTGTACGTTGGACTTCACAGGCTGCAGGATCGAATCAGTGCACGAAAAGTGTTTAGTACCTGAAATCGGACCAAGCACTGTCGATTTCACCATTTAGTTCATATACACTGGAAACGTTCTCTCCTGACTTTATCAGACACGACGATTTTGCAACCCTTTACAAAAACGATCTCATCTCTGAGTGTTGAGTGTTGAAAACTTGTTCTCGTGTAAATTTATGCTTCCCGAGTCCAACAGTGACTATAGATGCTGATTGCTATTATACGGTCTAAATACATGAACCTTGGTATGTGGTTCAAGTTTCGTTCGCCATATTTTTCTTTCGATGAGTCAATGACCTTCCTCGTAGCTAGCAAAATGTGCTCTCCTGACCATGTTTCACTGTTTCACTGTTTCACTGTTTCTCATCACACTTTCAACGTTTCCGTAGCACGCCACATTCCACAAGACTTTGGAATTTGAATATTTTCCTACAGAAAATGGTCCCTCGGAGTATGACAATGGTTCGATCTGAGATATGAACCGGTTGTTATTGATCTAGTAAACTTCTTTACAAACTATGACGAGTGACTCGTCATAGTTTTGAGTGATGCTCCTTAGTGCAATCAAATAGCGAGTGCATCGTGCCACATACTCCGCACTTCTCTGTGACGAAGCACCATTTATATGTTCATAGTATCTCATTTTAAGTGATGCCTATTTTTAATTGTTCTTTCATGACGTCGACGTTGAAGTTGCCTAAAGAGGATCATTTGAGCCCGGATTGACCCGATATGGCCCGCCTGCAACGTTTGTCGACGGACGCCATGAGTCGGGTGTTCAAGAATCTGACGAACAATAATCACTCGTACAAAGGCACCTTATGCTCGGCAATGATATCTCCGTCTAAGGCTGTACAGTTCCCTTCGCGGGTTTACAGTTTCCCTGGAGATTGTTATCCGGCTTCGAGTTGACTGAAAGTCTCCACATGACACAAAACGCGTCTTGACCTTTAACCGCCACCATCTGCTTTTTTCCCACGGTTCAACAGAACATGGGCGACGAGCTAGGAGGCAGTATAAGCATAGCTAGAAACCTTGACAATCGTATACCAGCAAGATCATATTCACAAGCAGCATCCCTTAGCAACACTAGACACTGTATGAAGGAGTCCCAGCCACGTCGGACGTGGGATGAGTCGGAGCCCAACGATCCCCTCCCACCCCCGGAATTCCCATACAGACTAACCAATGCCAATTACACACCAGTCACACCCACACGTAGAGGGTTAGGATACAAACGTCGACTGGAAACAACCACTTCTCCATCGGCCTCACCAAACACCGCGAGACAGACCAAACACTGTCCTACAGAACACGTGGCTATGGTAACCGATGTAGACCAACGCGAATACGACTCAGAAATGGAGACGGACATCTACAGTGAAACCCGTTCGGAGCAAGGATGGATTGCTGACTTAAACCACCATCTTATCAAAGCTGCAGAGGCATTAGACAACATATCAATCCATGCTAAGTTCCCAGATAACATGTATGCCGCTGCTCAAAGAATTGCACAGGCCATCCTACCCCCTAAACCGGTTGAAACACCAAGGAACAATCCTGACGACATAATGCCGATCCTCAACCAACTCGTCAAAGACGTCCAGGAATTACGCCAAGGCAGTAAACTGGAAACCAGTCAAAACCCTCATACTCAAATCGCAAATGGCCCCACCATAGTTCCCACTCCGAAGACCAAGACAAACTCAACTAAGTTCACGGAACAAGAGAACCTGACGCCTGAAACAATCCGCTAACCCGACACCACCCCTCTAGACTCATTCTTCACATAGAAACCCCTCCGGATCCTATGCAACGGCAAAAGGACCGAGGATTAGTAGAAGCTATCAACGAAAGGCTCAAGGAGGTCACCAAAGTCACGGTTAATGGCGTAAAATGGAACACCAAAGATAACTGTATCGTCATCACACATCCTGATTACACAGCGGATGACTTGCTTCCATTCAAAGATGCGTTCGCAGATTTAATTGTAGGAAACTCCAACTACTCAGCTGCACCAGACAAGGAATGGTTCCGTGTCCTCCTCAACAGCATGGACACTGGAAAATCCGATGCCTGAAGACATGATGGAATTTGAACCTCGATCCGGAGCAGAGGTAATTTATGAGATGAAAACTAACAACCCCAGTGTACGCAACATCAATTTCAAAGCAGAACCCTCATGGATGGCTAAACCGGAGACCCTCGAACACAAATACCACTCAACTATGCTCTTAACGGTCTCGTCACAGGAAGAAGTCGATTACCTCCTCAAACACATCAGCGGAGTCTTTTTATATGGACGGTACGCCTCATTTTCACGATTCCAAGATCTGAAACCCGTCCGTCAGTGCAACCTGATGTTGGTCTTTCGACCATCATACGTCCAAATGTCCTAACCCCCCTAGGTGTCGAGTATGTGCAGGCGATCACACTGAACCGATGCACACCTGCAACTCATGCCCCAGCACGGCCAAGGCTCAAAAAGGATGCAACCACCTACCGATTAAATGTGTCAACTGTGGAGAAGCGCACATGGCAGACTCGACTAAATGCCCCATGCATATACTAACCAAAGGCTCTGCGAGAGACTCTTGACCAAGTGTCCAAGGGGGACAATGCACGCGCCGACCTCAAATTACTAACAATCCAGTAGCGCCTACAGAGACCCAGACTTCAACCCCACCCACAACTTCTCAGACTCATCTTGCAACGCCACAACCAATGACCGACGACACTATGGCTGGATGGCAATGATAGTCCATACTACGCAGCCCATAAAAATGATCCAACTTAACACTAACTGTTCAAATGTAGTTTGTCACACCTTGCTCAACAGTACTATTCGTGAATACAACATCCTGCTCATAACGGAGCCATGGTATGGCGACATTGGAAATGGCACAAACGGCCCAGTATCATTGGCCGGTTGGCAGCCAATTCTGCCACTACCATCTGTCCCCACAAACATCATTCCTCGAGCCATGGCATACATCAAGAACAGACCTGATTTCACGGTTACACTTCGCTCTGATCTTGCAATGGATGCTGACATACAAATTTTACAGATCAACCAAGGGACACATACACCGACAATACTTGTAAATATGTATAACCAGAGAGCAGGCGAGGATCCATCGAACTGGTCATCAGACCGTCTATTCAACATCGAACTACCAAACGGAATGCCGGTCATCATCTCGGGAGATATGAACCTACACCACCCAATGTGGTCAAACACAGCTGAGAACCCCAACCCTCGAGCAGAAGCTTTTGTTGACTGGCTAACTAACCAGGGTTTTATAATGCTAAACGAACGTGGAGCAACGACTTACTTTGCCCACGATGGTGAATCATCATCGGTCCTTGACCTAACGTTCATCAATGATAAAGCATACGAAATCGACACGATCAAAGACTGGTCAATAGACCACCATAAAGCCTACGGATCAGACCACGCGGCGCTCACATGGACACTAGACCATGAACGTGTCCCTATCGAGAACATCACAGCTCAACGGTTCAATTGGAAAGATATCGACGAAGACACGATCAGCGCATGGAAAGGAGCGTTCATGAGAGAATTGATGGGTAGAGAAGATGCATGGATACCGCTACGTGACTCAACATGTCCCAATATTGACGATATTGAAAGAACAACCACAGCGCTTCAAGATGCACTCGTTCAAGCAACGGAAAGCTCAATTCCCACCCGCAAATCTAGTACACATGCAAAACCATGGTGGACTCCTGACCTCACGCAATCACTCAATCGCATTGCAGAGACTCGTGAAAGGGCTAGACAATATCTCATAGATACAGGCTTTGCTGACCACGACCTTATCCAACAGATTCGCCAACTACGCAATCAGTTCAAATGGAAGACACGCCTTACTAAACGACAGTGGGCAAACGAGACTTTGGGAGAAGCTACCCCCGATGACGTCTGGAAGTTCACTCAATGGCCCAAAGGGATACGAAACTACCCCACGCCACCACTCAGACGAAACAACGGTCAAAACATGGCAATAACACATGAGGAAAAATGTGCTACATTACGAGGTGAACTGTTCCAACCACCACCGAACCTAGACCTAGCTGCACCAGACTTAGAACAGGACCTACCAGATGACATCCCATGGGAACCCATAACATACGCCAAAGTGAAAAATGGTATCTACCGGCCAAATCGCAAAAAAGCTCCTGGACCCAGCCAAATCAACTACACGGCTCTCCGATGGGCCTGGGAGGCTGCATCAGAATATATCTACTTACTGATCTCACGTTGTGCAAATGTAGGTTACCATCCCATTGCCTGGCGACGCACAATTGCAGTGGCTCTACGAAAGCCCCGAAAACCAGACTACTCGAACCCGAGAGCCTACAGACTCATCCAGTTGGAGGAATGTCTCGGAAAAGTCCTCGAAAGTGTACAGGCAAGTAGACTAGCATATTACACAGCGAAATATCTGCTGGTACCCTCTTCACAGTTCGGAGGCCGCCCAGGGAGCTCCACAGTTGACGCAGCCCTCTCATTTGTTCATGATATTGAAGCAGCCCGCAACCATGGACTCGTCACGTCGTGCATCACGTTCGACATCAAAGGGTATTTCGACTTCGTCAATCATACATGGCTACTCCAGATACTTCGGGATAAGCACCTCCCACTCCCTATGATAAAATGGGTAAAGTCTTTCCTCAGCGAACGACAAGCAGCAATCTGTCTGGACGGAGTACTATCACCATCGGAACCAGTCGAAAACGGTATACCTCAAGGATCCCCAATCTCACCGGTCCTCTCGATTATCTGCACGAGCCCACTAAACGAAGCCTACAATACGAAGGCACGAGCTCGTGAACCACGCCCAGACAAAGCCACACCGACCACGTTGGCCTGCTACATCGACGATGGAAACTTATATGTTTCCTCCCCATCGTTAGACACCAATGTCGCAATACTCCGGGAGGAGTTCATTTTTGTAAACAACTGGCTTTGCAAAGCTGGACTGATGGCAGAAATCGACAAATCCGAGCTCATCCATTTCACATGGCGTCACGCACCAGATCGACCGCCTATTTTGCTGCCTAGCGACGAAGGACAGGTGACAATCAACCCCCGTGACTGTATCAAATGGCTCGGCATATATTTTGATTCTAAACTCTCTTTTCGCAGAAACGTATGTGAACTGGCAGGGAAAGCCGAAAATATTGCTCAAGGACTACATATGCTTGCAAATACGGTGAGAGGTCTCTCGCAATCACTACTGAGAACTGTATACTCGGCTTGTGTTCGCAGTGTAATGACATATGCCAGCCCCGTCTGGTGGACGGGCATGAAAACCCATGCAAATATGCTCACCCGCATTCAAAACAAATCCCTCAGACATGTCTGCGCCGCTTTCCGGACCACCCCAATAAAGGCCCTAGAAATAGAGGCGTCAATCCCCCCCATTAACCTTTTCCTCGATCACGCAAACGACAATGCCGCCACTCGATTACTCAAACTCCCCTCATTCAACCCAATTCTACAGAGGCTTGACCAACCGTGGCGACAATTCAACCTCGCTGATCCCCCACCCGCTCTTCCTACCGACAAATACCGTCCCCGCAGCCGTAAACCACCAAAGTCGACCAGACTCACCCGTCTATCAACACGAGCATCCCCGGACGTGGAACGCATCAACATATTTGCACTGCCACCTTGGGCAAACACAGCGGAAACGTACCGCGGCCGCCTAACGATATCAGACAAACAAAGAGGAGGCAAGAAAGAAGCCGCCAAAGCGCACATACAAACCGCTCGGAATCTACAAATGGAGGACACGCACCTTCTCGTGTACTCAGATGGGTCGAAACAATCGGTCGGAGAGGAGGAAAGAGCTGGAGCAGGATGGGCCGGTTATCATAGAGGAAGAGAAGTCTTCTGGGGCCAGGAAGGAATGGGTCCTAAGGCAGAGGTATACAATGCAGAGATGCTAGCACTCCTTCAAGCAATATCACGAGCTACTCGTTTCGCACAAGACTCCCAGGTGACCCATTTACATTTCTTCGTAGATAACAACTCTGTGGTGCAGGCTGCATATGCAGCTGCACCCGGACCCTCACAATACATTGCGTTACAGATCAGACGCTCAATCGAAGATTTCCTAACCACGTCACCCCTCCACCATGTCCAAATCGCATGGATCCCAGGACACCACCATATCATCGGCAATGAACGTGCTGACGAGCTCGCCAAAGAAGCCACTGGACGTAACGACACGTCCCACTCGACCTACGCAAATGCGCGCCGAAGAAACAAGGAAGGGATCCGGCAGAAATGGACAGAGAGTTGGAATAGAGACGTGGCAGCACAGACTGGACGCTTCGCTATCGCAAATCGACTCCCACCAACGCTCAAACCTCGCCAACACTTCACTCATACTCCTCGAGAAGTATACGGCCGTCTTATACAATGTCGCACAGGACACGGATTCATTGGAGAATACTATGCCGCATTTGTCCCCACCGAACCCACCCTCTGCCCATGTGGAGAACCACGTCAAACACGAGAACACATCCTACGTGACTGCCCGCAATTTACGCGACAGCGCATCCATTTAAGAGAGGTATCCTACAACATCATACTCAACGAAATCTTGGGTACGGAAAAGGGCATAAAGGCATTAGCGAAATTTATCGAAGAATCCAGCGCATTCAAGAAGGCCGCACTGGAACGAGAAGGGGACTGGGAAGAAAGGAGAGGGATAGAAGCCTGAGTGAGGGCGGGAAAGGAGGTGACGAAGGAGGGAGGAGACGAGAAGAGCACAGAAGGAGGAGGAAGGAGAGAAACTGTACCATATTATACTCAGCCTGGACACCGGACGAACTTATACGCGCACCGAAACTTCTCAAACGCGGACCGCTTGGCTATTCGTACTATACTTACACCCCTTACCCTGTTACAACATCCCCCAGTACAGCCCTAACAGGGCACCGCGTCTTAACAGTTTACCTTGTTTGTTGCGGTATATAAATATAGAAATTCTCTCTCTCTCTCCACATGACACATTGCACGAGACCTCCGGTCCCAGTCTCGGTAATCTCCCACCTTCCTTTAAATCGCAAGACGTCATTCGAATTTGTACGCCCCACAAACCAGGCCATCTTCGTGGTATTCACCAAATGCCAGATCTAAGATATCCAACGCTGAGCACGTCATCGTATGCATCATCAGCCTTCGAGCTTCGTGACTGTGGAAGCGTAGTCTCCCCAAGCCAGACCAATCGAAGCAAGACAGTCGTTCCTTCGTATTAGTGGAAGCACTGCGACGACAACGCTCAACTCTCATTCAAGTTGCGCTGGTGCGGTTTGCGCGGACCACAAGGAACAAGCCTTTGTGACATGTATTCAGGGCGGACTTCTCATCATACGTCGCACGTCGCTACCGGCCACCGATGGGCGGGCCCCGTGAGGAAGTGGTCTGTTGATTGTATGCAGTCCTTTCATTCCTCGCACGGTAAAATGCCTATTCAAGGGCACGTACCTGACACTCTTCAGACCCACAGAAAGGTTCGGGTAGAGGTGTGTTTGATGATGTCACATGGGGTTCAGGTACTTGCAATTTTCTGCATAATACACCTCGGCACTCGCGCACAAGCGTTATGTAGAGGGTTAGGAAACGAGCTTGCCTCTTCTTCTGACATGATACCCTACAATGAAGGTCCCGTGTGAAATAGCGATATGGCCGAAAATCGGATCTTTGGAGCGCGATGAGGTCCGACAAAGGAAGAGTTAACGGATTTGGGTGAGTGGAAACTTCATCATACATTCCCAATGTATTCTTCAGTAGTTCGACAAAAAGCAATAGAATTGCCATATAAGATTTCATCTCGACGAGATCGACTGTCGAGTTTGAGGACCATGCAGATGCTAAGGCTAATAATAAGACTATGGATCAAAACATCTCCACCGATCACGAACTCACTTCATGCCGGGACATCGATATACTGCAAGAGGTATTTGGCACCGGTTAGATCCCCATCGATGAGACTAGAAGCTCAAGCGCTCACAGGCGAATCATTTGTTGGGAAACATCCCGAATGCAACGCAATATGATGTTCCGAACTCCCGAAGGCAGTCCATGACGGGTCCCTTGAATCCGACAGGAACAAGGTTGACCCAGCACTAGCACTGGCGACTGCCTTCGATAGCATGACCTTTGCTCTGTGAGGGCGCTTTGGAAGAATATAGAGAGAAAATGGAAAATGCGAACCTCTTCGTAATTGCTCCACAAGGAAACATGAAAAGCTGCGGTATCGAGGGTATAGATGTGTTTCCCCAACACGCGCGATGTCGTAACTGAAAAAGTTGTTTACACATACAGAAGCTTCCAGCGGACAAATCGAGTGGAGCAGCCCCACATTTGAATTCAACGGTGCAGCTGCAGAACAGGGAAAGTCGGCTGATTTTGTTTTATACGGCGGGAAGTATTTCGAAGCGCTTCCAAAATGTTAGCGTATGATTCTGTCGGACAAGCCGCCCGCTATTAACTAGTGCCCGCAGATCTACGAGGCTTGAGAATCGTCCTCGTATGGTGCATCAGGTACTGAATGAATCGCAACATAAGTCCGCGATGATATTTCGTCGTCTTGACTTGTACCTCAAAGTGGTTCTCCGACTCCCCAATCAGTACTGTGGAGCCCATGCTGAACGTGAAACCTCACCCTTGATTTTGTATCGCATGGAACGAAGATCTTACAGTTCCAGGAAATCGAGAGGCGCAATGTGGAATTTCGGCTGGAGGTTTGAAACTTTGCGTGGTAAATCCGTGGATAACATGGGTCCAGGTTGCAAGCGCGATCGAAGGTAAGTTATTTAGAGACTCGGAGGAGCCCTTTGAAATTAAAGCGAGGGGAAATGGTGCAAGTTTCGACTCTGCTTATCTCGACAGATATCCCGAGCGTTAATAATGCCCCTCCCGTTCCTTCTTTGCTCCGTTTACCGACGCCGTGGGCGCGTATTATTGGATCATTGGAGCCGGGGTTGTGGCGCACAGACGCCGTATGTAACGTGATTGGGCGTTAAAAGAGGTCATCATTCGAAACTGGCAGAGAACATCGCGGTGGCAGTGAGCTACGAAATCCTTCATAGGTCTTTCCCAAGGAAGTCGGTAGAGGAACAGCGGCTAAAGTTGCCATCAAATGTCATTTCACTCCGAGTTAGTATATAAAATGGACTGACTTAAACCACGTAGGTCGCGGATAGCGTTGTTTAGAACGTCTACCAGAGATGTTACTCACCTCCCAGTGTTATAACGGGTCATCAAAATACGATTTTAGATAGCCAGTGACGTAGGCGTCCATGGTCATATCCATCGGAAGCTCTACATCGATCCTGAACCAAGTACTTCAAATTACCAGGATGCTGTCCTGTCCGAGTCTATGCACGGGAGGATTTCCATTCGGGAGTTTGAAACTTTTAGCTTATCTTGATACAATCGCGACAAAAGCATCTTGGTCATGACATAGAGATGCCTCCAGCGTTAATTTCATTACGTCTGGGATTGGTGGCCCTAGTGAAACGTTGCTATCTGCACAGTATTAGAAAGCCGCATCTGCAATCAATCAATTGTGACTCCATGGTTGGTTCAACATGACAAACCATCAGGTCTTCGTACGGATGAAAGAGGTCTCGATCCACAGAAGAAAGTTGGTTCAAGATTACCTTTCTTTGCGAAGATGGAAGGGTTTTGGGAGATCCATGTATATTGTTTCGGCGCAAACCAGCTGCGCAAAGAATCAGACAGAGTTACTAGGACCGAATGAATTGGCCGATAACAGTGGACAACAAATTGCTTATCTTTCGCACGTGTGAGTATGAATCTCGTAAGGAGTGTTAGGCTAAGTAGTCTTCCCTTACAAATTTTCAAAAAACATATATAATGGTATCACCGCGACAAGTTATGCGAAGTTTTCAGCCCTTCTCTCCTCTGTCACCAGCGTACTACCAGGTGGTCCAGGCTACGCTAACGTTCATTAACGTCCTAGACTTTCTGCGTAGGGTTTGGGCTATCCATTGTGACACAGGTCAGTTTTTGAATATTTGACTCAAACCTGTTATCGTACTTACCTGGAAAATGGAACATACAGTCTGAACTAGAAACAAGTCGCCCACAGTGCCCTTTGTGTTCGCGCTTGTTTCACGCCGATCACTCCTGCCAGTGTGACGTCAGTTTCTGTGGGGGTCCAAGGATCTTTATTTTCTTCTGGTGACCAACAACCCTCATCTTTCATTCCATGTCTCGGTCTGTATAAATCACTGCGCAGTTGATTGGACAGCGTAAACCGTTTGACAAGGCAAGTATTCGTGTTCGATATGTGACTGCAACAAGTCTTACTTTTCTGAGACAGGTCCTTGGTAATCATCGATAAGGGGTTTCCTCCATTGTTCATGAACTCTATGGCTCGCGAGATCTCTCCGCGTAGCACCGATCCAACAATTTTGCAGAATGGCAGTAATGCAGGGCGTCTTTCGCATCAGGTCATGGAACGAATGTCACTCTTAGATCATGTTCCCTGGTCTGATTCCTCCATGACGGATCTCCTCGACGAAAGTCCTTTTGACCACGATAAAAGCCTCGTCGATCCGACTATTGATCAGTCATCGATACACTTTCCTACCACTGATATTTATCAGTACGATTCCTCCAGCTCCACCTCTTCCACCTCTTCCGCACATTCTGACGAGTCGCATATCGTCATACCGCGCTCTCGACGAGTTCGTGGGCAAAATTCTACCACAACACCCGCGTCCCATCCCTCCTCTCCCACACCCTCGGCTGTCAAGCCCAGGAACCAACTGAGTCCGCGCACGCGTAGCCAAGTGGACAAAAAGAATGTTCAGCGCCCGCCGGAGCTCAGTGATGTATCTGATGCGGAAACGGCGCGCTTCATGCAGGCACCATCAGACATTGTGGGGAGTGTAAAGCCTAACCCATTTAAGGCACAATCTCGTCAATTTTCGTCGGAAATGCGGACCAGCTCTCTTCCCCACTTCAACCCGCACGTCAAGTCTCAGTCCGGCACTTTGAACCTATCTCCACAGACGCTATTCATTCGAAATAAGTCTGGCCAGCCCATCAAGCCGTCACTCAAGCATGTCAAGCTCCCCAGTTTGTCAATTCCAACGGGTAGCGGGGTTGTGCAGAGCGAACCCACGACGCCTACCCATTCGAAGGCGGTACATTTCGACGCCAAGCTCGAGCACGTAAAATTGTTTCTCGCGAAGCAAAAGCCCCTAGCGGTGTCGCGAGATCATGACCCAGCTACCGATACCAGCGGTACCGAGAGCGATTTCCCTTCGTTCGTCCGTGGTTTACCGGACGACTCCGAGAAACAGATCGAGCTCCATATTTGCAACATGCCGTCCGTCCCGCCAGTGGGTGCGGACGTGATCTTGCAAGGACTCACTTTGTCGCAAAACGACAAGACCGTCATCGGAAGAGTCCGAGTGCGCAACATCGCGTACGAAAAATGGGTAGCTGCTCGGTTCACCCTGGATTCGTGGCAGACGACGAGCGAGGTTACTGCCCACTATGCGAAATCTGTGGACGGTGGCATGTTTGACATCTTCACGTTCTCGATAAAATTGCATGACATGTGGTCGCGTATCGAGGGGAAATTCATGTTTATTGCCTTGCGGTATTCTACCGCAGGTAGGCAGATCTGGGACAACAACAGCGGTGCCGACTACATGCTTAAGTTCGTCCGGAAACCTGTGGCACGGAAGTCACCCGCTGCGACAAAGTTTCGCATGGAGGATCCGGGTTCCAAAGTCGAGTCGGCGAGGGTGGATATAGGTCCTTCTCAGGCGTCTCCTTCACTGCGCTCTTCCCCGACATTGACGCCAAAGGCGTCTTTGTCAGCGAGGTATGATCTAGGTTCTACGCTCAAGATACCTCGAAGTGGGACCTTCCCTCTCCTTTCTTCTCCAGGTGCGCGGACCCCCACGTACCCTGCAGAGCTCTCCAGCTTTTCGTCAAAGCATGCCCCTTCTCGCGTTGATAAGATACCACCACGCCATACTCGATCCATTACTATAGGGTCATCTAGGGACCTGGAGAAGCGAGAGCAGGTGCACATTGCGCAGTCAGATTCTCTAAACCTTGACTCCCCCTTTTCAACTCCCCAGTCACGCGCAGCACATGAGCGCAACCACCGTCGTGGCTATTTCCATCGACCAATGGGTGGCACACCGCGTAAAACCCCTCCAGGTCCTGCTTTTTTGAGTCCGTTGGAAGAGCAGTCCTCTACTCGCAGCAGCGATTCCATGAGAGGACAACCTTCCCTCTTTCGCAGATTTACTGCTCAAAATATGGGTCGGGTAGACAGCGCAAGCTCCACTGCGTCTGCAGCGTCCGACTCGAGCTCCCTAAATACTCCGCTTACGTCTCCGGGGCCCAGTACACCCACTGTTTCCGATGACAAGCCGTCTCTTAGCGATAGCTATAGCCAATTTCTTAACCAGTAAGTCGCACTTCTGAATCAATTGAAACCCGAGATTTACGCCTCCTTGCAGATTCTGCTTCTTCACAGGCTCTGGCTCACTGACGGACAATTCCTCTGGTCCAATCACCCGTTCACAATCTGCTTCTGATGTGGAATCGTTCTTCTCTCACTCACCTCCTTACAATCTTTCTTCTCCCTTGCGCTATCCCACCTTCAACGGACCCCGCTCCTGCAGCTTGGATAGCATCATTTCTTCTAACAGTGGCTCGACTACTCCACGCGGGACACCAATGCTTGCGTCCGAGTTGTGATCGCCCCGCGCCAGTGACCTGGTAATTGTAAATTCATTCCTCGCGGTCAGCTAGCATCACACTCACACATTTACAGAATTTATGCTCAACTCATAGACGAAAGGCACGGCTTTTCACGCTGCAGTTCATGACGTCCGCGATGACATTTCATGAATCGCACTTTGGCTATTTTTTTTTTGGCGGCGATATCACTTGTATTATGGCACTTTCTCGTTCCCTCGCATATGACTTTCTCGCATTGTACAGGCATCTACGTTGTTTATTTTTCAGCTATCTCATGCTATCGCCCACTATGAACACTCTAGAATGCATTTCTGACTTCGTGGTACTTTTGATATATTGATGGATGAAGTCACCGTTCCATGCTGGGTGAGCTCATGAGCTTGTACATATCGACAAAACGTAAGCACCGAGTGGTCGTTTCCGCTATGGTGGAGTGAGTTTTAGGTTCAATACTACAGGTCAACTTCGACTATGATCATCTCCATCCGAGTGGCAACTGGAATCTTTACGAGGAGCACATCAGCTCGTCCTGGAACCACCAGCTGGTATCCGAGCTTGAGATTGCTTCGTAAGGACTTCTTCTATGACTGGGAATGAAGTAATCGATTTCATCTCTGTCGGGTAATTGAATGTCTGCATTCTGAGTATGACCTCAGGAATGTGTTCTCGATGTTCAGTTCAACTTGTCATTAATTTCAACGAGTGACGGTCGTATTTGGTAACTTGCTCACAAGTCTCTTCCCATTTTTCCCTCTCTTCTGGCTCCCTGAACTCGATCCTGGTGTGTTCTTTTTGTGCCCCCCTCTCAATCTCTGTTGCCCGTCAGCATTCAGATCAAGCTCCTGATCATCCCCCAACATTGAAATACCGCATTATTTCGATCAAAATTCCTAATAACTCGATGTTGCATGACTCATCCAAGTTGTAACACCGTGACCCAAGTCGAATATCAGCACCCCATGATGCCATTACCAACCACATCAGCACCAGTTCCGGTATTTGTGGAAGGCATAGGTAACCCCAACAACTGTGCAAACGTAGAAAATACTGGGCGCAAACAAGAGTTGCGGTCATTTTTGGTACGCTTAGCCGCCGGAAAAGCAGTGACTCTGTGTGTAAGATGGCGCTCGACGGAGACGATTTGGAAGAAAATGACCAGGATCGCCTCCACCCACCACAGCATTGATACGGTATATTTCAGCTATGCCGCAGCGCAGAACCGCGTTTGCCAGTACACCCAATTCTTGAAGCGCGAGGAAGATCTATGGGCACAGAAAGTTGAGAAGGCAATGTATGTAATGCCGGAATACACGCTTAGTTGGTCGCACATGCAGACGTGAATCTTTCTGGCAGATGCAATCCACTTCCTCGTTTCTTGGTCGTATTTTTATTTTACCAACCCCTCGCCACTGCCAACTTTTTTTTATTCAGCTTACTGTACATGTAGCCGTTGTCACTACGCACCACATTTGACAAGGAATATATCCCTTGATTGTCATACATACAGTTGACCTCTATGGTACTGGCACCAGACCATTATCCATACGACAATGGATGATGATGGACGTTGCGAGCGGAACTCTCCAAAGATTACCTAATGGTGAATATTTGAATCACTTCTCCAGACCCGGCTTCCGGGGCGCTACTGTGTCATTAACTTATGGGTGCCCAAGGTGCACTTTTCAGGGACATGGAATGCATGATTTTGAGGGCTTTGGAGGTGCTATCGGTGGACATGCAGTATAGGGAGCATCCGGAGCCTACCATGTGTACATTCGCGTGTTATCAAAATGTGTAGGTGACGACTCAAGCGTAACCTAGAGGTCAGAACAACGACATGCTTTAATGCCCCGCTGCCTCACAAGGCTAAAGCCACCAAGGATGCTATTGGTTAATTCCCATCGCTCCATGTCTGACTTCTTCTGGGGCAACGAATTCATTGGGGCCGTATCCCAACAATCAAGATTGACCTGCGTCAGGCAGGGGAAGAGGCCACTGAGGATGAGAGCTACGTTTACTGGCGATTCGATGGATGAATTCCCGAGGGCGAGGGATTTGAGTTGTTCATTGCAGCGTTCACCACCGGGGCATTTGAGATCTATGCCTTCCAGCTTAGTGGTATCGATGACAAGAGCAAGTGAAGTCAGAGCGGGGCAGAGCCGAAGTAAACTGATTAACCCATGGAATGTAGGGACCGTGGTGTCATTTATGGCGACATGGCAGCTAATTTTGAGCACTCGGAGTTTAGGCCAGGTTCCCACCAGTTGACAAAGCTCCTCGTCAGACATGGACATGTCACAGCACTTCTCGATATCCAACCGGGTTAAGTTGGAGTATGCGTGCAGTGGCGTGAAGATACCCGGTTCTGTGCGTACCTGCTTGAACACCTTCGTCGAATTAACAAAGAGAACGAAGGATTCAAGTTTGTCGTTCTCGCATCTCTCTCGGAGGATGGTGAAGAGCTGGGATAGCATCATAACGGTGGATCCATTTGCGGAGGCCTTGTGGGAGAGGCAGATGCTGATTCCTTTGCTTCTGACGACCTGAAGTGAACTCAAGAAGTTCGAGACGCACTCGAATGTACGTGCAAAAAAACCCAACAAATGCAAATCATCAAAGCCAGGGAATTGCAAGTGAGGCCGGGCATCCCAAGTTGATGATGCTCTTAAGTCCAACCACAGTGATTGCAGAGCTCGCAGCTGCATAACGTGCTCGATGCCTCGGTTTCCTAGGTCCCATACCCGCAAGGTACGGAGATGGTGGAGCTGGGATATGGGTAGTGTGATGAAGGGCGAACTTTTACGGAACAAGTGGTCGGTTGGATGTGGAACTTTAACGACTATGTCCTGGAGGCGAGGACACAAGGTGCCAAGAGACGAGAGAACCGAGAGAAAAGCGGAAGAAGCTGACAAAATCTGCAGGTCCAAGACCAATAAGGTGGGTACAAAAGCCATCCGTAAGAACTCTGCAGCGCATTGGGTTCCATCGGCACGCCATGTTATTTCGTGAAGGTTCGGAAACAAAGATGCAGACGCCAGAGGACAAGACAGCATTAGCAAGCTGAGGTGCTCAATACCCTTCAGATGGCCGGATTGTGTGATCGAGTGTACGCGGGACGTGTATTTGGAAAGAGTATCCCACATCTTGCCCTCAAGAGGTTTCTGCAATACCTGCGCAAGCGAACTCAGCCCAGTCACCAGTCATATAAAATCGGGACACCTACCACACATCCGTGATCAATGCCAAACAAGTCACTTGGTAAACATTTGACGAGGGGCTCCACGGACTGCAAATACCTCCAAAGGACATTAAGTGCTGGGCTCTCGAACGCGCGGCATGTGGATGCAAATGCAGGAAGCGAACCGTGTTGGGTGTATGAACTAACTGTGTGTATGACTTCGAGGTTTTGGAAGGCGGGGTGCATGGCAAATATTGGGAATGACAAACAGAGAGAGCAAATATAGAGTAGCTCGAGCCTTTGTATGATCGTGTTGTCTAAGAAAAGAAAGAGTAAATGGTTATCAGTTAATGGTCTTACGAGCGGCGTGAACTGATGTTTAGAGAGCAAGAGAGAAGCCAAGAGCTAGTGGGAAGCGAGTGAAGTTTAAACGAATCGGTGACTAAGACTAAGTACGTCTAAAATTCGTTGTATTCTGGCCTTGCCAGATCAGCGCTGGGAGACAGAGGGTCTCTGGGCCTGTCTGGGCAAGAAGCATGGATCCCAAAAAAGCCGAAGAGAAGATGTCGAACTGGAGGATATCGGGATCAATTGAAAAAGGCAGACCTTCGGAGTGTCTCGATCCGAAACGTGCGCAGACCACGGGTTCAAAGGAAACGCGAAACCAAGACCAAAACACACTAGAGGAGCAAGGTGGGAGGTGCGTAACTGGACAAAATCTGGTGAGCGACGTGTAAAAGGAGATGGGCGCAGAGAAGAAAGAGTGAGGCGTCGTTCTGCAAATTCGTGTCCTTTTGAAAGGGCGAACTTTGATGTGTGCTTCACTTGGAGGGAAGCTTCACGTGACCGCCTACAAAGGGCGTCAACGACTAAGTAGATCAGTAGTACACATCAGAAATTAACTGAACATAAGCCAGCTTATATCTTTGAGCGCTCAGTCGGTGTCAATATTTGAGGGAGACATCGTAAAACACAGTGCGATAGTATAGATGATTCTGTCGTATCTGTAAGATCAGTACCGCCCTCTACGAGGACCGGAGGGATTATGCCCCCTTCCACGTCCTACCCACCCACCCCTGCGGTTTCCCCACTCCTCACCTCTCGAGTCAGCCGTCCACATCTCTTCCTGACCTGGAAGCGGACCACTCTGTTTTGGAGCGACAGGTGACGGGCCCCCAAACTGATCCGCCGCACCGAACCCAGGAATGAAGTCATCCGAGCCCATCGGATCGTCACCCGATGCACGTTGGGAAAAACTATTATCCCCCAAGCCAACCGCCGTGTCCTCATCCTTGCCCCACCACTTATTCGTGCCGCCATAGCTGAACCCAGGAACCATCGCGTCGTCCTCGTCGTCCTGCCCGCTCATGTCCGTTATTTCTGGGGGCTTCTCGCCACCACCGGAGAACACGGATGTTGCGTCGCCAGGGCGTTCGCGCGACCAGAAACGCGTGGTGTGGTCGTTCGATGCGGTTGCAAGGAGATGGCCCATGGGGTGGAACGCCATCGACCAGATGTTTGAATCGTGCGCTTGCGAAAGCGTGGCGCGGGGTTGTGTGACGGGTTGCAAGGTTGTAGGCTCTGGACCGCCGAGGTCCCAGTGGAGCACAGCGCCCTCTGAGCCGCCAGACACAAGGATCGGGTGGACGGGGTGCCATGTCACGGCTACGCATGGTCAGTGTGTGGTCAAGTGAAAGCAGACATGACTTACAGCAGACTTCCTTCTTGTGGCCTCTGAGAATGCGGAACTCTTTCATAGCGCGGATATCAAAGACGCGGATGGTCTGATCACGGGAGGCGCTCGCTACAAGGTTGCCGTTGGGAGACCAGGCCAAGCCTTGGATCGTATTTTTGTGCTGATGCCTAATGAACCCCGTTAGTAATAGCAAAAATTTGCTTTGGTGTACTTACAGTGTTGAAAGAACCGCTCCGGTTCGCGGGTCCCAGAATTTTATTTGGTTATCCTTGCTTCCGGATACTAGAAGACCCTTGCTAGGATGCCATTCTACGCACTTAACATCCCACCCATGTCCTAGCCATAAAGTTAACGGACCGAAAAGTGAAACGACACCAAAATTGTATACCTGTAAGAACGCGTTCTTCCCGACTCTCTTCGAATGACCATATTCGAATAGTCGAATCATCACTCGCCGTTGCAAAGCGGCGGTCATCTGGGCTAAAACTCAAACCTCGAATGGCTTCGCGGTGACCAGACCACGCAGTTAAATTATTCATATTGGGCTGGAAGTACTTGATGATTCCATTCTGGTCAGCAGAAGCTAGGAATGAGCCAGAGTGCGTAAATTGGAAGGCTCGGACGGCGGAATCGTGGGCCTGAAGAATGGTCTCGAAATTAAATGTGAGACCGTTCCAGAGGGTAAATTCTCCGCTTGTTGACCCTGTCAGTACCCGTCTTCCTTCAGGAGTCCACTAAATTAGTGTTTTGAGAGTGTTGAAAGAAGTGTTAACGGTAGTACGGACTGTAACGACATTGACTGGACAGCGAATCTTGTTGGTCGATGTGTGAATGAATTTGGTGCACAACGACGTCGAAGAGTTTCCAGGGTAAGCAATTGGTGGGAGTAGCTATACACGATGAACAATTCGTCAGCTGCTACGCGCCATGAAAAGAGGAAAGTCGTACATCAACAATGAAGGGGGGAGCAGGTCTCATGGAGGGGACATATGTCGAGTTAGGTCGGTGTTTGCGTAGCTAAACTCGGTCAGACAAATATTCGTGTATAGGCGGTAAAGCTACTACATACAAGATCCCATCTGCCCATACCAGCGTTGAAATCGACAGTCCGCCGAGGCCTTGTCTTCTTTACGGTTTTCCCGTCTTGCAACTGTCTAGCAGCTGCCATTTCTTGCTCGAGAACTCTAGCATCGTCCATAGGAGGTGGCTGAGGATCAGATAGATATCGTTTAGGTGTCCATTCTAGGCGGGGATGCGAAAGTGGACGCGGAATTGAACTCGAAGGTAATAGCACTGGTATTGGTGTATCCATGTCCGGCGTTGGTAGTTCAAAGTCCTGGTCCAAATTTTCACGTTTTGAACAAATGACCTAGATAGTAAACTGGTCAGTAGCTGAAGTTATGTATCATATTCAATGACCAAGTATACCTTGATGCGCGCTTGTTTACATCTATTTGTTATGCGTGGCGGCGGTTCTGTTATTGAGTCCGCCCCTGCCAGCTGAAGTGAAGTGCGCACTGACCATAAGCACTGCAAAGCAGAGTCAGAAATACCGAGAAAAAAAATCTTCCAGCAGGCTTAAGGAGAGGAGATGTGTTGCAGTATTTTCCCCCACTCTCTTTCTTCCCAACCACCATCATCTCGGTGATCTTTGAGCTCAAATCCCAAATTCTAATCCACAAACACCACAAACTATCAAATGGCTCGTACTAAGGTGTGTAGACACTATCTCACTCTATCATATATAAATTTGTGAGGGGGGAGGAGGCATGCTCATCGTCCCGAGTGAGGGGCTATATGAGAAGGTTGTTGCCAGGTGCTGGGTGCTGTGGCGCAAGAACCTGTGTTTGGTGATTTTCTTCGCAAAGAAGGCACCACGGAGGTTTGAAACCACGCATTCCGTTCCATCCACATCTTCCAACCTCCGGAGGACCCTCTCATACCCCGATGGAACTTCCAATGTTGTAACATATGTTTCTGACGACTTTCCTTTTTTGGTAATTTCAGCAAACTGCGCGTAAGTCGACAGGAGGCAAGGCCCCTCGCAAACAACTCGCTACCAAACAGACTAGAAAGAGTGTGGCGGTTAGTATTTACTATCGAATGTTCTGGGGGCCCTCATTGACGTCCGCTTGCTCGTCGTTGCAGGCCGCCGCCACTGGAGGTGTGAAGAAGCCTCATCGCTTCAGACCTGGTACGGTCGCCCTCCGTGAAATTAGGAGGTATCAGAAGTCTACCGAGCTGCTCATCCGCAAGCTCCCCTTTCAGAGGCTCGTGCGCGAGATTGCCCAGGACTTTAAGGTATGTTTACATTGCACTTGCGTGGGGACAGTCACTGACTATGCTAATCACCTGCAGACTGACCTTCGCTTCCAGTCGTCCGCTGTTCTTGCCTTGCAGGAGGCTAGTGAGGGTAAGTAGATGCACCTTTGGACTATCGCTCGAGCTCATATATGTTCGCTTGCGCAGCTTATCTGGTATCTCTTTTCGAAGATACCAATCTGGCTGCCATTCACGCCAAGAGGGTTACTATGTAAGCTTCCTCCTCCAATCTATTGGTAATTAATTTCTCACACGTTGGTCTAGTCAACCCAAGGATCTCGCTCTCGCTCGTCGTCTCAGGGGCGAACGTTCCTAATCTAACGATCTAACTAGCTAAATGATAACATCGTTTCATACAACGTTTCATAGAATTCATTTGAAGTGCCTGTATTTACTCTTACTTCGTTTACACCTGTTGTAGGATTTACTTGTACTGTATCCCTTCTTCCTTTCGAACGTATGTCAGGACTTGAAATCTATAAAGTAACTCTTACTCTTACTTACTACCAGCGCAGAGAATCATTACTCTAAATTTGCTTATCTCAAAGCCAACTACCGAAGGTCAGCAGTTGACTGAGAAACAGAAGTAAAGAGAAGTAAAATTGTGTTTCTACATGACATTTGTGTGACAACCCTAAGATATTGCAGGTATCTACATGAGCAAAGTGAGCTCTACGCGAAGCCGTTAGCTACTGGACAGCAAAAATAGAACAACAATAGATGAAGAATAAATGGGTGAAAAAGGCCACGGCTACAATATTGACAAGATGAAGGGGGAAAACCGACAAAGCAACAAAAAGAAATCCGCGTAACGTGCCGTGTTCATACAAGAAAATCATTCATATTCCGACTCATCCTCACGAGTACTAGTCTCCGTGTCAAGCCCTTCATTAGAACTACCCCCAGAACCCGCAGACCTCGGACGAGAACCCACAGACCTCGGACGAGAGCCCACAGACCTCGGGCGAGAACGAGAACGGTCAGCATGCCGCGCCATCCGCTGCTGCTCGTTGGCTTCCTCCGGAGTAAGAGGGTAACTCGGGATGCACTTGAGCTCGAAAGTGCAAGGCAGGACGTCTCCACAGGCCTCCTTGACATAATCATCATTGCGAACAACACCACCCCACCTCGAATTGCTGCCAAGCCAATCAAGCCGCCTCAGCTGCTCACCCAGGTGGCCACCAGGGACGTTACTGTCCGTTGAGCGATTATATTGATACGCTGCCCAAATTTCCCGCCGCAGACGGTGTGAAACACCCTCATATTCCTTTTTCGCAACGTCTCCGTGCATATAGGCAGAAATGGCCTCGACCACTTCGCCACAAGTCACCCCAATGTTTTTGCGCCTCGCTTTCACAGCGATCATCCATGGGAATGAGCGTGAGATGATGCGGATGTATGACAGGCGCGGGAAAGTGGCGGGTGCTTCACGCCCTTTGATCCAAGAGCGTCTTGTCCCAGTCGTGCGATAACATGTGCTCGTCGGAAAAGTCATGTTCCAGCGGAGGTAGTCTTCGTGCGAATCTGTGGGTGGAGATAGAAGGGGATTGATGCGAATTGTTGCACAAACCGCTCTCACAAGGAAGGGCTCGAGAACGGGCCCGTCTAATAAAATAATGCCATATCAGAAAATATCCATCTCAAACTGAACAAGTGACGCATACAATGTGGCCCTTCGGCAAACGGGTCGATACGGTCCGCACTGCTTGTCCACCGGAAGTTCGCGCGGGCAGTGTCAGGCGGTTGAGGTGGCGCGGGAGGCGGTACGGTTGGGTGCACCCATGGTGTGTGACCAGCATACATATGCGGCGGCATAGGTGGTCCAGGTGGCATACCAGGCAGAGGCATGCCCCACCCCGCTGCCGCAGGAGTAGCATATGCTGCTTGTGGAGGATATGCTGCTGGCGTGGGATATCCCGCCGCCGGCGTAAATGCCCCTAATTGGGGACCCCAAGCGGGAGGACCCTGCGGTAGCGGTTGCGGGAATGCCCACCCGGTCCCAGGCGCAGCCCAAGGTGTGCCTGGAGGAGGCTGGGGTGGCACATAAGGCGAGGGGTTACCATTGGGATACCCAGTATAGTCAGCTGAGAATCCATGCCCAGACGGAGCTCCGTATACATTTGGAAGATTGGCAGGAGGGGGGAAGTAAGAGCCTTGAGGATCGACGACGCGCATTGCAGGAGTGGAATGCGCGCTGGGTATGGGAGGAATGAATGGCGTGGTATTATATGGCGTCGCGGGGTAATATGGGTACTGCCCAGGCATGCGGGGCTGTTGAGCCCACGCTGGCGGGTTGTGGTTTTGAGGTGCTGGAGGAATGACTGGTGGTGCGACACTTTCGGGAGAGGGAAGGGGGGGTATGAAGGGAGTATTTGCTGTCTCTGGAGAATCGTAAAGCATTTTTGGTGGGTATCCTAGGTATAAATGTTTGTCTGGTGTGTCACGCCGTCACTAGTTGGAACTACATAATTGCATCAATTCAGGATCAAAAACATAAGGGTATAGAATCCTCACAGGAAATGCAAGGAAACCTAGGTCACACTTATTAATACACAGGAAGCTCGGACGTGGCGTAAAAGGCAACTCGAAGTCGTTGAAGTGCGGATGAAGAGATTGTACCGATCCTCTATAGTCTGAGCGCCCAAGAAGGCCTGGGAAGGAAGCATCACATCAACCGTATCTCGAGACAATTACCTGGACCTCTTTACCTGCAGATAAAGTCAGGAGAGAACGTTTCCGAGTGTATATGAACTAAATGGTGAAATCGACAGTGCTTGGTCCGATTTCAGGTACTAAACACTTTTCGTGCACTGATTCGATCCTGCAGCCTGTGAAGTCCAACGTACAAACAGCCTGGCACAGCTGCTGCTATAAGGTTCAAGAAAAACGCAAGTAAACTAGCAAAATGACCAGAAAGAAAAAGAGGCAGTGGGAGATGAGAAAAGGATATAGATGGGCCGACGCTACTGGTGGAGTCACGCTACCTGTGCACAAGTCAATACTTCAGTAATCAGTGGCTGTGCCTATTGTCACATTGCAACTTTGTCAGGTTGGGCGTTTGATCGAATGCCGCATCATGGCATAATGCAGTTCGAGCGCCTTCAAGCACTGGCTCTCCCTGGAAGTTCACGAACGCAACGACTCTCCTGTGCTCATGATGTGGAAAAATTCCATCAGATCGCTTATTGTTAATATCATCCTTAGTTGCCGACCTTAGTCACTCGACGGCAAGTCAAGCCGCAACCTAGTCATCACCGTGCACCGCAAGGGTGTTAGGTATGTATTATATTGCAAGGCAATGACAGCTGATCAGTGACTGATCAGAAACGACATGGGGTTCCTAGGTTTTCATTTCCATCAATGAACCTAGGAATCACTACTTGAATTGGACAGAATCTCCAGGGAAACTGTAAACCCGCGAAGGGAACTGTACTAGCCTTAGACGGAGATATCATTGCCGAGCATAAGGTGCCTTTGTACGAGTGATTATTGTTCGTCAGATTCTTGAACACCCGACTCATGGCGTCCGTCGACAAACGTTGCAGGCGGGCCATATCGGGTCAATCCGGGCTCAAATGATCCTCTTTAGGCAACTTCAACGTCGACGTCATGAAAGAACAATTAAAAATAGGCATCACTTAAAATGAGATACTATGAACATATAAATGGTGCTTCGTCACAGAGAAGTGCGGAGTATGTGGCACGATGCACTCGCTATTTGATTGCACTAAGGAGCATCACTCAAAACTATGACGAGTCACTCGTCATAGTTTGTAAAGAAGTTTACTAGATCAATAACAACCGGTTCATATCTCAGATCGAACCATTGTCATACTCCGAGGGACCATTTTCTGTAGGAAAATATTCAAATTCCAAAGTCTTGTGGAATGTGGCGTGCTACGGAAACGTTGAAAGTGTGATGAGAAACAGTGAAACATGGTCAGGAGAGCACATTTTGCTAGCTACGAGGAAGGTCATTGACTCATCGAAAGAAAAATATGGCGAACGAAACTTGAACCACATACCAAGGCTCATGTATTTAGACCGTATAATAGCAATCAGCATCTATAGTCACTGTTGGACTCGGGAAGCATAAATTTACACGAGAACAAGTTTTCAACACTCAACACTCAGAGATGAGATCGTTTTTGTAAAGGGTTGCAAAATCGTCATGTCTGTGAGGCTGAGTATGACATGATCGAGCAAGGTCTGGAACGCACCGCACAATGATTCCGTCTTCACGTGGTTTACTACAGTAACGACGCACCCCTTCCTTCTAGGTCCTTCCTAGAAGAAGAGTGTCGTGTCGTCATGTCTCACGTACGTTGGACTCGATGCTGTGTCGTAGAGGAGGATCGAGGACCGGAGCATCATCGATCCTCTCCCCTCTTGATGCCGTTGGCAGCTCCATACCAGGAGCATCTTCTGCAGAATACTCAAATTCCAAAGTTCCGTGGAATGTGGCATGCTACGGAAACGTTGAAAATGTAATGAGGAAAAAAACTGATTCTGCCAACTATGAGAGAGAAGGTCATCGATCGAAAGACTCGACGTGCAGCGAACGAGCTTCACTTGACAAGTTTCATGGGTCAATACCTGTTGTGGGCTCCAGATCGAATCCGCCAGAAGGGTGATAAGCATCTATGGTCACTGTTAAACTCGGGACGCGTAAACCAGTAGAAGTTCTTAATACTCAAAGACGGAATGATCTTTGCGTGTAACGTATTGCAGAGTCATTCCATCTGTGAGACTGAGTATGACGAAATCGACAGATCTGAAACGCGCAGTATCGCACCGCACGATGATTCCATCCTGCACCGCGTAGGACCACGCAAGACTTCCTTCATGACTATTACAAGAAAGAGGAATATTTTGTGTCGTCACTTGTGGATCACTTGAGAGACTTACATAACTATTAATAAGTAACGCGCGCTCAATCTCCGCTTAAAATTTATAACCGCCTTTCCTGTATGCAGGGGTCCATATAAGCGAAGGTTTCGGTGAAGACAAGGAGCGCCCATATCGAATTCCACATCTTCGAATTCCCTCAAGTTCGTCCTCGACCGTCGACTCAGTTCAAAATGGCACCCTCAGATGAGCTCGATTACCTCAAGCACCTCGTAGCACAGCTCAATGAGAAAATTCACGCACTCGAGGAGAAAGCAAAGGCTGTCGTTCCACCGAGGAAGACGCCTGCTCAACAGCTTCGAACTATTCTTATGGGTCCTCCTGGTGCCGGTTCGTGTCGTTTTCGTGGAGAACGGTTTTCAGGGAAGGGATATGTTGACTGAATACAGGGAAGGGAACGCAGGCCCCGCGGATACGTGAGGAGTTTTGCGTCTGCCACCTCGCGACGGGCGACATGCTTCGCGAGCAAATATCCAAGAAAACTGAGTTGGGGAGGATGGCTAAGAAAGTTATGGATGCCGGAGAGCTCGTCACAGATGACATCATGGTTAACATGATCAAGGATCAGCTCGAGAATAACAAGACTTGCAAGAACGGGTGCGTTGGACACAATTTATTTTGTTCGCGTTGTTTCTCACCTTATGGGCTCAGATTTGTCTTGGATGGTTTCCCAAGGACCGTTCCCCAGGCCGAGAAACTCGACTCCATGCTTGACTCCCGCGGTGAAAAGCTTGACAATGTCGTCGAGTTGCTCATCGACGATCAGCTACTCATCTCTCGTATCACCGGTCGTCTCATTCACCCGGCTTCAGGACGGACGTATCACAAAGAATTCCAGTGCGTCCCAACCGATGCTATACATTAGATTTCCCTAACACATTTTGGTACTAGTCCACCTAAAAAGCCTATGACAGACGACGAAACCGGCGAGCCGCTCATCCAGCGCTCCGATGACAATGTAGAAACGTTGCGGAAGCGTCTCACAACTTTCCACAAGCAGACTGGTCCCGTTGCAGATTACTACAAAGCCAAGGGCCTGTGGCATGGCATTGACGCCGCTCAAAGTCCGGGCGTCGTTTGGGACAACCTACGCAAAGTGTTCCGGACCCCACCTGCAAAGTCGTAATATGTATATCGCACGCATACATACATAGACGCGTCCCGTTTAGGTTGCACAACTGGATTTTGTCAAAACGGCATGTACCTAAAGTACCAAGCTTACGAGATATACAGGGGAAACATTAACGGTTGGTTCGGTATATTTTGCTTGCTCTATAACCGAGCACAGTCAAGTATTTACTACTTAGACCTACTAACAGGATATGCACCCCGGCTCGAAAGTATACGACAAGGACGTGGCTTCACACCACCACGGTACAACTGGACATCAAAATTGGGACAGAGAAAGTGATCCTGCATGCACGCATCGACTCTTTGGTTGCGATCGATGACGATTGCAAGGCCGTTGTTCTTGATTCTGCCCGTGAACTTTATTGCATACCATTACCTTTCTCGAATTCACTGGAGTTGGATAGAGTTTAGTTCAAGGAATAGATGAGGGACTTCGTGCGAAGAAGAGGTTAAGATATGCGTGGATCGGTCCAGGAGAAACGTACTTGATAACTAATCACCCCAAGTTCATCTCATCAGGCGGGTTGGGGCGTTGAAGGTTGAATGCGATCGCGGATGGCAGGACACCACGTGTCAGTCTTTGCAGTAACTGCAACCCCGCAAAAAGTCAGATGTAACTCATCGGACCAGGAAGTATCGCAGAACCTTGTGAGTACTTGCACTTGGCAAAGCAAATTACTCATACTCAGATGGCTACGTCACTCGATTTGTCCTTGGTCTCCGACTCCCACTTTGGTGGGAGAGGGACGACTGAACCGCCGGAAATTTTTTTGACATTTATTCCTAATGCAAGGTGTGCTATTGATTATCAATATCATACTTGTTCGAGTAATAACAGAGTCTCCTTCCTATCGATGAACATCGCAGAGAGGCTAGACAGAGAAGACAAAGATAAATACAACCTCATGAATGAGGCGCGAACTAACGCTCATGTTCAGTTTCTTCATCCCCGGTCGGAGAGGTGACATCTTCGAAAACTGTTATCTGAATAGTACCTTGAGATTCTGTTATGGTCTGCCTAGGGAGACTATGAGATTGTGGAAGTAGAAATGTGAGTCGACATGATATCAGAACGAGGTGCTATACATTGCATAATCGGCAACATGGTATGGGTTTGGGCCGTACAGAACAGTGAGAGATGGCAAAAGCACAGGTACCGTGGTGGGTAAGGGTAAGAGTACACCTCGGGTACGGCCACCTGTACGTGTACGGGTCCAGAGTTGAGGCACTCGGACCCTACCCGGACCTGAGCCCAGGGTACGCCAAGGGATATGCTACCTATAGCTCCGATGAACAAGCTGACACGACGCGATTTGGTCATGCGCGTCGCGTCGCGTCAACGCACTGTGCAAATACAAATATTACTTGATCCCATTGAGGTGTCTGGGGACATCATGACTTGAATAAAGCTGATCACTTGTTGCAATAGTTCCCGACAGCAGATTCGAGCTGGCATTGACCTTGGTTCGCAAGGTGAGTCTGTTCCACGTCAAATTGCCAATAGACCCTGTGTCACAAGGTAGTGGTGGCAATCTGCTGGCATTGCAGATATCATCTGTTCGAAAGGGGGGTAGAATCTTCCTACATCGTCATAAAGAACATACTCAGCACATAAAAGCAAGCTGTCTTCCTACTGTCGTCTTCAGATTTGTTTGATCCCTCACAAACAATGCGTTTCCCCTTTGTCCTCGCCGTTCTTGCTGTTTTAACGACATCGATATCTGCAGCATCAATACCTGCCAGTGACCCTGCCAGTGACCATGGCAGTGTCACATGCCCTAAATATTGCCTCTTTAACAGCTGCTGCGTTGGGGAGAAATGCAAATTTATTGTGAGTAGGAGTAATTTACGTCCTGGATTTAACCACATGACTCACCGGCGTGGTAGGGCGTCTGGACGTGTTATACATGAGCGAGTGGTATGTTGCGACAGCGAACTATAGTGAGTCGTGTGTCTGCTTTCGCATTGGTGCAGTACGGCTGATGACACGACCCGTGAGTTACTATAGTTTGTTGCTGAGTTGATCAACGTGCTTGCTTCTGAACAAATTTTGCTGCTGCTACGGGCCATCAGTAAAACCTCGACTTACTTAATCAGACTTATTTGAACTTTTCGATGGTTTTTACTTCTTTTCAAAAATGAGTGACCTTTTTTTCAATTGTTTTTCTTAATTCACTGCCTGATCCAAACTTACGTGTTCCAATATGTTTTATAAACCTAAGAAACATGTTTCAAAACATCAAAACACAAATTTGTTACTGGTAAGTGGCACAGAGTGCTGATAATTTTTATTTTCAAATACTATCCTGAAGTGGTAATCTTTACAAGTTGTGAACTCCAACCATTGCAACAGTCGTGAATAATGATAATAAACTATTCTTAATACTGAAGCTGGGACCAGGCAGTGAATTAAGAAAAGCAATTGAAAAAAGGCCACTCATTTTTGAAAACATGTGAAAACCATCGAAAAGTCCAAAAAAGTCTGATTAAGTAAGTCGAGGTTTTACTGATGACGGTGGACCATGTGTATCAGGTTGGTTTTCCAAATGCGAAAATTATTTGTTGTATTACATTAGTGGGAATCAAAGTAGATTTCTAGACATGCTTGGTAAAAAGCCAGCTACAGTCTTCAACCGATCCCTGTAACACAAAATTTGAAAAATGCTCATTCTTCCCAGAACACAAACACTTAGCAAAAATCATTGACTACAATGTATTCTACAGCATCCAAAGTATATACATGCAAAGCAGAATTAAAATCAGTGAAGTAGCGGGTGAGTAAAACATGGATTGGTGAGGACATCTTTTTTTTTGGCATTCCCAAGTCCTTGAAACACCGCTGTCACACAGGTGTCACATCACACTTAGCATCAGCGACTCTTCACTCACTGTCATCCTTGCTGCTAAAATCACCCTCAACATCCAGCCAGTTGGCTTCATCATCATCAGCTTGAAGTGGGTCATCATCTTGCCTCTGATTTTTCGGCTTTGGTACTGGCTTTTTGAGCGGACCCAGCACTGGCTTTTTCCAGCATGTCTGACATTTCTCTTGCTTGGCAAGGTCTCACTCTGCCTCCCACTTGATTACTTCCTTCTTCCACTCAGTCTTCCTCATGGTGTTCCTCTCTTTCTGTGCCTTCTCTTCCTCTTCCCATTGAACTATCTTCTGGATCCTCTTCTCTCATGCCTGGCATTGCTGTTTCTTGGCAGCAACTTTTGCTTCCTGCTGTGCTTGGTGTTGCAACACCTCTTCAAAAATTTTGTTGCCTGTGAGTAGCCATGGCATCCCATTGCCATTAAGCCTAATATTATCTTTCTCCATTTTTTTTACCTGGGTTTCTAGGTGCTGCTGAACTCGATCACAGTACAATCCTTGCAAGACAACTGTTGCCTGCAGCCCAACAACTTGTTCCTTCAAGCATGCCACCTGTGCAGTCAAGTCATTGACCATCCTCTGGAGCTTCTGCTGTTTGTTGATGTGGGGAAAGCTTGTGAGGTGGCACTGACTAGCTGAGACTTTTTGATTGGTAAGATCATACTTGTGACAGGTTTTGGAGGCTGCAGAACTGATTTAATAGATGAAGATGAGACGAGGAATCTTGCAGAGATGTTTTCCAGGTTTGAGATAGCATCATGGATGGTGGAACTTCTTATTCCCATGCCACAGAGTGTTTTGTGGGTAGAATGTCCAAGTGAGTTGGCATGAAAGTGTCATATACCTGATCCGACCACTCCGATATTGATATCTGCTCTGCTTTCCGACCCCCTCCGCTCCATCCATCCTCCGCTCCGTCCAATCACAAATCCGCATTCCACTTCTACGCTTCTGCTCCACTGCTCAACTGGTCCCCTTCCATAACATCTCCATTCAACTGGACCTCTTTCCCCTTTTAGATATATACTTTCCCCTTCGGTACATAGACCCTTACTTCCAGATCACCGGTAATTCCTATTACCGCTCGATCACTGATCTGATGTGTACATATTGATATCTGCTCCGACTTATGTCTTCACCTGTGTAAGTACTTACAAATTATATCCCTGGTACATAGCTTTACAACATAGTTATCCTGGTCACTGCCTCATACATAGAAGTATATAACATATCATGTACTTAGATATCTTCCCCAGTCTTAATATTACTTGTCTTCTCGCAGTTACCTCTTGTGAGAATTCTCAGTAGGACCTTGCCTCCTCTGGACACAAGTCTCAACTTTGTTATGACTAGGATAGTTCTTCTTCAGTGTTCCTATAAAGGATGATCAAGGCTGAAGTGTATTGCGAGTTCTAAGATCAAAGGTTCAGGCTAGTTGAGTGTCAAGGGCTCGCTAGATCAAGTATTCAGGCTAGTCTGCTTAGGAAGCAGCTAGATCGGTGAACTCGAAGTATCAGGAGAGAACCTAGTAGATTCAAGTTAAGGAATACAAGTACAGGAAATGTGATATATATGTAACAAGAAGGTAGTTTAGGGCCGGTCTGTAGGTAGATGACCCTATCAAGAAAGGTAAGTGAGAATAGGAAGACAATATCAACCAATCAGGAAAGGAGATGAGAAATGGTACGATGTTGGATCGACCAATCAGGGAACAGTATGAGTAATCATCTGCGTAAGCATAATGAGTAAGCATATAGGTAAGCGTTCATGTGTTGGACATGTTGATAAGCAGTCACAAGACTTGATGAGTAAGTAAAGAAAGAAAGAGAAAAGTAAATATAGCGCCATTGTAACAAACTTGTTGTCACCTCCGACCCTCCGACCCTCTGCTCTGACTTAGAGCTGTGCTCTAAGTGTTCCCCTTATTCCTCCGCCCCTATCAAATATTCCCCTTGTCCCTTTTCCCATCCTCTGCCTTTCCCGCTCCCACCAAACCTTCCCCCTGCTCCTATCCACCCTCCGCATCACTCCCTGCCTTCTCCGCTCCACTCCTAGTTGGCTCGCTGCTAGTAGCTCTTACTTCCCGACCCTCAAAGTGGACCAAAGTGGTCCACTCGTCCTATCGTCGGACAATGTCAGACCCACTCCAAATTCGGGGCACATACTCGGCTAAGGGCACAGTGCAAGAGCTGAAGCCAAGCCCCGACCCCTCTGCCTCCTGAGCCGGCACGGTACCTAACAGAAAGGGGTTCTCGTCGTCATTATGATTGGTACTAAGAGGTACTTCTTCTTCCTCAGCAATAGAAGGGAGGCTGCTGTTGGTATGATATTCATTGAGCTCTTCACATAAAAGCTGTGTGATGGCATAGAGAGGTGAGGGAAGACTGAGGGGTAGGTTTCCTTGCTTCGAAGTCTCAATACTTGGTGCTAACATGTCCTTTGTGATGACAGTGGGATTATATAGCCAAACACCTGTCTTTTGGAATGCAGCCTGGATGGTTTGACATGTTAGAGCACGAACATGTGCTGCTCTGTAAATTTTGAGGAAGTTCTTCTTAGTTACTTGTTCTCCCTTTTCTCGCTCCCATTGATCACACTCTTTGGCCCAGCACTTTTTGAGAACACCAAACACAGTCACATCCAAACCTTGATAGATGTGAGTTGCGTGGGCAGGGTAACACAATATGTGGATCTTGTGTTGTTGTGCATACTCAAGAAAGGTACAAGTATAGTGTGAGTTGTGGCCATCAATGAGTAAGAGCCATGCATGACCATTTGCTTTGTGGCATGTTTGCTCATCAAATTGCTTGATCCATTCTGCCCCAATTTCACCATCTGTCCAACCCTTCTTGGAGTAGCCAAGTCTGACTTAAAAATTAGCAGGTTATAATCAGGACCATCTACTTATGCTTATGATGCATTAAGTGGATTATTCTCGCCCCACTTGGACTGGTATGCCTTCCCCTTGCAAATGACAGCAGGGGGTAATGAAGTTCCATCAGCTCCAATAGTCACAATCACAGTAATATTTTTCTCGGTTTCTGCTGCGCTGCTGATATTGCACTTTGTTTCCTGCAGTACCAAAGACTCTCTCCTGCAAGGACCCACTGTTTGGCTGGAATCCTGTTTCATCAACACCCCAGATGCACTTGGGAGCAATAGGCTGCCCGTCATCACCAGTCTGCAAGGTTTCACCAAGTAGCTCATACCATGCCTTGTTTGTAGTAGGGTTAACTCCATGACCACAGGCACAGTGTGGGGAATGCTCCCACTGTAGGCATAAAACCCTGTCAATTCTGCATCATCTCACATCAGTTCCACATATTCCGCATTTCCCACACATCGTCTGATGCATTCTGCATTCCTGTGCATCATCAGATAACCTTCACATGTCCTGTCCCATCCTTCCAGGTCCATTGGTACACTGTATCTCTCTTCCCATTGCTTCTAACATTATCCGGATCATATTGACACATGCCCTTATGGCATGGACCCCTATTGCACAGTATTACACCCATGTGCACTGCCTGCCTTCACTTCCGCTTCCTGAGAATTTACTACCTGTACCTTGGTGTTCCTTGAAAATAATGTTCCATATAAGTAGTGGTACTCAGGGCTTGGGTGTTTTTTATCATTGAATCTTTTACCTTCCGACTTTTCTCTGACTTTTCCTTCACCTTACTAGAGGATCACTTTGACTTATGCTCACTATCAATCTAAACTTGTGATATACTTCCTTCGACTTGATCCACATGTTCCAATGAATCTGTATGTTCTGCATTTTATCTGCTTGAGTTACACTTTGTTCCGCTTGATTCTGTTTCATTCCGCTTGTTCTGCATTTTTGCGGATCTTCATCCTACCTGTGGTAGGGTTGATTAGGGTTGTTTAGACAGAGACTAGCACTCCCCAGTAGCAATCCCCTTTAGGGTTGAACATGCTTGTTCTCAAGTGAGGCAGCAGGCAGCAAAGACCCAACTGTGTAGTAGTTAGATTTCTCACTGCTACACTTGTTGTACCCACAATGGTCAAGAGTGTGTGCTTGATATCCATGCAAGCAGTCAGAATGTCTCTCAATGAAGCAATGAGTCCAATTTCTCCCTACTCCAGTTTTAGGGAAAGCTGCACCAAGCTGTGCTTGACAAATTTCATCGACATGTTCTTTGAGCCTCTTGTGGTTCAAAGGAAAACCTCTCATAGCCATTTGTTGTATGTAGTCAATGACAGTTTCTTCTTTGCCTTCTGTCAACCATCTCTTTGTTGAGCTGTTAAACTTGCTGAGATTGATGCCTCCTTTGGTGAGATGACTGAGAGTAACATGGCTAAGTGTAATCACTTGCCCTGTTTCCTTGAGATGTATCTTCTGAATGTCAATACAAACTTGTTGGAGTCCATGTTTCTTTTCACATGGCTGCTTGTCAAGCTCAGCTTGATACTCAATGACAGCATGTGCCATCAATTTGTCCTTCTCTTCTCTGGAGATCTGTACTCATTTAGTGAGTGATTTCAGCCATCCAGCCATTGTAATGGCAAAATTTGAGCAGTCATAGTTGCAGGATTTGAGTGGTGTGAGTTGTCTGACTACTACTAGGCTCAATGCCTCATTATCAACACATGGAACGGACCATGGCACTCTTCACAGCATTCACTGCAGTCAACCTTACTCCAAAATTCCATGCAGGGACCTGTTGGAGCTTTCCAGGTGCAAAGATGAGTCAAACAGACAGCCAATATATTCACAGTAGCCCTTGAAAATTTTTGAGTAACAGGCAAACACGGTTATATTGCCATGTCTTGTGCATATCATAATTTTTTTCCATGGGTCACTCTTAATTCTGATAGAGGGCCTCTCAAAGTCTAATAAAGAATCAAATTTAAAGGAGTTTTGTGTAAGATTGAGTGAGAAACACCAACTGTTTCAATGAGTGGCAGTGTTACAAGGACCAGTTGAATACTGTAAGTGTTCTAGCACAGCCAACAACAATGGGGTTGGCTGGCATCTAGTGTCAGAGCTTAAATACTAATGCCTGCTGTTTGACAATGCATCCACCATTACTGCAAGGCTTCAAGCAAATGCTCAAACTTGCCCAAAGGCAATGGAGTTGCCCCCCAATCCATCCACATCCTGTGGAAGAGGGAAATCTCAATGATGTGGGTCCAATCCCCCTTGTAATCAGCCTCCTAAGGCTGCTGGATTGAAGATAATTGACCATTGGACCAGATCTTCAGATCTTCACTGCACAGACACCCTTGTGAGGCATCTTTTCACTCACCTGTCATATCCTGTACCTCCAGACCCAGAATTCTGGATGCTCCCCTATGAATATCCAGGTCTCCGTCCTATTTCTCTGTCTGGCGCTCCATTTTTCATCTCCAGACTCACACCTATCTCCTTTTAGAATACTGCTCTCCAGCTACTGGTTGTACACCTTTCTGCCTTGCTTGCTGATCCATCCATCTGCACTTCATTTCCAACTTCATTTCTTTGATCCATTGTATACTTACTAATAGACTTTCTATATGCTTTGGGTATAGCTTTTCACTTTGCTAACTGATTACTTACATGATATCTACAGTATATAAACTCCTGTAAAACACCATACCTCCTTAGTTCAAACATCATCTTAGTTCCTGCTCATTCTTGTTTCTCTGGACTTGAGTCCAATCTCTTGTCCACCTCCAAGTCTTGGGTTTATTCCTTAAGACTATATATCCAGTTCTACCTTAGGGTAGTCTATCTCTGTTCCATTTCTACTCCAGACTTGTCTGAAGTAGCCTTACTCTATTTACTCTTAGCCTTCCGGAGTTCTGCCGAACTCCCCCTGTGTCTGACCTCTGGACTTACCCAAACTTCCGTTGGACTCCCCTTCTGACCCTTGGAAATTAAGGGCACATACTTGGGTAAGGGGTGCAGCACACGAGCTGAAGCCAAGCCCTTTGAGTTACTCTTCCCTTAAGCATGACCTTACAGTATATTCGAACTCACACCTTACCGAGTATATTAATGTCCATGAACCACCCCTTTGCCAGGTTCAAACTCCTGTCCCTCATAAACTATGATTTTTCCTCCCACCCTTTCACTACCATTTAAATCTTCTCATCCATAACTCATGCATTTTCTGCTCTGTTCACCTCAGCATACTTTATCTGTTCCTTCCAGCTCGACTCCCGATCATAGCTATTATACACCAAACACTACATAATTATCTCCGGTTCCAGTATATCCGACTCCTCCACTGCTTTTGACTGGCAAGTTACTCTCAACATTCAACTCCCTTGGATTCTCCTAGTACTACTCAGGAATGCTACTTGCTCTCCTGCTATGATCTGTTGATTGATAGGGTATAGAGCAGACACCTCTTCCGGGTTTTACTACTGGAAATGCCATTGACCTCTGACATCCAAAAAGGGTCCACTTTACTGTGGTACTCCTATCTCCGGACTAGCCATGTTCCCTTCCGCCAGTTTATGTCTGGTTCGCCACCAAAAAACAAAAGAGAATCACCCTAAAAGCACTATTTCATATACACAAGCAGGTCTGTCATATGTGTGCTCGGTTTATCACCCATCCTCTTCCAACTCCCAAGTCAAATTACCCCATTTCATTGATATGTCTATACTCCTCTGCTCTGACTCCACCCCCACCTCCTCCAGCAGAAACCCCTGCCCTGACTACACTGAGCTCCTCCTGATAAGGCTGACCCCCATATATCTCTAGTAAATGCTGTTGCCTTCTGCTGGGCCTGCAAGCTAGAGGGGTTAACCCAGTTCAGTATTTACCTTTGCCCCTCTGGTGTCAACCTCCACTCTGCTATGCTCTCCACTGATCCTCTGGATCTATCCGGTATCCCTTCAGAATACCATGAGTTTGCAGATGTTTTTGACAAAGGCAAAGCAAGTCAACTTCCTCCACACTGACCTTACGATCTGAAGATCAACTTGGAAGAAGGAGCTGCCCTGCCACTTGGCACCATTTATTCCCTTTCCCCGGTAGAACTTGAAGCTCTCCGGAAGTTCCTTGACCAAAATATCGCAGCTGGACTGCTCCACTCCTCATCCTCTCTGCACATGGCTCCCATCCTGTTTGTCAAAAAGAAGGATGGCTCTCTACGCCTCTGTGTGGACTTCCAAGGTCTCAACCAGATTACCAAGAAAGACCACTATCCCCTGCTCCTCATTGCTGACCTCTTAGATTCTCCAAGCCATGTGAAAGTTTACACCAAAATTGACCTCTAGTCTGCTTATCACCTCATCCGGGTAGCAGCCGGAGATGAGTGGAAAACTGCTTTCCATACGTGCTATGGCTCCTATGAATGGTTGGTCATGCCTGAGGGCCTTACCAACACTCCAGTGGCTTTCCAGCGCTTTGTCAATAGCATCTTTGCCAATATGCTTGATATATGCATTATTGTGTACCTGGATGACATCCTCATCTATTCCCAAGACCTTGCATCCCACAAACAACATGTCCATGAAGTTCTCTGACAACTCCAAAAGCACTGCCTCTATGCTAAACCGGAAAAATGTGAATTCCACTTGAACTCCATAGAATACCTTGGCTACCTCCTATCTCTGGATGGTCTTACCATGTTGCCCACCAAGATCCAAGCCATCTGTGACTGGCCAGAACCCTGGAAGGTCAAGGACATTCAATTGTTTCTTGGATTTGCCAACTTCTACCATTGCTTCATTTTCAACTACTCAGATATTGTAGTTCCGCTCACTCGCCTCACTCGCAAGGATACTCCATGGAATTTCTCTGATGAGTGTCGGTGATCCTTCAAGACACTCAAGGAGGCTTTCACCACAGCTCTGGTGTTGACACATTGGATGCCGGACATTCCCATTGTTGTAGAAACAGATGCCTCTGACTATGCCATCACCGGAATTCTATCCATTATCTGTCCAGACTCAGAACTTTGTCCGGTGGCATTCTACTCCAGAATGCTTACAGCTCCAGAACTCATGGCCATCTACGAAGCTTTCCAGACCTGGCAACACTACCTAGAAGGCTCCTCCCAACCTATTGATGTAGTCACAGACCACAAAAACCTTGAGTACTTTGCCACCACCAAACTCCTCTTGCGCTGTCAGGCATGATGGTTGAAATTCCTCCACCAATTCAATCTTATCATCTTTTTCTGTCCCGGAAAACTCGGAGCTAAACCGGACTCCCTCACTAGATGCTGGGACATCTATCCCAAAGAGGGGAATAAGGACTATGCTGTGGGTTCCAGTTGCTACTGCGATATCAGCGTGACTGTGGCCAATTCAAGTGCGTTCGACCCTATAGGGGAAGCAGTGCAATGCAAACCACCAACAACAAGTTGTATTGTCCGACCTAATAGTTGATGCCAATGCCAATGCCGACTTGGCTGAGTGAAGTTGAGCAAAGAGAGAGTGAAACTGAGTGAAGTGGAGTGGCCCTGAGCAGACCTGAGTGATGAATGAGTGGAATAGTGGAGGTGTGTGTGTAGTACAATGAGCGAACATTTAAGAGAGTCAGCCGACAACTCAATGAGAAACCACACAAGAAATCATTCCAAGTGAGAATTTGCTAGCTCAACTACTAAGAACATGGGCGGAATATATAGTAAATGAGACTAAGCGATGAAGGTGAACTTCAGGTCGCTTAAGATGCCTCATGGATCGCTAAATACTCGTTTCTCTGTGTCCATGTAATAAGGTGTGAGGTGGGGTGATAAAAGGCCAATAAGCGGCCCAATTATGCGAATGGGGATGGAAAGCAATCAAAGTAAGAGATATACGTACCAATAGACGACAGGCCAATGACATGAGACGATGGACAGTGACCAATTGTGTGTGCAGATGATGTGTTAGGTACCGTGCCGGCTCAGGAAGCAGAGGGGTTGGGGCTTGGCTTCAGCTCTTGCGCTGTGCCCTTAGCCGAGTACCTGCCCTGAATTTGGAGCGGGTCTGACGTTGTCCAACGACAGGACAAGTAGACCGCTTAGGTCCGCTTTGAGGGTCGGGAGGTAAGAGCTGCTAGCGGCAGGTCGACTAGGAGCAGAGTGGAGAAGGCGGGGAGTGATGCGGAGGGTGGATAGGAGCAGGGGGAATGTTTGGTAGGAGCAGGGAAGGTGGAGGATAATGTGGAGGATGGAAAAGGGTCAGAGGGGAATATTGAAAGGGGCAGAGAAATAAGGGAGAGACTTAGAGCACGGCTCTAAGTCGGAGTGGAGGGTCAGAGGGTCAGAGGTGACAACAAGTTGAAACTTGTGTCCAGAGGAGGCAAGGTCCTACTGAGAATTCTCACAAGTAGTAACTGCAAGAAGACAAGTAATATTAAGACTGAGGAAAATATCTAAGTACATGATATGTTATATACTTCTATGTATGAGGCAGTGATCAGGATAACTATGTTGTAAAGCTATGTACCAGGGATATAATTTGTAAGTACTTACACAGGTGAAGACATAAGTTGGAGCAGATATCAATATGTATGCATTGGATCAGTGATCGAGCAGTAATAGGAATTACCGGTGATCTGGAAGTAAGGGTCTATGTACTGAAGGGGAAAATATATATCTAAAAGGGGAAAGAGGTCCAGTTGAATGGAGATGTTATGGAAGGGGACCGGTTGAGCGGTCAGGCGGAAGCGTAGAAGCAGAATGCAGACTGTGATTGGACGGAGTGGAGGATGGATGGAGCAGAGGTGGTTGGAAAGTGGAGCGGATATCAATATCGGAGCGGTCAGATCAGGTATATGACATGATGTCCAACTTGGATCGATCATGACTGACTGGGCCAATCGTCAGCCAACATCTATGTGGAGCGGCAGCATGGGAAAGTGGGTCGGAGAGGATCAGAAAGATAGGGGATACTAGCTCAGTAGTGATCGGCTTCCTACAATGCTCAAGCTAACCCTCATAACCTCTGACCAGTATTCACCATGAAACAGCTTCATCACCAAAATTCTCGAAATCTGATGCTGCCTTATTTTGACAAGTTCTCGCACCACAATCGTATGGGTGATGACGTGTCAAGTTCATACTCTGTCAGCACAACAAGAAGTTTGTGAGATGCACAGTAGTTAATCTGTGAGCGTGTAAGGTTGCCATCAGTATGATACACTTCAGATAAGTTCAGATCATCTGCATGTCTCCCAGACATGTTCGGACCTCATGTTCACCTATACAAGTGCCGACCCATTTTGTTCATAGATTGAGCAGTGCTTTCAAGTATCGAGCTGTATGTAAGTATATAGCAAACTAGTTAAAGTGTGCCATATCCTTCCTGAGCAAATATATTATCATCCAGCTCTTTGTCCAAGTCTGCAATCACTGCATCTGGATCGTCTACCTCAGGCTTGTCTTCATCCACCTCTACATCTGAATCATTCTCCTCTTCATCTTGATGTCCCTCTCCCTCTTCTAGATCATCCTCTCCACCCTCAAAGTCTAAATCAATGATATCATCGTCAATGACATTGGGTGCGTCATCAGACAGCAAGAGCTCATCCCACTCTCGCATCGCCTTGTGACCCACACCACCACCGTGGAAATGCATAAACATATCATGGTCTATGAACCTGTCGGTTTGAGTCAGCATAAGGTGTCATGTAGAATAAATAAAAATAAAACATACATATTGACATAAAAATACATCCAATCTTCATCCCCCTCTTCCACACGACAAGTGAATGATGGCCCGAGGTATTTCTCTGTGCGACTGTAAGCATATGCAGGGATTAGATGCACACCGCGAATAACTTGGTCAGGATCAATGAATCTGAAGCAGCCAGGGTCTGAGTCGAAGTTGTCAGTGAGGAAACCGATGCGATGCAAGTGTTTGCTTGAGAACCCGCCATTAAAAGACATGTCTCATCCAAACCAGTGCACAAACAGGACATCCATGCACTTTGATGTCGATTGTGCATTCTCTTCACCATAATACCAGATGTCGACATGGAATATGCATATAAGACGAGCATACCAATACAGGTGACGTTCATCGTCATTTTCATGCGAGAGCACCATCAGATCAGTGCGAGTTTGAGGATTGATGCAGTCTTGCTCTCTCCTGAGATTGTATGTCGTGTAGTTTACTCGAAGGATGCTGTGCTCATGTACCTTGTTGTTAGAAAAGATAATCAGGTCTTGCTCAGCATCTGAGAAGGTGTGTTCATTGCCCGAGTAGTCAAGGCCACGAAGCCGTGCAAGTAGATGGTCCTTCAAATGGGGAATAAAGTTCTGATGTGCATGCCTTTAGTATACATGATATAGTCAGAGAAAAAGAAAACCGACCCTCTTCGCAGAATCATCATCTTCAATATCGGTCAACCAGGAGGTGAGGTCAAATGATGCCCTTGGATGCTTTGCAATATGATAATGGTCAGAGGGAGATGTCCGCCGGTGACGGTGTGTATTCCTGAGTGCAGATCGTGCAGTGACAGTGCTCTTGAGTTGAGCATTGATCTTCAGGAAAATACGGGAGCGTGACTCTTGAATGGCCATATTCTTCAGCAATGTGTTTCTATTCTTGGGTGTCCTCGGGTACCAACATTTGGAACATCGATGCTCCAACTCACCCTGTTAGAGCATCAAGTGTCAATTTTAAAATTAAGTTGTGTACTCACCGCTTGCGTCGTGTAGTTGTCAGTTGTCCCCATGTGTCGGATAGTATTTGGATAGTCCCCAAGTGCGTGGTATTTGTATGTATGAAGATTCAACTTCTTAACCTTTTTACCGGAGGACCTTTCCTTTCCCTTGGACAATTCACCCTGCTTGGCACTCAAAGCAGCTTCACATCATCCTTGAGTAGTGTGCTCCTGTGGAAGCTCAGTAGTATAATAGTACTTGCATGTAGTCTTGTTGAATTCCCAAACTGTCTGTCCGAGAAGGACTGTAGCACTGTCAAAGAGGGAGAGCATATCATCTGTGTGCAAGCACAGTTTCACAAATGCATGCCAGCTTGCCAGGTCAAAGAGCAGATTCAAGACAATTGAATTGTGAGGCTTGCGGAGGAGATCCTCAAATACTGGAAGAGCACACTGAAACTTGAGAGTATTAGCAGATGTATGTATGACCCACATAGATCCAAAAGCATTACCTGAAGGAGATCCTCAAAGTCTCGACCTGCCAATCTCTTCATCGCTGAAGCATTCTTATGAAACCGTTGGATAGTGCCACATCCGAATGTCGGAACAGCCCGGTACCTTTAAGGCATCAAACCATTGAAATTTTCTTGATGTGATCTGTTAGGTACCATGCCGGCTCAAGAGGCAGAGGGGTCGGGGCTTGGCTTCAGCTCTTGCGCTGTGCCCTTAGCCGAGTATGTGCCCCGAATTTGGAGCGGGTCCAACGTTGTCTGACGGTAGGACAAGTGGACCGCTTGGGTCTGCTTTGGGGGTCAGGGAGTAAGAGCTGCCAGCGGCGGACCGACTAGGAGTGGAGCGGGGAAGGTGGGGAATAATGTGGAGGATGGAAAAGGGTCAGAGGGGAATATTGACAGGGGCGGAGAAATAAGGGAGAGACTTAGAGCACGGCTCTAAGTCGGAGTGGAGAGTCAGAGGGTCGGAGGTGACAACAAGCTGAAGCTTGTGTCCAGAGGAGGCAAGGTCCTACTGAGAATTCTCACAAGTAGTAACTGTGAGAAGACAAGTAATATTAAGACTAAGGAAAAATATCTAAGTACATGATATGTTATATACTTCTATGTATGAGGCAGTGACCAGGATAACTATGTAGTAAAGCTATGTACCAAGGATATCATTTGTAAGTACTTTACATAGGAAAGACATAAGTTGGGGCGGATATCAATATGTACGCATTGGATCAGTGATCGAGTGGTAATAGGAATTACCGGTGATCTGGAAGTAATGGTCTAAGTACCGAAAAGGAAAGCATATATCTAAAAGGGGAAAGAGGTCCAGTTGAATGGAGATGTTATGGGAGGGGACCGGTTGAGCGGTTGAGCGGAGGTGTAGGGTGGAATGTGGGTTTGTGATAGGATGGAGTGGAGGATGGATGGGGCGGAGGGGGTCAGAAAGTGGAGCGGATATCAATATCGGAGCGGTCGGATCTGGTATATGACAGATCACTCACTGTTTATTCAGCTTTTGGATAACGCCACCACCTTGGGCATAGAGGATGTGCAATAGGTGGGTAAAAATGGCCTTCCACACACCGAGTTCGAATTCATGCAGCAGGTCAACAACGAACAAAATGAACATGTTGAATCCGAATTTTCCAAGTCGATCTGAGAAAGTGTTCTATGTAGATGTGTCAAGCATCAGTTTAGTTTAGTATATGATGGAGCTTACTCAGATAGGGACATAAGACTCATCACCAAGAATCGCTTTGATGCGAGCTCCATCAACAGGAACACCAAGCTCAAAAATGAGCTCTCGGGCATTCTCAATATCTTGACGGTGGTGTTCATTGTCCATGCGCTGTTTGGTCTCTCGGTGCTTCATGTCAAGCTTGGTACCCATCTTTGGCACATCGCATTTTTTGACAAGGCAGCATGGGCACAAACACTGCCCGAGGAATTTGATGCTTGCCAGAAGGACCCTATAACAAACTCTGAGTGAGTGAAAACAAACAAAAGAATCCTTCAATGCTCACTTTTCAGGGTAATCAGTGGAATATGAGAAAAAACGAGGGAACACATGACGTGTGATTCCATCGGCACAATGAACAACCATTCCATGCTCATAGGCATGCATGAAATCTTCGTCAAGCAATAACTTCCAAATCGCTTGAATAAGTTCGTGCTTACAGAAGGTGTGGACCTCGTCTGTCATTGCTTCACCGAAGATATTAAAATATACATCCTGGATATCATCTGGAAGCTGTATATATGACCATCAGATCAGTAGTTACATCTATATCATGACAGAATGTACTGTTGGTATATAAGCGACATGGTGACTTGCAAAGGAGGTTGGCTTCCCTCGCGCGTACTTCGACTGGTTACTGAAGAATAAATAGAACGGCCATAATGAGGCATCCCCAAAACTTGCGAGGTGTGTCGCGTCGGACCACATCATAAGAGGTGCTAAGACACGTTCAAGATTGTTGTCTGGTGCACAGGGAAGGGAATTTATCTCGGCATATGCATTGAGCATGGCTGGTGACGAGTATGATTCTGAGAAGACTTGTACAGTCTTCATCTCAGATACTTTCCAATACTGAGAGTATGGAGTCATGTGAAACGTGTTTGTGATGTCGTCCTCAAATGTTGACTGAATTACTGATGTGAGTGACTGGTGATAAACTCCTGGCACTTCAAGTTCTGGTGCATGTTCCTCTGATTGCCATTTCATTTGTTCTTTTGGCAGGCAAATTTTGACCGAAGACTGGCGCCAACCAAATTCTTCTCATAGAGGATTTGACATATCTCGCAAATACTTATCTAATAGTTTAGCTTCATGAGTGCAAGTAAAGCCACTCAAATCCTTCGATCTGAAGTGCGGGTGCTGGTGAATACCAGCTAGCCGATTGATTTCAGCATCAGACTTATCGTTCGTCCCAGTATAGCACCAGGACATCAGCAATCCACATGTTGGATTGGTGAATGCATCAAATAGATGTTCATCATCTACATCCAGTGGTGTGAGTTCAGTAGTAGCCACAAGTGGGCCCAGGCCTGTCACAGGTCATCCTTCAAGTGTCGGCGCATCTGTGAGATTGATGAGGGAAGTATTGTTGGGAGGGATGAAGGTCGGATGAGCTGGGTAGACTTGATAAAGACCCATTGAATCTGGATCTGTCTGAAAAGGATCTGCAGGTGGCGGCTCAATAAATAATGGATCCTCATCAGAAGACTCTGACGGAGTTGGTTCCCGCTGAGGAGGTGCACAGCATAGAGGTTGCTTAATTGGCATGTGAGCCAATGGGATTGCCGAGCCAGGAAGATAGTCAATAAAGCGCCGGGGTATTTGAATTGAACACCCCAAATGCTTTGAGAGAAATTGTGTGGGTGGAGTGGGTGATCTTGCTGGTGATGGAGTGGGTGGATTTTCTGGTGGTGATGGCAGGCGAGACAGTCCAGCGATGTTCATGTCCTAGAAATAAAATAGTAGCACAAATACATATAGAAAATTAAACACAAGCTTACCTCAAGATTGAGATCCACGTAGTCGAGCTGGTCTTCAGCAAAAGCTTCTTCCACCTGCTGACAAGGTTTCTTCACGTCACGGAGAAGATCTCGTCCTTGAGACTTTTGTTTCTTGTCCCATTTTGAAAAAAACAATGTCCAAGGTCAGTGCCTTGTTCTTTTTGCACTTCAAGGCATGCATGGAGAGTTGTCTCTGTGACTTAAAGGCTCAACCACAGCCAACACAATTGACTGTACCATCCATAATGCAAAGATGGTAGATGTGGGCTGACGACGGATGACAATGATGTAGAAAATGACTTCAGAACAGGAACCGCTCACTTTTTGTCAGCATTGTAGCATGCTGATTGTTTCAAGATGCTGGCAGACTTGGAACAGAGGCGTGAGGTGATTCCCCATAGAGTGAATCTGAAGTCACACTGCAATACTGGTCATTTGAAAAATATAATCATTAAGATGTGATGGTGCTAGTGTGCTGACTTACAGCACAGCTGGCACCTCACGAGTAGCATTATAAACTAAAGAAAAATGTAAAGCATTGAGAAGACACCAAATTTGTTTGTGTCGAACTGAAACCAGCAGCAGTCAAGAAAGTTCCACGTTCCATGATACCAGAGGGAACGAACACCTCGGGGTGCTTTTGGTGGATAACCTTGAGACCGGTGGAACCCTCGAGATCACCTTTTTAAAAATTAGCCAAGTTCCTGAGTTGGTAACTGGACTCACTGTCGATAACCATAACTTTCTTGGCAGCCTCCTCCTTGCTCAGCGTGTCCAGCACCAAGCTGGTGGATAAACAGCCTACAAGAAATGAAGTCAGTACACATAGCAGGTAGTAGGAATAGATATGATAAAAGTTAGAAGCTGTCAGGCTTAAGTGCTCGGAGTCGCCTCCAAGAGGTGTGTCCTTGCAGCTTGACAGCCTCTGGTTCAAGTCGCCTCCAAGAGGCGTGTTGAACCAGGAAGTGAAGAGCAAATTGAAAAAAAAACTCACTGACAGTAGTGACTTACCATTTTCTTGGGGTTAGGGTTATTCGTCCTTTCTGCTTAGCGCCCAGTAGAAATGACAAATGAGAAGGTGAAATGTGCTCAATCACAGGTGCTAGTGCACCAACCTACAGCACGGCCAGCACCTCATGAGCGGATGGAGAAGGTGAAATGTGCTCAATCACAGGTGCTAGCGTGCCAACCTACAGCACAGCCAGCACCTCATGAGTGGAGTGGTACTAACTGAAGAACAAGTTTGAAAGTTTGGTTTCGAACATCACATGACTTTTCAAAGTCAGCCAGCAAATACCGGTAATGCAGAGAGCCACAACTACGCGATTTCATATTCATCCTTATCAAATCTCCTAATCTTTTTTATGATGGCATCCAACTCTATTCTCATTAATGGTACCGACCAGGTCATCATCTGTGACAATGTAATTGTCATGGATATCGAGAACCTCCTGACTGGTTGGCCGACTTATGAGATTAACTTTACCCCTGAGAATCCGGGCCCATTGGCATGTAATCTCGATCTTTTCATATTACTTACTAACAGTAATCTAGAAACTGATTATCCACCTCAAAGATCCTGTCAAGATGGTTCACATTGAAGAGTCTACAGATAGCGAGGCGGAGTTGTTGATTCCAGGCAAACCCAAATGGAAAAGGTGATTATTATTAGATTTCCTCTCACACATACATTGCTAACTTAATAGACAGAACCTCATGGAGCAATCACGAGAGCAAGAAGATTAAACTCTCCAGGTTCTCGGCTGATACCATCAAGATCACAGAAGATCTTGTGGGCCTCAAACTCACATCCCAGAGTTCCAAGTAAGATTTTCTTATATTTGCTTGATCATTTCACTGACAAAATTTGATCTACAGAAATAACTCTGTCAAGGCAAAGCCAGTGCGCTTGGTGGGGATCCCCAAAAATCCCCCACCATACAAACCAAAAGTCGACAGTAGCATCGCTTGGCCACTGCGCTGCTGCCACCATTGCAGGGACATAGAAGATAAGGATTCCATTGCTGGTCTAGATATGTTGTGAACCTTGCCTGCTCCTGTTGCAGCAGACTTAACTTAAATTATTTTTTTTGCTCTCACATTGCTCTCATGTTATCTTGCACTTTGTACTAATAGTATACAATAATCAATTGTTTGGGGTAACACGTCGACAGTACCAAACAAAAACATATGTGTACAGTTTATTGGGTATCTCTGTGTGATCACTGATATTGTTTCATCAGCATGTTGTTCTCATCCAATCTCTACCACCATCATGACACACCATCATCGTCATTCCTCCTCTGCAAGCCTAGAATCAATATTCTCTCCTGTGTTGTCGCATGAATATTCCCCAAGCCCTCAAGAAGAGATGGAGAACTCTCCTCCAAGCACCCAGCCCCTGAAAAATGCAAAATGTAAGCAAAAGTCATCGGATCATGATGATGAGACCAAAACTAGGGTTTCAAAACACCTGAATTCGTAAGTGAAGTGTTTTTCAGCACATATGTTCACTTATTGTCATGTTTTTAGCCATTCAAAGGATACCAGCAAGTACAAGTAAGTACATGCAGCACTCAATGAGCTTCATACTGACCATTGACACGTGTTTTCACATGTATAGGAAAGATACAAAGCCTCGCAAGCAATGTCTTCAGTTCACTTGTTGGATTCCTTGAGGAATAGATATGTTTTGCATACTAAAAGATGTTTTCCGCATTGTGCCATTGGTCGAGATTGCACGCAGCACTGATGTAGAGGACTCTGACGTGTCAGATGATGAGCACAGCGCACGCAATGCAATCCTTGCTAATATGTAAGTCATCTCTTTTGTGGATGAGTATATTATATATTGACTGTGTACTAGATCCAATGATGCACAAGATCAGCTACTTTGTACCTATAAGAAGATTCTTTCTGGGGCGCCCTACCTCCTTGAACTTGTCAAAGGAGGTAAGAAAAGGGCAACCAAACTCAAAGATATTCTTGACAATGTACGTATGCATATATTCAGGGTTACATTTTACTAATAATCACTGTTCAGATGCAGTATATGATTGGCCAAGTACAATCTGAAGATGCCATGCACCTGAAGAAAAGCATCTCACATTATGCTTCTTATGACTCCAACAGTCTTGAGCCAGCCATCTTTCCTGACAGCAAGGAGTCTCATGCAAAAATGGGCCTTAACCACCCTCAGCTTGCGCGCATGCTGTGTCCTGTCAAACATCTTGTGGAGTATCAAAAGTTTCCCTCGCAGTTTGCATATTTTTTTTTTTGAAAATTTAATCAATAACGCATCGGCTTTGTAGGACTAAAAACAAGATTGAATCTGGCGAGATTAAGATGGATGCCCGTGCCTGGCCTGCTCTTCTATACAAGGGTAAAGTCGCTGGGGAATCTTTCAACCAACAGAACATGCAAGACAGCCTTTTCGAAGGTTACATTGTCAAACGTGTAGTGTTTTCCTTTTTCAATTTGTGTATTGGTGTTGCTAATTAACACATTCTATTCAAGGTCTTGAAGCATATCCTGACGGGTTCTTCATCTGCACTCATGGGCGATGATTTTCATATCTCGAATACTTGCAATGCTTCACTCCACGGGATGATGTCTTTTGAAGCTGAACACATTGCCTATGGGGCTATACAGGTGAGCTTAGGTATGACAAGCAAATAGGGACTGACATCTCATATAGGCACAGTCCTCTATATCTTCTCGTGACAAAAAAAATTACTACCGGATCATAGATGTCATTCGTAACCCTCCTGACGAAGCATGGGCTGCAGCAATTTTGCAACATTACAACTTGTATGTATCAAGTTTGTGTATGTACAGTATCTAATTATTATTTTTTGATTTAGGAAAGTATTCAAAGATAAAGCTGGTCATGCAGCTGCGCTTTCAACAACAACTGCTTCTGGTTCTGGAGATATGGATGATGATGATGACAATATTGCGGTGATGTGAAAGCAATCCACACTGCGTTCTGCTAACATGTCAAGGTCGTCTGCATCTATTACCCCCCCTCCTGTTCAACCACACAGTGCCGGTGCCCAACGTCCATCGCTTCCTGTACCTCAAACATCTACTCAATCACCCACTCCACCTCGTAGATCTCCTTCTCCACCACTTACACCACCTCCCAGACGCCCTTCTCCATCACACCCACCTCCTACTAGATCTGATGCAGATATAGCACTGCATCCCCCGTCGCCTCCTTGCAAGAAAATGAAGGCAGTGGAATTCGAAAGCCCACTGACAGAAGATGCGTCGGATGAGGAACATGAGTTTCAGCCTTGAACATCGCCACACAAAAGTTGCAAGGCCGCTGCCAGCAGTGCCACTGCCTCTAAGGTGAAGGCCTCTACATCAAAGAGGAGGAGGGTTGAAAGTCCAGCGGTTTCTGAAGGTGAGCCTGACAAGGAGCATGAGCATCAGGTTCGGAGATCACCATGCAAAGGTGCCAAACCTGCCACTGCCTCCAAGGCGAAGACAACTCAAGCTGTGCCAAAGAAAAGGAAAGCAAGGAAATGAATGTGAGTCTCATCTGGAAACAAGTCATGGCCAACGACGAGAAACACTGAAGAAACACATGAAACAAAACAGAACCACATTCTGCATTGCAAGACAACGTCCAACGACAAGAAACACTGAAGAAACACACGAAACAAAACAGAACCACATTCTGGATTGCGAGATGACAACGATGGTAAGGTACAAGCTAAGGGAAAGAGGTGTCTACAATGCAATGAACCATATGTCATGTGTACGTAAGCCACCAGGCTTACACCCTCCCAGACTATCAAAAAAAGCTATCAATCAGCAAACTAATGTCTGAAGGAGTCCCAGCAATGCGCAAACAGGGGAAGGGGCAACAACCACAGGCGTATAAAAGGCGGGATAGTCTGTGGAACATGAGCTAGCATCAGTGGTCAAGAAACGAAAACATAAACTGTGGAACAATTAAAGGAAGGAAGGAATATTAATAACCATAACCATAATCATCTTCCTCTGAATCATCACTGTCGGAGCCACCTTCAAGAACACATGATAGCATGACAACATCATGGGGTATAAGAGTGGCGATGAGACCAGCATTAGGATCAGAGAAATCTGTGACACCGGGGTTGCCATGTGTCAAGAAGACTTCCTTGTAGCCTTCAGGGATAGTGACTGCTGCCACAGTTGTCGCCTGATGAGGGGCACATGAGGGAATTCCACGTCTTTGGTCACCTGGGCATTCGCGCGCAATATGTGGTTTCCAGGTAGTGTCAGATGGCGATAAGCGACAATGAAAACATCCACCGGCTGAACGCAATGCTTCACGCTCTGCATAGCTGAGATCAGGAAGAGGGTATGCAGGCTTCGGTCTAGGCATGGTTGATGTAGAGGGAGTGGTAGACATTGGTCTAGTGGGCAATGACTTCATCAGGCCTTCTGCAACAAGACTAGACCAAGTTGTTGCCATGACATTGATGAGTGCATCAACCTTCAAGTTCTCATACCCAAGATTCGGTATTGTGCAAACACGCAGTTGGAGGATGGACTGGGCGCAAAACAAGAGGTGGTTTTTGAAGACTGAATTGCTGATAGTGTATCCGAGACCTGCTGAACCAAGTGTGTTCCGAGCTGCTTGTAAGTTAGCGACAAATGAGCGAAAGTTGCTGTTGCCTTGCGAGACAGCATAGAAGTGAGCAAGTGCATCTAGACGCCAGCCAGAGGGAATGAAATGGTCCTTGAAGCGCAAGGCGAAAGCCTCCCAAGTGGCCAGCAGCTTGAGTACATCATGATTCTCGCTCCACCAGAGGCTGGTGCTAGGTTTGTCAAGCTTGAGCCCAGCGAGCACAATGCGAAGTTGTGGAGGCATAACTTGACCTGCATTGAGGGCAGACCATGCAAGGTAAGAGTCTTCACAACAGCCAAGCCAGCCATTGATGGCCGCTGGTTCAAGTGGGCCAGAGAAGGTGGGGATGTCAAGTTTCGACATTTTAGAAGCTCGCAAGGGTACTAGTAGTGTAGGTGATGGCACGAGCTGAGAAACCATGGCAGGATCCTGGACAGGGGGAGTGACAGAACTAGAAGATGGCATGGGCAAACTGGGCATACTCAACGGAGGCAGAGGCACCGTGAGATGTGGAGGTGGATCACGCTTCCTTGCAGTGATGACAGGAGTGGGTAGACACTTATTGCTGTCCGGCAAGCGCAAGTCAGAGCGTAGAACACGCGAACTAGTATTAGTAGCGTGATGCTTCTGTTTGCAAGACCGATCCAGTGTAGACAATGGCAGGAGAAAAGGAACAGTGGTTGAAGTTTGAAAAAAAGTGGAAACAAGTTGTGGCCAATGACGAGAAACACTGAAGAAACACACGAAACAAAACAGAACCATGTCCTGGATTGCGAGACGACAACAACGGTAAGGTACAAGCTAAGGGAAAGAAGTGTCTATGATGCGATGAACCATATGTCATGTGTACGTAAGCCACCAGGCTTACATCATCCTCTAATTTCAAAACGATGATTTAATCTAAGGCATGTCTTCAGCTGTAATCCACTTTCTGACGCTACTCGTTAATGCTCTGATTCCCAAAGTTCACTCACCATTTTACAATTCATTTCTGCTCTCGTGGCTGGATTCATTTGCTGTCTCATTATCTGCATGCTGTCGTCGCCTGTTCCTCACTCATATTTTTCATCCTCAATGCAATTCATGTCTGAACCATGCTTAGATGTACCCATATGACTGCTTGTACCATGTAATACCTTAGTGCAATGACAATGTCTTATCAGCTCTTAACATCAGATCAGAACGAATCAGCACTCCTAAGGTCAAACATTCTGCTAAGGTCCAATACAACTACCCAACATTGGCGTACTGAGCAACAATCCTGCTTCTAGCTCTGGTCTGATAGACCACTCCTCCACCTTCTGCTTGCTGATGTGTCTGGTACGCCTTTTGTGACCTTCCATGTCTAGACCTGTGCTGACCTGCCCTTATCTATTTTAAGGAATTTCGGTGATGTTGCTTTGTCCCTACAAGCAGTTGTGGTCATGGATATTGAACACCTCCAAAAAGACATTTTGACCGCCCTCCCTACTGACCCCATCGCTTCCAATCATCTCCTGGAACCTTCAGACCCAAGATGGACAGTAGATGGCAATGGATTCCTTCACTGTGACAACTGTATATATGTCCTGCAATCCAATGACCTCCACCTCCATGTCCTCCAAAACACTCACAACCATCCTCTATCTGGACACTTTGGTCAAAACCGGATGTTGGAACTTATCTGGTGTGAATACACCTGGCCCAGAATATGCACCTATGTCAAGGACTATGTTAAGTCCTGCACTACTTGCGCCTGAGCCAAAGTCCTGAGACATAAGCCCTATGGATTGCTCAAACAACTTCCCATTCCCGGAAAGCCATGGAATTCCATCTCCATGGACTTCATAGAACAACTCCCAGTCTCCTCTGGTTTCACAGTCCATCCTTGTCATCATAGATCATCTGTCCAAGCAGGCAATATTCATCCCAACACATGACACCATCACCTCTCCAGACCTCACCCGGCTTTTCCTGCTCCACGTCTTCTCTAAACACGGAGTTCTGTCCCATGTCACCTCTGACCAAGGCACAGAATTTGTATCTCACTTCTTTTGATCCCTTGGAAAAGCACTAGACATGATACTTCACTTCACCTCTGGATACCACCCAGAGGGTGATGGCCAGACCGAGCATGAGCATGCCAACCAAACCCTAGAGCAGTATCTCCATATCTACTGCAATTATCAACAGGATAACTGGTCTGAACTTCTTCCTTTAGCGGAGTTTGCATACAACAATGCTCCAAGTGCTACCACCGGAGTATCACCATTTTTTGTCAATAAAGGATACCATCCCAACATTTCTGTATACCCAGAATGAGATCTTTCCTCCACCTGTGCCCAGGATTTTGCTGTAGATCCAGATGAGCTTCACCAATTCCTCCAGGAAGAAATGTCTCACGCACAAGAACATTACCAGGGCCCTGCTGACGCCAGATGAAAGTCCACTCTGGACTTCAAGGCTGGGGACCAAGTATTTGTCAAAGTAAAATATTTCCATTCCACCTGGCCTTCCAAGAAATTATCAGAAAAGAACCTAGGCCCTTTTGACATCATTTCCTGTCCTGGTACCCATTTGTTCACCCTCCGCCTCCCAGACTCCATGCGTTCCATACACCCCATATTCCATGTCTCATAGTTGGAACCTGCAACTCTGAACACAATCCTTAACCATATCCAGCCACCCCCGCCTGCAGTTGAAGTCAATGGAGAACCAGAGTATGAGATCTCCGAAATTCTGGACTCCAAACTCAACCACTGAAGGCGACATTGCCAAATCCTGTACCTGGTATGTTGGACTGGTTATGAGGGCACAGATGAAGAAACATCCTGGCTTCTTGCCACAGAACTCAGAAATGTGTTGGAACTCATCTCAGGCTTCCACTCTGCTTATCCGAGCAAACCCAGTCCTCTTGCCGAGTTATGAGTCATTTAAGCCTCGAGGGCTTGGCCCTAAAGGGGGGATACTGTCATATCCCATACATCCAGACCCAGAATTCCGGATTCTCCCCTATGAAAATCCAGGTCTCCATCCTGTTTCTCTGTCTGGCGCTCCATTTTTCATCTCCAGACTCACACCTATTTCCTTTTAGAATACTGCTCTCTGGCTACCGGTTGTACACCTTTCTGCCTTGCTTGCTGATCTGTCCATCTGCACTTCATTTCCAACTTCATTTCTTTGATCCATTGTATACTTACTAATAGACTTTCCATATGCTTTGGGTATAGCTTTTCACTTTGCTGACTGATTACTTACATGATATCTACAGTATATAAACTCCTGTAAAAATCCATACCTCCTTAGTTTGAATATCATCTTAGTTCCTGCTCATTCCTGTTTCTCTGGACTTGAGTCTGATCTCTTGTCCACCTCCAAGTCTTGGATTTATTCCTTAAGACTATATATCCAGTTCTACCTTAGGGTAGTCTATCTCTGTTCCATTTCTACTCTGGACTTGTCCGAAGTAGCCTTACTCTATTTACTCTTAGCCTTCCGGAGTTCTGCCGAACTCCCCCTGTGTCTGACCTCTGGACTTACCTGGACTTCCATTGGACTCCCCTTCTGACCCTTGAAAATTAAGGGCATGTACTCAGGTAAGGGGTGCAGTGCACAAGCTGAAGCCAAGCCCTTTGAGTTACTCTTCCCTTGAGCATGACCTTAACATATATAAACATACAGTGGCTCAAAAAACTGTCCGCATGTTTTCACATTTTTCACTATCTATGATATTGTGTGAGAATATACAAACACATCAAGGACATGCTGGTACCATATTGTAGTACTACTTCAGGGCTTCCAATTGAGCCCTATGGCGTGGGAATCGGTCGAGATATGGTGGAGATATAAGGCTTACAAAATGATGACTCATGTGGACAGTTTTTTGACTCAAGTATTTTACAGTGATAATCAGGTATTCCAGTACATTGTGTAACCTCCCTTGGCTTTAATTACTGCCTCTATCCTTCTAGGCATACTCTTAAAACTATATCTAACTATATAAACCAGAATGTGTCATGTGTCATGGTCATAATCACCATGAAAGCCATCTCCTCTGCTCAAAGGGATAATATCTGCTCTTTGTCCTGTGCTGGCCTCTCTGCTCATTAAATTTCCTCTAGAACTGAAGTATGCAAGTCTACTGTGGCCATGTGTATCAAAGAAAGCCACCTGGCCAAGGAAAAATCTTGTGGAGGACATCCACCTCTGCTAATAAGAGGGCTATCATTCAACATATCACTACAGGAAAGGCTAATAATGCTGTCCAAGCCACCCATTATATCAATTCCACCATCACCACCACTGTCTTTTCACAAACTGTGAGGAGTGTTCTCAAGGCAGCTCATCTCAAGGCAGTAACAAAGAAGAAATGCCTCGTCTCTCTATCAAACATAGGCAGAGAAGACTACCTTTGGCTTGGCCCATCAAAACTGGACTGTAGAGGATTGGAAGCATGTTATATGGTCAGATGAGACCAAAATCAATAGGATTGGGTCAGATGGGAAGGTATATGTATGGAAAAAGAAGAGGGATTTTCTAACAGACAGAGAGGTTAGTGAGACTGTCAAATTTGGAGGAGGTTCTCTAATGGTATGGGGCTGTATGGGATGGAATGGTGTGGGTATTCTTGCTGAAGTTGAGGGGAGGATGGATGCTGAGCAGTATGTGGACATTCTAAACAACCACTTGCTGCCTAGCATAGCTGAATCAGGGATTGATGAAAAAGACATTATTTCCCAACAGGATAATACTCCCAAGCACACATCTAGGAGAGCCAGACAATGGTTTAAAGAACATATTATCAATGTTCTTGACTGGCCAGCACAGTCCCCTGATGTCAATGTCATTGAACATCTCTGGGGAACACTCAAGAAGAAGCTTCAAGCCTATGAAACCCCCTCTGAAGGAGTATAGGAGCTATGGGAGAGTGTAGCAGTGGAATGGGCAAGGATTACAGCAGAATATTGCCAGAAATTGATTGAGAGTATGCCTAGAAGGATAGAGGTAGTAATTAAAGCCAAGGGAGGTCACACAATGTACTGGAATACCTGATTATCACTGTAAAATACTTGAGTCAAAAAACTGTCCACATGAGTCATCATTTTGTAAGCCTTATATCTCCACCATATCTCGACCGATTCCCACGCCATAGGGCTCAATTGGAAGCCCTGAAGTAGTACTACAATATGGTACCAGCATGTCCTTGATGTGTTTGTATATTCTCACACAATATCATAGATAGTGAAAAATGTGAAAACATGTGGACAGTTTTTTGAGCCACTGTATCATGTACTTAGCTGGTAGTCTCAGTCTTAATATTACTTGTCTTCCCTCAGTTTCTATTGGTGGGAATTCCCCATAGGACTTTGCTCACTCTGGACACAAGTCTCACCTTGTTGTCACCTCCACTCCTCCACTCCAACTTAGAGCTGTGCTCTAAGTTATTACCCTTACATCCCTCTGTCCAATATATCCTTACTTCTTTCCCTTTGATCCTTTCTGCTCTGACTTACTTCCCCTGCCTCATCCACCCCGCTTCAAGTTGGCCTGCCACTATTAGCCTTTCCTTGATATCAATATCCGCTCCGCCCGATTCTGCATCACCCCCACTTTCCGACCACCTCCGCTCCATCCATTCTCCGCTCTGTCCAATCACCATCCACATCTGCTCCTACGCTTCCGCTCGACCACCTGACTGGTCACCTTCTAGAACGTCTCCATTCAACTGGAACCTCTTTCCCCTTTTAGACATATACTTTCCCCTTCGGTACATAGACCCTTACTTCCGGATCACCAGTAACTCCTCTTACCGCTTGATCACTGATCCGACATGTACATATTGATATCCACTCCGACTTATGTCTTCGCCTGTGTAAGTACTTACAAACTATATCCTTGGTACATAGCTTTACAACATAAGTCTCCTAATCACTGCCTCACACTTAGAAGTATATAAACATATCCTGTACTTAGATATTTTCCTCAGTCTTAATATTACTTGTCTTCTTGCAGTTTCTACTTGTGAGAATTCTCAGTAGGACCTTGCCTCCTCTGGACACAAGTTTCATCTTGTTGTCACCTCCAACTTTCCACTCCAACTTAGAGCTGTGCTCTAAGTCTTCCCCCTTACTTCTCCACCTCTAACAATAATCCCCCTTTGCTCCTATCCACCTTCTGCACTATCCTCTGCCTTCTCCGCTCTGCTCCTAGTCAGCCCGCCGCTGGTAGCATTTACTTCCTGACCCTCAAAGCAGACCAAAGCGGTCCACTCGTCCTACCGTCAGACAATGTCGGACCCGCTCCAAATTTGGGGCATGTACTTGGCTAAGGGCGCAGCGCAGAAGCTGAAGCCAAGCCCCAACCCCTCCACTTCTTGAGCCCGGTGTGGGTGAGGAATATAGACCCTGTGTGATTCAGAAGTCTAACAAGGGTGCAAGACTTAAACTCATCCTGAGGGGATTGCTACTGGGTAGCAGGTCCTCAAATAAGTGCAAGGAAAGCAAAGACTAGACTCTGTCTAGCGACCTGAAGGGTTCTGGTCCTTACTAGGACTGGGAACACAAAGATGCAGAGGGTTCCCGACGAGCGGAACTCAGCGCGCGATGAGCGGAACTAATGCGTGATGAGCAGAACTAACAGAACTAATGCGGACCAAACAGAACAAATGGGGAACAAACAGAACAAACGGGGAACAAACGGAGGGAAAAGAAACTACGAGCCTGCAGGAGGATGATTGGGCAAAGTCGAACCAGGCTTGTGTCTGGTACTTGCTCCAAGTCGTCAGATCCAATGTCGGGCATTTTGAGCGGAACTCACGGGGGCGGGAACGTTGCAATGAGATCAGGAATAGATTCGGGAAGATATTTTAGACAGTGAGTGGAGTACTGGGAAGTACTCTGTAAGTGGAAGTGGAGTCAAGTCTATCCGAAGGTAAAAAAACTAAGATCCCATCTATTGCTACCTATATAGGAAGGGGTTCCGAAATGCGCTATGCTACAACTGGGTGAGGCTGTGAGATAAGGAACTGGTCCCAAGTAGCAGAAGGATCTGTATAAGTACCATAACACATATGAAATCAGATAGGAACATGTTAGTAACACAGGGAATGTAGCTAGTACTCACCAGCGAGGATGGAAGGACAAGGACAGGACAGAGGAGGACATTCCGAAGGCTAAAAGGATATGATGCATGTGGTACGCGATTGTTCCACTGGGTTCCGCTTGGTTCTGTGTAGCGGACGGCTCGGGGAAGATGCGGATGGGTAGCGGGATGGTAATGGAATGCACAGGAAGATGGTAGTAAGGCATGGGAATTATATGGGATATGGGCCTACAGTGGGGACATTCCCCACACCAGCACGGTACCTAACAGATCCCCCTTGACTGTTTATTCTGGCATTGCACATACTTTACTTCCTCATGGACACCAGCATCACCCATTCTCTCCCCAGCATAATTTATGTCATGCACATAGCAATACACACTATCATACCATTCCCTATCATTCTTTTCACAATTATCATATGCCTGCACAAGCTCAACCAAGTCCACCTTATTATTCACATTAGTCTCTAACTTGAGAGTCAAGATATAATACTACATATCTTACAGTCACATAATCAGTTCAATAGCATCAATTGCACACTTCTGCCACTTCATACAGATTGTTTCATGTGCCATTGCCTCTCAGTAAGTACACAGTGCATGACTTCGCAACACACTCACTGGGGAAACAAGAAAATAACTCATCAAAGTACACAAAGCATGAAATTGCATACCCAAACCAGAGTATGGATTTGAACATAGTACAGACTCTTCTTAGGCTATGGAGGTCTTATTCCCCAGTTGGGTTTGTGTATGATTAGTGATTGTACCACATCTGGTTAGAATGTCTAAAATAGTGAAATCCCCTCTATTTAGAGTATGATTACATGCTTCTATGGATCTGCCATACATTCCAGAAAAATGGGATCCTCCTTCCCACTCTTCTAACCATTCCCCTCCCCTCCTACAGCGATGTATGGCTTGCCCCAGAGTGCACAATGATGCCCCAGTGAGGCTGGGTCACCTGATCCTAATAACCAGTTAGCTCAAGAAAGTCAAAGGCAATAGCACCAGCGAAATGAACCATATGCAACACTGCAACCACCTCTCCAGCTCCAGCTGTCCCCCCTCAAAAATCACAGTGGCAGACTGCCACAGATGGATCCATTCTTTAGCACGGGACAACAGAGCATAAATTGTTCTGTGTCATCATCTGGTCAAGGGACACCATACCAAGGCACGTCAGTTCAAGGGACACCATACAACCACAGGACTCACATGTTTTCATATGGCAAATCACCCTCGCTCACACACCATCCTAATTCAAGAGGTCTAACAGCTCCTTGGAATAACATTAATATCGCTGGAAATTTGTATGGAATGAACCAAGGCTCACCACATGAACAATCCACACTGCCTACTCCCCTCCCCTCCCATAGCAATGTACAGTGTGCCCCAGAACATGTAGAGAAGGCACAGCAATCCTGGCAGCCAGTTAGGTCAAGAAACTCAAGGCAGCAGCAGTGACACAAACCATTTGCAGTGCCACTTGTACCAACCCCCTCCTTGCACAGGAAAATGATGGGTTGTTGTGGATGCAGTCAAGGGCAGCAGAGTACACATAAAGAGCTTGGAGTGATTATAAGACCTATTAGATATTTTCAAAAACATCAAATGTTTGACTCACCAAGTTATAGAGCAGCTTCTGTGGTGTCAAGAGCGATTTAATGTCATCATCATGCCAGCGTTAAACCAAGTGTGCCAAGATACACACTTAGATCACACCAGCAAACAGGCATAGGGTAGGTATATATATATATGTAAAGTGAGGATGATGGAAGAGGTAAGCTATGCAGGCAAAAGAAGGGAGGAAGGGGAGGGCTTGGGATGAAGTTGAGTTTGCATCTGACTGACTTAGAAAAAAAATGTGCAGGGCATACTTTTTGAGTCTAGGGTCAGGAAATAACACACTGGTAAAAATGGATGCGGTTTTGAGTGAGGAAAGAGGCTGTCTTGCAAAGTCAAAGGTGGTCTGGTTAGTTGTGATGACAGTCCTCTGAATAGGGTCTGTTTAGGGCTGCTGCTACAAATCCATACCTCTGTTTTGGACACAAAATATCCTGAAAATTCTGCAAGTCATGTTTGTGTCCACTTAGCAACAGGGTATGTTTTACATCAGGATCTCCAAGCAATCCCACTCAGGTTAGTGTCCAACTAAAAGTCATTTCCACAGTGACTGTATGAATAGTTGTGGACACTGCAGAGTGTGCAAAGGCATTGTGGCAGATGTGTGACATGGTGTGACAATCACTGCATTGAGCCATAGGTTAGTCAGAAGTTGAATAGGCAGTGGTAGACTCTGTAACTACAACTACAATGACATAGTGGGTGACTTCCCATAAGGTTTTACAGACAAATTTCTGTTAATCCTCATGCCTTAGCCAAATAGCCATGCTGGATTTAGAAGGTAGCTGTCAACACCTGTCAAACAGTTGCTCTCACACTCGTCTGTAAATCTGCCAATCTACAGAGGGGTAGCTACCCCTCTGTAGATTTCTGTAAATTGTCAGAGCACACTAAATGTCTGATTTAGGCAAATTTCTTACTCTGTTTAGATGGCTCGCTCGGAGTCACTCCCGGAAATCTCATCTGGATCAACTCTTGTTTTTCTGTTATTGTGGACTGCTCCTCACGTTCGACCTTATCTATCATCTTCCATCTGCTCAAAATGAACCCTTCCGACACTCTCAGGACTGATTCTAACATTTCTCACACAAATACTCCTGCAAAATTTGCCCCTGCAGCTAGTGATCACCCTATAATGCCTAGCCAGGTGGAATATGTAAGTACCATGATATTTAAATTGGTGTCTTGTGCTAACTATCTATAGTTTGATCCTTTCTGCCCAGCACAAGCTTACAGTGTGCGTGAAAATTCCCACTTCCTCAAGGGTCCAGGCCATCCACGGATGCATCCTCCCCACACCATGTATCGTGATTTGGAGTATCCATCTCCCTGCATGTACAGCCCGTCCCTTTATCCTGCTGGACCATTACCTCCTAGTCCTGATACCTCTGGACTGGTGCCTCCCACTGTTGCAAACATCCAACCTCCATCTATCCTTCCAATTGCTTTTGCAGAGGCTGTGTCTGACAAAGAGCTCAAACAACCAATACTCACACCTGCTAAGGGTCAGAAATGCTCGTCAGCACTAACTGTGCAGCCTTCAAGAGCCCCTCTGAAGAAATGAACAAAAGTGGGTGGTAAGGGAAAAGGCCCCACAAAGCCACAGGCTGATCCTGACAGCAAGCCGGTAGTTGCCAAGTGAGGCCCCAAAAAAAGGTCGGAAAGCTGGGGCAACTGGCAACTCTGCTGACAAAGTCAACCATATACTTAAGGAGATTGGTCGATGTCTCCCTCTTGGTGGAAAAGCTTGGGATGCTGTTACAGTCACTTATAATCAGTGGGCTCGGCAGAATCATATGATGGAGCGCTCATCCAAGGCCATTTGAGTGAAGTATGATATGGTTTGTTCTTTATTGTAATATATCTACTAGCTGTTGATGTTCGCTTAACAGACTTGTCGTATGGAGAAACCCACAGGAGATGGCGAGCTGCCTGAATATGTGGAACTTGCTTGTCAGATTGAGGATTCCATGATGAGGAAGTCAGGGATGATTGCACTTGATGACTCTGAGTGGGATGAAGGTGATATCAGGAGTGAGATTGAAGGGAAAGATGTTCTAGAAGTGTCAAGTGAGTCTGATGAGGGAGTGAGAGGTGCAAATGCAAAGCACACAGGCCTGAAGAAGACAGTTGTCAAGGCATTTCGTGCAAATCCTCTCCTTGAACCCAGTGCTTGCCGACCTCATACTACTGCTGCTTCTGATGCATTGTTGTCACTGACATCTGTCTTTAATCCTGCTGCTATCAAGGATCGTGACGAGACTTGGCTCTCATCACTTGTCCAATTCAATCAGATCAACACTCTGCAAGCTGAACTTCATGAAGCAAGGCAATGCATTGAATCACTCAATGACCGCCTCACGCAAGAGTGTCGTCACGCAGATTGTGCAGAGAGCCAAGTCAAAATGCTCAAGTACATGTTATCATCTCAGAATGAGGCTCATACCCCTGCTCATCCTCCTGCTCATCCCCGTCAAGCTTTACAATACCATTTCACCTCTCCCTTATGAAGCTGTCAACGCCCTTGCTACTCTCCATCACACTACTCTCCATCACACTACTCACCTCGTTGATCACCATCACTCGAGTACTCCTCTATGCCTGGGCCCTCACATGTCAATGACAAAACTGTTTTTGACACTCCCTGTCGCAGAAATGGACTCAAATCACTTGCACTAGCAGTTGACATTGCTGCTGAGGATAAGGATCGCCATGATCATGGTCCTGTAGAGCAGTTTTAAAATGTTGTTTGTACTATGTGAATAGTAGCAAAATAAAAAGACCTATGGAGTCTGCACTACAAGATGATAATGAGCAACACAATCACAATGACAGATGTCACCAAATATAACATTACCTATATCAAGCCACAGTTGCTCATCCTCCGATGCCTTCCAGATTGGCATGTACACAGCATGAATCTGATTAATACCCACACAAATTGCTCTGACATTGCTCAATCTCATGCACACCTCCAGAAGCCTCTGATGTTGTACCCAATCATTGATGTCCAGTGGGACACAAAGTCGGCCAAACGAGCCCTGCATCATTTGCATACCCCATTCTGCTGTTTGGCAGTAGGATAGTAGCTGCCGGTTGAATGTTAGGAGCTCTGCCTGCTCATGTGCATCACCTGGAAGTACAGCACCACTTTTTAATGGTGCTTGTATCTTGCCTGAGATGGCTGCCGTCCCATGTGGAAATGCAGAATCAGCAATGAAATAATAGCCATCAGGAGTCTTCCATTGAAGTTTATTGTAGATGGGGCAACTCGGATGTGTGCAAGTCATGCCAACTTCCAGGAGCATTAAGTACTGCAGATATGATGATGCCTAAAAATGTGGTAGTACAAGGAAACAACACTAAGATCATATTTGAATTCACCTCATGGAGAAAAGACCAGTACATTAGAGATAAAATGTGAACTCTTCCAACCATTATATGTAGCATTCTTGACTTCAGGATCATCAGCTTCTTGGCATGGCAGACTAAGTCCATCAATGCTGCCAAAGCCTCCCATGAGTTTGGAATGACAAGCGCAAATCAACAAATTGTCCTTGATGATTTCATTATGGTCAGGAAAGTGAATTGCACCTTTGGGTATGTCATGAAGAGTTTGAAGGAGGATATCAAGTGTGAAATTGAGGTAGCGGTTGACCATGGTGGGTATAAGTGCAAAAATCTGTTGCAGTAATACTTCCTGCATAGCTGCATTGAGGAAGTGCAGTGTAAGCCCCAGTGCACCTGCAGCATCAAGGGAATGAGCTCCAATACAAGGCTCACCCCAGCTGGACACATCAGCACGAGGGATTGGGGTGAAGTTCCACTTGTCTGCAAATCCACTGTCGAGGAGTTGATGGAACATGGTGACATTGAATCCCATTGTAGTGATGTAAGCACGATCATTGTAGCTTTCATAAAGATGTGTCCATGGTGTTATGAAGCGAGGGCTTGGGAGGAGCTGAGGATGGCACAAATACAAGTGTGATGGATTGCAAACATGTATTTTCATCAGATGTGCCTCTTCTGCACCGAGAATGAGAACACCAACAAGTGCAGCTTGCAGCTGCAGCATCTCATCATCATCAGCAAATGCATACTGCATTAAAGTTTCAATGTCCATGGCAGGGCTCAAATTATAGGGAAAATAGCTGTATCTATGTCTTACAGTTTATGGATTCTGTCTGTAAATTAGCTGATGTCAACTTGTCAAAAATTTACAGACAAGCTTGTTTTTGTAAATTCTTATAGGAAGTCACCCAGTCATAGACACCAATTAGGACAGCTGCCTTCAACCTCTACTATGCACCATCAGATCCTCAAACTGTATATACTTGATGCCATCAACTACAGTGTCTCATTCAGATTGTTTGTAAATACTGATAGCTTTGAATAGACAGCCTCATTCACTTTCCCATTGGTGCAATACTCATAAGTTAAAATAAGTCTCATTTAGCTCAGGTATGTATCTAGCATCTAGATGGTGCATACACATTGCAACATTTTTTCATCTAAGTCCCTATCTTATCGGATCCTCATCTTATCTTCCTACCACCATCATGAACAACAATCAGGTGAGGCTGCTTGTTTCTCATTCTCATCTGCTTTACTAAATGATTATCTTGCTCACAGCAAACTGTTGGCCACACAACGAGGTCAAATTGGTGTCTTGTATGGTGCAACTGCAATGTTTGCAAATGTGCAGCTCCCACCAAAGGCGGCCAGAACATCCCCACATATCAATGTGAAAACCATTGTCACAATGAAAACCTCAGCTTATCTGCAATAGCACAACAAGGACAAGGAGCTTCAAGTTCTTTTCAGCATGGCTGTGGAGTCCTCCAAGTCCCCTCTGTGCAGCCATGAGTAGCACTGATTGTCTGATGGTGAGAATGACTGCCCTCAAGGTGCCCAAGTCGGTTGTCCATCTGCTTGTAGTGTTCATGCTGATCTTCATGCATGTTATATAGGATGGCAGTGAGCTCTTCAACATTTGCTGGAGTTGAATTTCTTGTGGTAGGCGATGATGCATGACTGGAATAGCAACCATTTCAAGACAATGAATGGCTGGTAGATAGAGAAGATGAATTCCTATGGTAGCTGCACACTGGACTCCTCAACCTGCATCTTCTGTCACATCCACAATTGTTGCAAGGAGAGGACAAGCACTGCTGCCTTCTCTGTTGTTGTCAAGAGCTGGATGCAAGTGCCCTGCTGTCTTGATGATGCTGAGATGGGTGTATACTACTGATTTGGAGGGGGGAAGGTAAGTTTTTCCACATATATGCAGCATACACCCACTCACCTGATATTATGCCCTCATGTGTTGTTATTTGCAACAGATGGGTTCCCAAACGGCATTGACTCATGTGGACCATCTCTACTCGCATCATGAGGGGTGCATCTTTGAGCCAATGGACCATTGGAACGACCGAAAAGCACTGGATCAATATTCAAGTTGCTAGCTGGGGCCATATACACTTCCAGTGTTTCTGCAATCGTTCTCTTCAAGCTGTCTGGCCAGCTATCCCACACTTTGGGTGCTATCGCAGGGGGGCATCTTAGCATATTTCCATGCTGATAATAGGATGGCAGGGGCAGAAGGGGATACAAGTGCACAGGGGGACAAATATTGAAGCTAGATGTGAAGCAGGCACAATATATCAAGCACATGGTGTATTCATAAATATCAATATATTCATTATTTCAACCTTACATTGGGTGATCTACTCGAAGTATAATAAGAAGATATTCAGATGTAGCTGAGACCCTCTAGCTGTATCTCGAATAGACAATCTGGTGTGTGCTAATCGTTATTAACATAGGTCGTCGAGAAGGCCCTCAAGTATGTCATGTCCTTACATGCGTGAGGCTACTTCAACACTGACTAACAAATCTATTTTCATGTCTAGCTACCTGAGCTTATCTTGCATAAACACACCTACTTCAAGCACCACTAGCCTGGGTCTTCACGCAGTGAATGTGCGCGAACTCTATGGAAAATACACTTTTATGTGCGGTAACTCTCCGCCGGACTCAACACATCGGGTTTCGAAAAAAAAAAAACTAGCAGATGTTGGACTTTCGATGTCAGGCTACCGAACTGTCAAAGAATTAATTTTTTATGTTTGTGCATTGTGGAGTAATAGACGTTACCCCCAAAATGCATGAACTCTAGTGGACATATAGTAACGTTCATGTTCAGCTTCTTCATCCGAGGTCGGAGAGGTGACATCTTCGAAAATTGTTATCTGAATAGTGCCTTGAGATTCCGTTATGGTCTGCCTAGGGAGACTATGAGATTGTGGAAGTAGAAATGTGAGTCGACATGATATCAGAACGAGGTGCTATACCTTGCATAATCGGCAACATGGTATGGGTTTGGGCCGTACGGCACAGTGAGAGTCGTCAAAAGCACGGGTACCGTGGTGGGGAAGGGTAAGGGTACACCTCAGGTACGGCCACCCGTACGTGTACGGGTCCAGAGTTGAGGCACTCGAACCCCTACCTGGACCTGAGCCCAGGGTACGCCAAGAGACATGCTACTTATAGCTCCGATGAACAAGCTGACACGATGCGATTCAGTTATGCACGTCGCGTCGCGTCAACGCACTGTGCAAATACAAATATTACTTGATCCCACTGAGTTGTCTGGGGACATCACGACTTAAATAAGCAGAAAGCTGGTCAGTCCTTGTTGCAGTAGTTCCCGACAGCAGATTCGAGCTGGCATTGACCTTGGTCCGCAAGGTGGTAGCCTGGTCCACGCCAAATTGCCAATAGACCTTGTGTCACAAGGTAGTGGTGGCAATCTGCTGGCATTGCAGATATCATCTGTTCGAAAGGGGGGTAGAATCTTCCTACATCGCCATAAAGAACATACTCAGCACATAAAAGCAAGCTGTCTTCCTACTGTCCTCTTCAGATTTTTTTGATCCTTCACAAACAATGCGTTTCCCCTTTGTCCTCGCCGTTCTTGCTGTTTTGACGACATCGATATCTGCAGCATCAATACCTGTCAGTGAGTCTAACAGTGAAGCATGCCCTCCATATTGCCTCTTTAACGAATGCTGCCCTGGGCAGAAATGCGAATTTATTGTGAGTACGAGTAATTTACGTCCTGGATTTAACCACATGACTCACCGGCGTGGTAGGGCGTCTGGGTGTGTTATACATGAGCGAGTGGCATGTTGCGACAGTGAACTATAGTGAGTCGTGTTTCTGCTTTCGCATTGGTGCAGTATGGCTGATGGCACGACCCGTGAGTTACTATAGTTTGTTGCTGAGTTGATCAACGTGCTTGCTTCTGAACAAATTTTGCTGCCGCTCGAGCAATGGAGATATTGGAGAGCAAATCTTAAATATTTGAATCATAGGATATGACTGAAGTACTTACAACGCAGTTTTGTCGTCTCGTTGTAAGCTTGAACATAGAAGCCCTCGATGACAGTGACACCACGACCCCTCCTGTCATAGGCACTCTTCAGTGTTTACTGGGCGTCATGGATGCATTTTTGGCCTGCACTGAGTCGATGGGATTTATCATGACCCCATTAGATGGTGGTATATTTGGAACATCGTTGTTGTCGAATTGCGCCTCAAGCTCAATGGCACTTGTGGAAGTAGAAGGTCATGAGTTATGGGGGAGGACCACATTCATTATGTAAGGTGGAAGGGCAAAACGTGATACTAAATATTGACAACCGAATAGACGCGAATCTACACAATACCGCTCATCCTCTCAACAAGGGAGGCAAGTACTTCCAATCGTCCCACCCACATATCGCTCCGATGATAATGTAGAAACGTTGCGAATCGGAGAGCGTCTGGAAACTTTCCACAAGCAGACTGGTCCCGTTGCAGAATACTATAACGCCATGGGCCTCTAGCATGGTATTGATGCCACTCAAAGTCCAAGCATCGTTTGCGACAACATACGGTCGTAATATGTGCATCTCATGCATGCATACACACATGCATCCCTCTTTCAAATTGTCGTTTAGGTCGCGCAACCAGATCTTTTGCGAGATATAAAGGCGAATTAAATATGAACAGTTGGTTCGGTATACTTAACTGACTGCGTGACCGGGCGCTGCTAAGCATTTACTCTGCTTTGGATCCCTTCTTCCGCTCGCCTTTGACGTCTCCTGCAAGCCACAAAGCTGCAAAAAGGAAAAATCCGACACTCGTACTGATGGCTCCTGTGTAATACGGCCACGCAGCGCTCAAGAAGCGAGGGTATTCGTCATGTCTCGGCGGAACGACAGGGACGGTTGTGCTCGATGAGAGGTATGAGTGGCTGATTAGGAGGCGATTAGTCTGAGACGTCGAGACGAAATAAACAAGTCGTTGTTGACTTACCCCTTCCTCTTCCAGTTCAAGACGAACTTAAAAACACCGTGTCTGTCAGGAGCGCGGAACTGGACCTGGTATGTACCAGGGGATCCAGGGACAGGCGGCAGAGAGGTGCGAATGTGAGGGTCGAGCATCGTAAACTCCAACTGCAAGTCGTCGATACCGCTGTAAGGCTTCCACGTCGAGGTCTTGCTATCGTAAGAAGAGATGTGCGCTGTGTATACCTGATACAATACGTCATATTACGATCCACTTGAAACCTGCAGGCAACTCACAATCTCGTCGTTGATAGTATACATCTCGGGCGCCTCAGTTTCGTTAACACGATGATGCTCAATGCTATCAATACGCAGCGCAAGCTTTTCCTGGAAAACCCATGCAGCAACTTCCTTCGCAAACTGCGAGTTCCCAGACGGTGTCCCAGAAGGAAGCTCCTTCCTCGCATATTCATCGCTGAACAACTGAACGCCACCTGCAAAAACGACGCGGGAGTTTACGTTCGTCTGGAATCCGGTGACCAGGCCCATTTGGCTGCCCGCCCATAATCCTTCGCCGCCTTTTTCGGTAGCGTCGACGATGGCGTCTGCGCCCGAGTCGTCACTGGAGTCTGCTGCGAAGCTCTCTGCGGGTGCGCGGAGGATGGGGACCAGCATTGGGGTGCTACCGAGCGCATGTGGGGCGCCGGAGAACCATACTGGGGGGATACCTGGGGTGAGGATTGGAGATGAGCTTAGGACGGGGACAGGGATTGTGGTTGGGGGTTCAGAGCGAGCGGGGTGGAATGAGATGAGTGGAGTCTCGGGAGGTGGTGGAATGAGTGAGAACTCGGTTGCGAGAGATGTAAGTGGTGTTTGTTTGGGAGAGAGCGCGATGAGAAGGTTGGTTTTTTCTGAGAGCAGCCCTACGAGCGACTGCGGGGTGATGTCTTGTGCGAATGCTGTAAAAGGATTAGTCGATTGATATCCATGAGTGAATCTGTACTTACATTTTGATTCTGGTGCGAAAAGAATGACGTGGTCAAAGTTCGGCACGCCGTAGTCGGTGATTGCGGGACTGGTGTGTTTGGGAGCACGGAACGTGAGGTTGTAGCCTCTTTCTACCAAGGGCGGTGAAGTCAGCAAACGCCATATAACCTTCAATATTCAGCAACTTACTTTCAAGTCCACCAAAGAAAACCGAATAGTTTTCCCTGTCTAATGACGGGTTGAGCAACACGAGAACCGAGTCCCCAGAACTCGACATTGCAAAGCTCAGTTTTGCAAATGCAAGGAGAGTCACGAGCGCAGAGCTGAGAAGCCTCATATCTACAAAAAAAACCGATACTTATACCGTTGATGGTTTGTGTCTGCGGACGACGAGTTTCTGAGACCAGCGTTAATGCCAGAAGCTGTTGTGTACAGCCTCCACGTCAATAACTTTCACGTTCTATTTTTGGTCCTGTTCGAAAGCTTGTCACCCTGTGGCTGTGTGGCTTAATTTGCAACTCTGAAGTGTCCAACTCAGAATCGAAATATCTCTGCAAGAATGGCTAAAGCAATCAACCTAATTCTTTCTGAGCGAGCATTGGAATAATAATGCGGAGTGCACCATGCAAAAATAATTCATTTTTACCGTTGCGTTCTTGTTCTGTGTCATCAGCCCCCTCCTAGTCTCCCCCATCAGTAAACCAGTGAGACTCAGATATTAGTAGATATTGTAGTATTTTGCAAGCCCAATGCTTCTTTCCTGTACATTGTGATACGAAGTAACATATAGCATTCTAAAGCAATGTAATCACGCTAATTCACGCTCGGTTCAGACTTATATATCAGAAGGTTCTTCACTCAAAAGTTGACCTTCGAGCTCATAGATACACCAGCCATGGCGGCCATTGCCGCCGCCATTCGTCTCATGCGACTTGCTGCGTCAACGTGATCACGGTGCTTCATATTCCAAACCACATACAACCCTACATCAGCACGTACCGGAGCCAAATACCTTCGCACACGACTTCGCCTATCGACAAAGCGCGAATGATTGAGACGGTAATGAATACTACTTCCATTACACATGATCCCATTGATGTCCTTATTGCAATCAGTGGATTCGAGCCGGCACTTTCGCAAGGTAATGTTTTATTCCACACCAAATCGCCAATAGACCTTTTCACAAGGTAGATCTTAGTTGGCAATCTGCTGGCATTGCGGATATCATCTGTTCGAGAGGTAGAATAAGTTCTTCATGTAAAAACAAGCCATCTTCTTACTGTCCCCTTCAGAATTATTTCATCCCATATCACATTTTCATAAACAATGTGTTTCTCCTGTGTCCTCACCGTTGTTGCTGCTTTAACAGCATCAATCACACCTGACAAAGAAAATGTCCTAGATTTTGCTTTACAAATGACTGCTGCCCTAGGCATCAATGCTTCTTTTTTTTGAGTATGAAATAGTTTGAGTCCTGGATTTAACCACATGACTCACCGGCGTGGCAGTTCACCTTTTACTGTGGATGAGTGAGTGGCATGTCGCGACAGTGAACTATAGTGTGTGGTGTTTCTGCTTTCGCATCGGTGCAGTATGGTTGATGATACAACACGTGAGTTACTAATAGTTTGCTGCTGAGTTGATCAATGTGTTTGCTTCTGAACAAATTTCATTACCGCTCGAGCAATGGAGATCTTGGAATAGAGGAAAAATCAAACACTTGAACACATATAATATGACTACTCACGACGCAGTTTTGTAGTCTCGTTTTAAGCTTGAACATGAAAGCCCTCGATGACACCACGACCGTCGACTACCCCCTTATTGCCTCATCCGGCGCTCCGATGACAATGTAGAAACGTTGCGAAAGCGCTGTATATACCTGATACAAGACGTCATACTACGATCCGCTTGACAGCTGGAGGCAACTCACATCTCCGGAGCCTCAGTTTCGTTAACACAGTGATTCTCAACGCTATCAATACGTAGTGTACATTTTTCCTGGAAAACCTACGCCGCAACATCCCTAAACTGTGAGTTTCCAGACAGCGCCCCAGAAGAAAGTTCCTTCTTCGCTTATTATGATTCATCACGGAACAGCTGAACGCCACCCCACCTGCGAAACGACGCGGGAGTTCCCGTTCGTTTGAATCCGGTGACGGGACCCATTTGCCTGCCCACCCATAATCCTTAAGTTCGCCGCGTTTTCGGCAGTGTCGACAACTGCGTCTGCGCCAGAGTTGTCAGTGGAATCGGCTGTGAGGCTCTCTGCGGGTGTGCGGAGGATGGGGACAAGCACTGGGGTGCTACTGAGCGCGTGTGGGGTGCCGGAGAACTACGCCGAAGAGATGTCTGGGGTGAAGATGGGATATGAGCTTAGGACAGGGACAGGGATTTTGGTTGGGGGTTCAGAGCGAGCGGGGTGGAATGAGATGAGTGGAGTCGTATGTAACGTGATCACCCTTGTATGCTATTCCTGGGGATGTATCAATCTAAGCCACAGGCGCGAAGACGTGAAAGTCAACTTAAGGCAATGAAATGAATGGTACAACTTCGTGAATGAGCCAGCGAACCAGCGTTCGCTTTTGGGGCACTCGGACCCTTACTTGTACCCGAGTGCAGGGTTGATACATGAAGGGACATGTTGCTATAGCTCCAAGGAACAAGCTGACACGACGCCGCTCGAGCCTCGCAGAGTCGCAATAAGCAGCTGAAGGAACGAGCTGATCAGTGGTAGTTCCCGACGGCGGATTCGAGGTAGCATTGACTTTGCTTCGCAAGGTGATATATTGTGACGCGCCAAATTGCCAATAGACCTTTCTTCACAAGGTAGGTGGCAATCTGCTGGCATTACAGATATAATCTGTTCGAACGGGGATCCCAGGTCGATAGGTTCTTCACATAAAAGCAAGCCATCTTCTTTCTGCCGTGTCCCCTTCAGATTTTTCCCCATATCATATCCTCACAAACCATGCGTTTCTCCCTTGTCCTCGCCATGGTTGCTGCTTTGACAGCATCAATATCTGCAGCATCGATACCTGCCAGTAACCCTGACAGTGAAAAATGTCCTACACTTTGCACTGACCACCCCTGCTGCCCTGGGCATTCATGCGCATATTTTGTGAGTATGAATAGTTTGCGTCCTGGATTTAACTACACGACTCACCGGCGTGGTAGGTGATCCTCATGGCATGTTTATGAGTGAGTGGCATGTCGCGACAGTGAACTACAGTGAGTCGCGTTTCTGCTTTTGCTTGATGGTACGGCACGTGACTAGAAGTTACTAGCTGAATTGATCAAGCCACTCAAGCGATGGAGATATAGAGGAAATCTCGAAACACTTGAATATATAGAATACTGTATGCATTCGACCTTAGGTTCGTCACAGCGTCACTGACACCTCGAACCGAACCTATTCCATGTGACAGTCACGGGCATCTGGCGAGGACGAACCTAAAATTGTGACAACTGGTTCTCTCGTATTTTTCTGCAAGATAAAACAAATTCTAACTAGTGTGCATTATATTCTCCATATTGCGTGTTTGCAATGTGCCGTCGCTTTCCTCTGCCGGCCTCCTCAATACCCTCACTAGGCAAAATCACCTCACAATGCTTGTCAGCAGCACCGTCCACTATCAGAGACCCATCCGAGTCCATAATATATCCTTCTGGCACATAGGTCTTGCCAGACATGATATGTTCGGGCACCACCTCCAATGGGGCCTCGTCATCGACTCCATCACTCTCGACCATATGGTCTTCTGGTAAGGATACTTCAGTATCCACTGGGTCATCGTTGCTGCTGGTTGTAGCAGTGGTACTGCGGAGCTGGATACGCTGCCACATGTCAGGATCCGTGTGCGGAAGATCTCGAAGATCTCGAAGAGTTTCGATACTGGTAAGACTTTCGAAAGAGAGATTGGATTTGTCATCTTCACCTGCTTTGCACAGTGCAAAGGCCTGTTTGGTGTTACTGGGTGAATAATGTTGACACTAGTTTAAAATGAAACTTACCTTTTTGATCAAATCTCTCTTGTTCACAGCCTTGTAAGCCTCGACGAACCATCATACAGAGCGGTCCCGCAAGGTTCCCTTGGTGACATCCAGGCAAATCTCGGATGCAGCCATGCCAGAGGAAAGCTGTGTCAGTGTCTCATTTACAATGTCTGCATGCTGAAACTCTTTGATTGTGAGCTTGATAGGGCGCTGCAGACCAACATCGCAGGGTTGAGTTACCCCAGTCGTACCAGCTGGGACATAACAATATTGAATCCAGTCATATGTTGTGTCGAGCCATGTGTGGAATGCAACAGAGCGGTGTACAGTCCAGCAGTCGAGCTGGAGAATGCAGGGTTGATTAGGTGGTACACCCAGCTCCTCTTTTTTCTCCATCCAAAATGGGACTAAAATATCTGTCACATACATGCGCATCGTTTCGAAGGTAGACCAGTATGTGTTGGTCTTCGAGAAGGCAAACTGGAACTTCAAGTTCATTGCTTCGTCATAAGAACGAGCACGTATGGAAGGAAGGGATCGCTTCGACTTCCCAACCACGATGATTTGCCATGGCAACAAGTCGCCAGCAGCTGAGATACCAGCCAAGAGCGTACACGCTCGTTTCTCCTCCTGGCCAATCATATCAACCTGCTTTGAACCAATGACTTCGTAGGTATAACCACTGGCGGGCTGGTAGACGATGTTGGTTTGGTCGATATTGACTAAGAACTGGGGGAAGGTGATCACGTCGTCGCGGATTGTGAGTGCAAGCCGAAGGAACTGCTCGCGACAGACCTCGTTTAAATTGGTAGGAAGTTTCTGAGCTGCACGGGTTTCTTTGCGCATGGTGTAGCGCAAGTTTTCATACAAGAATGTCTGCACCCAAGAGTTGGAACACTTGAATGTTGACCCATCATAAGCCTTTGTTATGAAGATTTGAGGGATTGTGTGATGCAGCAACCTGACAATGAGACCACGACAGCGTGATGTGTTTAGAGTGATGCCGACTTGGCGAAGAGTTGAAAGCTGATCGACAATGGCTTTCACTACATCGGGGTAAGGGGAAAGTATGTTGGTTCGTGTGACAGTGCTTGATGCAAGATGTCCTTGCTCTGCACGTGCAATGACAGAGTCTTTCCATCGTGGGCGAGTCCCGGTTCGATCAATCCAACGCCCGATGACTTGTGGAGTGAGGGTCTCGCACCGTGGATCCAATTTCTGGGCATGATAACAGATGGCATGTAAAGTTGCCGTGGTGTGGTTCAGGACCGGTTCGAGATACGACTGCCCGAACTCGCACCCAAACCTGTTCATGATATCTTAAGACTGTTGAACCTGAACATTAGCCAACGGTTCGGTCAAGAACCAGTTATATATGGTGCTGTTCAGGTGCGAACCGGTTCGAACTTTTTTTACTACCAAAAAATGAAAAAAAAATAGGAATTATAGCTATTTTGCACCCAACTGCACTTCATCTACAGCGTCGTCGAGCCAACATTGTCTCCGTGCAGCTTCTTTGGCTCCCATTTCAGCTTCACGGTGTCTCCTCTCCTTCTTGTACTTATTCTTTACAATTTGAATATCACCGAAGTTTTCTGGAAGTAAACATGCATGACGTTTACTATCTGTCAGCCCAGCATCCGAAAATGCACGCTCGCAAGGCACAGAAGAGCCTTGGATAGGAAGGTAGTCGAGGGCCATATGGCTGAGGATCGGGTATCGCATAGCATTGGCCTTCCACCACTCGAAGATATGCTCTGCCTGGCGCTCTGGAGATGCCCGTTCGTCGTTGATGATGAGTGGCTCCTTGATGTACAGTTTGAGCTCTGCACAGAAATCCTTAGTGACGAGCTTTTCACAGGCACGCCAACCTTCAGTAACCCTACTCATCAAACTGCTGAAACTGTTGCTCGAGCTACTGAGCTCTGGTGTTGGTATAGGATCCTTGCAAGTAGCAATTTCCGTGGCGTGTTTTCGGCAGTACTTATCAAACTAAAAGTATGATGAGATACTGAGTCGAGTGCAAATTTTTCACAGAAGCTGACATACCACAATAAATTAAATAATGAACAACAACCCTCGATAGTTGCCTTGAAGGTACCTTTGCAATAAATCCTCGAACCTTCAGTAGAAGCCCCGAAACTACTTTTACCTGTTCCGAACCAACAGGCAGGTTTGCACATGCAGTCTCAGCATCTTGGATAAGAGCCTCAATTCCTTCTTCCGTGTCTTCATCATCAGCACTGGCATCAATCTCGCCCAAGGTGTCTGAAGGAGGTGGAATCACAGAGGCATCTTCGACTGTTCCCACAGAATTCTTTTTCTTGATGCTGGGAGATAGCTTCGTCAAAAATGCCCCTTCGGCAAGGGCCACTGCATGCGAGAAGCAGCTAATGCAACTCAGTAAAACAACAATCATGAGATTTTGACAGTACCAACTGCGAGCGCTGCGCTGTTGCATTAAAGTCATGTGACTTCGCCCTCAATTTCTTGCCCAGGACATGCAAACTTTTATCGTTCACAGAGACATTGTCAGCCGTGATGTTCTGTACCTAATATGCACCATGAGCAACACACAACATAGCAAAACTCGAATCAACCTTATCGGAGATGCCAAACTTATCCAAAATATCATATAATTCCTCACCAAGGTTCTCGCCAGTATGACTACCCAGAACCTCTGAAAAAGATAACAATTTGGAATGCAGCTGCCATTCTCTTGTCATCCAATGCCCCGTTACAGCAAGATATGATGTCATTATCTTTGATGTCCACCCATCAAAAGTCAGGGAAACACAACCAGGAGATTCCTGTTTATTATATATAAATTATGGCCCTTGAAAAAACACGTCTCGTACCTGTAATTCCTCGGCAAGATCCCTTCGAATTTCATCTGCACGTTCGAGAACACAGGTGGTAATTTTCGTCCGATGCAGGATATCAGCATCTTTGGTTTTGTTCCGGCTGTTGTAAGTGAGAAGGTCATGAAACGACTTATGGTCGACAAGTGATAGTGCCTGTGCAGATATTGTCAATGCTGACAGGCGAATTATGTGGTCATTCACACACCTGATCAGTCTCCAAAACGAAGCGAATGATATGTTCTTGCAGACCATCTTTCGTATATTGAGGCTCTGTTGTAGGTTTCACGGTCTCCGCAAAGTCAATAATGCTTTGTTGCCTATCAAAAAACAAGTCAGCATCAGGTAAAGGTATACTCGACAATTCAAAATGAATTGTGTGTAATTTACGTATTGGTTGCCTTGCCTTCCAAACGGTCCAATTCTTCCTGCGGAACACATCGTTCGTCCATGTCAATGTCTTGCTGCACGCACTTCTCACAGTATCGACGGTAGTGAGACATGCCCATACGTTGGATGTGAGTGCGCATAGCAGTGTTGTTGCCTTTGAAGATAGTTTGCAGTTTGCCATGCTTTTTCAGATTGGCTTCACGAAGCTTGCTAGTACAAGCCAAGTGAGTCTCCAACAAACATGAAACATAAGTTTGGTACTCACACACAAGGCTCGCAGACATAACCTTGTGAAGGATCCTCGTCGTCAACCAGCTTGAAGATTGTCAGAATGTCCATGGCACCATCACCTCTTTTGCGTTTTTTCTTGACCAGCTCGGATGCTGTATCATCAGCAGTCTCATCTTCGACTGACATAGATGACCCTGTATGATGAAGCCCATTTTGCTTTACATGTGCGATCGCTGGTGTTACAGTCTTCTTCGACTTTGCGTTGGTACCAGCCTGCCCTTTTGGGCGAGTTAATGCCATTAGCGTTGGATCGGAAGTTGCTGCAGGTGTGGAATTGTCAGCCGTTTTTTGTTTGTGAGGATTCGTGAAGTCAGCGGGGGTTGAAGATATAATTTTTAATGGGGTTGGTGAAGACGGCCTATTCCTTGCAGGTATTTTGAGGGTCAAAGGTGTGTGTTGATTAGTAGGAGATTGAACCCATTCCATCTCTTCAGCGTTTTTTAGGGAGCCATCGGGATTGAGTGCTGGAGCATCGAATTGCGGAGGCATTTTGACGTACTTGCTGCTCGCAGTTGAATAGGTAGATCAGTGTTTTTAGAATTTCTGCTGGCTGCATGACCAAAACAAAATTGAGCTTCCTCTTTCTCAAAATGATTATTCAACATTTGTAGTACATATGGTGCAGGTTACAGTTCGAACATGTTCGCTACGGTTCACACAAAAAGCCCAGCGCCCGAACCACAAACCTCTCCCAGTGTGTATCAGTCGAACCCAACCGTAACCGCACCGCACTGTCAGTGCAGTTCGCGGTGCAGAACCGGTTCGGGCAGTTCAGAACCGCACCACGGCAACTTTAATGGCATGCGGAGACATGGCTGGTCCGCCACTGAGCTTTGCAGCTTGCAGGATCGTTGGCCACAGAATTGGACTCTGCCAATTCACTCGTTGTGCATCAGTTGGCCCGTGAGTGCATTTACGACCACCATGAGCAGCTGGTTTTTTCTGGCAAATGTCCTCCTTAATGACACGGTGTGGGCGGGATAACTCTGCGAGCGAGTGAGAAGGCTGTGAGCCAAGGCTTTGCAATGGTGCTGGTGGCTGCAGTACATCATTGACTGATCGTAGTTTGTTCTTAAATTAAATGAGATTAAGTCCGAGTCTGATGAATTGTTTAAAATAAGACTTACATTCTTCACTCATGCACGATGGGCACGCTGGCGATCTCGGTCATGAGTGCGCTTCAGGAGTTTCTGTTCTGCTGCTTTCAGTGTTGCACTGAATTCCTCTTCCTCCCGTTCATCACCGCGCACAAGGTCCTCCTGATGGACAGCATCAAGATATTCTTGCTGTGAGATGATGCTAAAGTGCCTCAGCAACCCAGTCCTGGGCTGAGATGGCGAGACCCATAGATCTAGGGAGACATGCAACTCGGATGGTGGTATATTGGTGGACATGGGGGAGGCAGAAGATTCGCAAGAGAAAGAAGACTCTGAGAAGGATGTTGGTTGGAACGGAGAATCAGATGGATGGTGGCAGTAGTTGTCGGAAGCAGAAAAATGACCCCGAAGAAGATAGATGAGCTCATTGATGCACAAGAAATATTTCGTTTTATCCGTAAATAATGGGACGTCGAAGAGAAAATGACGAATCATGTTGATCATTGCAACTGTGCATGAGTATGAGTCGACCTGCCTGCCGTGGAGTAATACGGTGCCTTTGGACAATGGTTGGAAGCCATGCTCCCTCAACCATCGTTGGATGAGATCAATGTCTTCCTTCGGCCATGGCCAATCCAATAAATCACCGTAATGGACCTCTCGTTTCTTCCCATCAATCAGCAAAACAGTCCAATGCATGCCACTGACATTCAGAGGGAATAGGACATGTGTGAGCTCTTCATTCACCAAGGAATCACCAAGCGATGGAGCCTTGTAAAACACTTGTCAACTAAGTAACGACCCCATCGCTCATGACTGCAACGTAATGTTTTGATGAATGTCAGATCTTCGACAATTGTTGTCTGGCAAAGTTGTGGATTGAGATGGATGCGGAGGGATATCTCATTCACCATTGCATCAACAAAGCAGCCCTTCATTGGTGTGGATGATAGGAACTCTGCAAGATCGAGCACCTGGAGTGATGTAGCTGGGCCGCGGAGAGTAGTACCCCACCCAAGTACCTGAAGGCTACTAAAAACCTCGTCAACGGCAGCTGCAAGATCAGTGTCTGCATTTTCTCGCTGGCCTGCTAGCCAATCACGAGCCAGACTCCAGCACTCCTTCGCTGCAATAGCGCACCCTAAATCATGCCAGTACTGAACTACCCAACATGGAAGATTACCTGGAAACCATGGATCCTTGACAGATTTCATGCCATCATGATAGGCCTGACCGAAGATATCTAGGAGCTGAGTAGACAAACTAAGCGGCGGAAGGGAGCGATCCAGGAAGTCAGTGGGCACATCATTTGTAACACACTGCTCAGAAATGAAAAAATGATGTAAGTCGGCCACCGTGAGCGAGTGATCAAACAGTGGTAGATTGGTGAAGTCAAGAAGAGCCGAGATGGGGAGGTGCGGAGCCGGAATAAATGAATCATAGCATGGAGGGAATACAAGCAGATGTGCATAATGCTGTTGCGATTCAAGAGAAAGATCAATAGCACTATCCTGGATGAAAGAATTCATGGGTGACTGAGATGGGGACGTTCAGAACAGACAGATAAAACTTACTAGATTATATCAATGTACCCTGGTGATCAATATCCCGCCGAGACACTACAGAAAGCTAGAAGGAAGTCAGATATGTAGTGATCTCCGTCGTCGACTGAGGATCAGTTGAAGAAGCATATGGTCAATCCGACTCGGAGTCTCCGAGCCCCAGCGTAGTCTGACCACCTCGGCGAACTTATCTTAAGTTTGTCACAGGTCACAGCACTGAACAAACATGTGAACTTACCATTATGTCATGTCACACGACAACCCCCACGAACCTAAGGTCGAATGCATACAGTATGACTGAAGCACCTACAACACAGTTTTGTAGTCTCCAACATTGTAAATTTGCTGTCCCTGGAGGGCCGAGCATCAGCAAATCATGGGGTTCTGTAAGCCTAGGCTTACTATGTGCATTACACATCACATCTATTCTGATTGGACACCACAATATATTTGTCTCTGCTTGGTTGTTGATGCTGATCCCCCATATATACCTAATTGCTCACCAAGTTGTATCTTATCTCTTACTGTACTGCTCAGTGGCTCAATCCCATACACTCATCCATGTTAACTGCTGTCTGATTCTCCATTAGTGTTGCTGTCTACTGTGATGGCCTTCCACTTTTTTTAATGTTCAACTGAGTGTTACCATTGCTGCTACATCTTCTTTCACTGTTACTATCTCTTACCATCTGTCATCATAGCCATTGGGGTTTGACTTTGGCCAGATAACCCCCTCCAAACAACAAACTGCCTCCTCACAGCACTTGTGTTATTGTACCCATGTCAATTATGACACACAGTTGTACTAAGGCATTGGCATCACTCTCAGGCACTGCACCAGTACCAGTGAACACATCACTGGATTGTGTGTTTACACCACCTAATCCCCCTTCTCAGCCTTCAACTTTATCCTCCTTGAAGTCTACAGACTACAGAACTACACTCACCATCTCACATGTACACATGCACTTCTTCCAACTCCTATTCTGACTCACCTGGCATGTCCATGACATTGAAACAGGCATGTGTTGACCAGTTATCTGTGAGTAAGCCACCCTTCCTGACTACAGGTAAGTTTACCCCAGAGGTACTACACTTGTGGAAAATGGGGTGCAAACAGTTCTTCTTGCACAAGGAAGTCAAGGATACTGAAATGGTGATGAAGGTTGTGTGGGGTATGCAGGATCCTTGTATCCAAGATTGGTACATCAACAATTAAGACTGGATAGATGCAATGGCCTTCAAAGACTATATGGAGGAATTGCATGCATATTGACTGGCATTGGACTGGACAGATTTAGTGCACTACAAGATGCTGGCCTCCACACAAGGACAATGTACATTTAGCAAGTGGGCTATTGATGTTCAAAGCCAGAACACATTGCTTTATGGAACCACTTCTCACCTTTCTGATGTTAATATCTATGCCACCTTGAATCTCACATGAACACTGACCTCACCACTGACTACCACACTGAGAAAATATCTGAAAAGGATCTGTGAAAGTGGATTGAAAAGGTGCACATCCTTGATTATGAACACTTATGCTACTTCATCTGACAGAAGGAGACTGCAGATGCAGCAATACATGCAGAGAGTGGTTGTTCAAATGTTGATAAGAAACTAACCTTGTCATCAATGTTCAATGCCAAGGCTGGTCCAAGATCTGCAGGGACCTCCAACTCAATGAGCAAGACCTTTGTCTGTCTCCCACCCCTTACTGAGAAAAAAATGTCAGCTCCATTAGGACAATGATGGATGTTTCAAGTGTCATGAAGCATTTGTGGGACATACATTGAACAATTGTCAGAAGGGCTTCCCTGAGGGCACCATATACAAGACTATCACTGCCGCCATCATTGCTGCAAAGAAACCCAAGAGAAGTGGAGCGGTAGTAGCATCTGTGGAAGTAGAGAATACTGTTACTGTTGTAATGCCATCTGCAGTATTGGGTGATGGTACTGACTCAGATGAAGAGTGCATGGCTCTGCTACAGACCCCTCATCTTCGCTGGAGCCATCTTATTGACAGACCTGCTGTTTCTTCTTCTGTTACTTTTTCTACTCTGATTGACCATGGTTCTTCTCTAGTTCTGATTGATGAATCACTCACAAGCACACTTGGACTCTGTCAATGTGCACTACAAAGACCAATACCAGTGTCCATCATACTTTCTCAAGATACAAAGCAATCCTTTCTTTTATTGCATTATGTCAAATTGTCCTGTTCCTCTCTTGATAATGTATACATGTCTTGAACTATATGCACAATTGTCACACTGAATCTTTGTACCCTGCTTCTACTTGGAGGACCTTTCCTTGAGCATAATTGCATCATGCCCTCTCAGATGATTTCTCTGACCAAACACCCTGTGTGCAAAGGGCAAACCTTACAAGATATTATACTCACTCATCATTGTCCAGGTATACTCACAAGTCACACATGACATGAAACTCATGCTCACCTATTATTGTCTAGGTCTGATTGACAATCTCAAGGTGTTTCTCAAAAAATGCCAATCCCAAAGAGCTGGCACCTGTTATGACTATGATAGTTCTTCCTTAGCAATCCAATAAAGGATAAGGCATATCGCGAGTTTCAGCTAGTCAGATGTCAAGGTCCGCTAGATCAAGGATTCAGACTAGTCAAGTGTCAAAGGCTCGCTAGATCAGATATCAAGGCTAGTCTGCTGAGAGGCAGCTAGATCGGTGAACTCGAGTTATCAGGAAGAACCTAGTAGATTCAAGTTAAGGAATACAAGTACAGGAGGTATGGTATATATAGGTAACAAGAAGGTGGTTTAGGGCCAGTCTGCAGGTAGATGACCCTATTATGAAAGGTAAGCAAGAATGGAAAGATAGTGTTGACCAATCAGAAAAGGAGTCAAGAAGTGGTACAATGTTGGATCGTCCAATCAGAGACTAGTATGAGTAATCATCTGCGTAAGCATAATGAGTAAGCATATGAGTAAGTGTTCACGTGTTGGACATGTTGATAAGCAGTCATGAGACCCGATGAGTAAGTAAGAAAAGAAAGAGAAAAGAAAATATAGTGCCATTGTAACAGCACCACTCTCTCGAGTAGAAGGACAGTTGAGTTGAGTAATCTACCCTTCAACAAGTTGGATGTGTTTTACGGCTTCAAGTTTGTGTGTGAAGAGTTGGGAGATGATGCAATAGATGTGAAGCAGAAAAGGGATTGGGTATGAGCTTGTCCATCTTCTGCAAGGCTGGAGGAGCATTTTGATACAGTGGTTATCATGAGGTCTGACCAGTGTGAGTCTACAGGAGTTGAAGGTGAGTTTTAATGCATTCATGATTTAGCTTTATATCTTATGCTTCTGCAGGAACTTGTATCGGTTGCCTCTATCTAATATTCAAACTACCCAACACAGTGTATGGAGCTATAGACACTCCTACATATTGGCCCAAAGAACCACTAGCTTATGTTGAGTGGTATGCTCCTCTTGCTAGTACAGCTGATGAAGATCACAAGGTGTATCAAGTGAAAAAGGTGCCTCTCGGGAGAGGAGGGTCTCCTCCTGGTGAAATTGTGTCTGTCATATTCATGAATTATACAAGTCTCTTCTGCCCTCAGTTATTGTCATTCACCCTCACTTATAGTCCTCCGCCCTCATCCATGTTCCTCTGCCTCTAAATATGTATCTCCAATGTCAGGAACATTCCTCTGCCCATGACTCGATCAAGGTACAAGGCACATGTCAGTCCATTATGAGTCCCCTTTGTATATCCTGCTTTCTGTCTAGTTCTGGTACCTTGTATGATCCAACTCTTCATTCCAATCTAGCCTATTGTACACTATGGTTTGTTGTACCTTTTACTATTACTTTGTACTCTGCTATGCTGTGCCGCATAGCCCAGGATTCCTACAGTATAGAAACCCTATGTATTCTGGTATTGTTTCTGCAATACGAATATAGACTCAAATCTATCCTAACCACCTCCAACTTGACTTGAGTCTTACTCATTGTCTACTCCAACCTTGAGACTAGTCTCACCAATCTCTGCCTGTCTTTCAATAGTCCTTATATCACTTTCTATGTTGGACTTAGTCCCTCATGACTGTACCCCTGTCAGAGCACGTCAGAGTTGACCTTCAGCAAGCCCCTATCCATTCTTTGAAGTTAAGGGCACTGTACTTGCATAAGGAGTGCAGCACACAAGCTGAAGCTAAGCCCCTCTATACCCTCCTGCCTACCTGCTAGACATGGTTCTGACAGTATCCCTCAGTTCCATGCATCAGAGTTGTCAGCTGATTCCTTGCTTTGGATCTGCAGAAGTTCCTATAGCATGAACTTCAGGGATGGTATTAGATCACTGTATTAAATTTTGGTTGAATAATTGGTCTAGTAAATACTCATATCAATCCTTATGGTAGTTTTCAATACTATGTCTTTGAAATTCATGCTATATTGAAAGTACTTGTTTGATCAATTACTATAATCAACTATAGTCGACTATAGTTGAGTGAATCATATATAGCTGACTATAATAGCTATAATAGAACATGTTGACAAAATGTCAAACAATATATATCTGTAATTACTTGTTAAGTTACATAAAGTTAGGGTTCTCCCACATATCTCTACATAGCCAAAGGGTTTTTCCTGATGATCATCATTGATCATGAGCTGCATACTTGTATTGTGAAAGATCTTAACTATGACCTGCTCTACCCTCCAACAGCTAAACATCCTTCTCCTCGATGTGTCACACCAACTCTGCATGTGGTGCACTGGATGAAAAACTGTGTTCTTCACAAACTCAAGTAATACTCCCTGAATTGAGGAAAATTGTCAATCATGAATGCAAATCAGTCAAGAGCACTGACATGGCAGCTGCAGTGCAAACACATATTGATAATCTTGTTTTTCAAGAACAGCTCACAACAAGAGACACTGTGATTAAAACAGAACTCAAAGATTGTTTTCCTGTGAATATACTTCACAATGATACCTTTCCATGTGATGTACTCTTTTGTGTTTGCCTCAAAGATGCTAATAAGGTTATCCAGAAACAAGGTTACAACTGTCCCTGTTAAGGTCATGCTCAAGGGGAGGAGAACTCAAAGGGCTTGGCTTCAGCTCGTGTGCTGTGCCCCTTACCCGAGTATGTGCCCTTAATTTCTGAGAGGTAGGAGAGAAGTCCAATGAAATCTAGGGAAGTCCAGAAGTCAGATGCAGGGGGAGTTTGGCAGAAACTCTGGAGAGTCAGGGGTAACTAGAGTAAGGCTACTACAGACAAGTCCAGAGTAGAAACAGAATGGAAGTAGACTACCCTAAGGTAGAGCCAGAGATATAGTCTAAGGAGTGAATCCAAAGACTCAGAGATGGCCAGGAGGTAAACTCAAGTCCAGAGAAACAGGAATGAGCAGGAACTAAGATGATATTTGAACTGAGGAGGTATGGAGTGTTACAGGAGTTTATATACTGTAGGTATCATTAGGAGGATCAGTAAGCAAAGTCCAAGGCTATGTATGGAGCATGAGGAAAATTAGGGGCTATGTGCGGAGCACATGGAAAGCTGATTAACATAAAAGATGGATCATATAAATGAAGTCGGAAATGAACTAGGAGAATGGAACAATAAGAAGGTATTCCGACCCCCTTGACCAACTCTATTCCCACCCCTAAGTGCTTCACTCTTCTTCCCTGTCGGTCCTCCTAACCCTACTTCTGTTCCCCCCGCCATTTCCACTCTTCTGACCCCCTCTATTCCTTTAGTTCCCCTCATGTTGGCCCACCCAACTGTCAGTCCACCTGACCACCTCACTGGTCCACTTCTAGACAAGGAACCACTCAACTGGTCCTATCTCCCTTTGGTATTATAGTTCCTCCTTTCAGATCTCCAGTATTTTCTATACCTGAATGATTATTGATTTATCACATACATATTGTTCTCCAAGCCTCCAACTTGTATGACTCAGTCATCCTTCTTGTAATACTGTACACTCAGCACATAGCCTCCTGCTATGCTATGCTACTTACCTGGAGTATATCAACATGTGTACATTGTCTGTAGTTACTCAGTCTGAATATCACCTTTTCTAAGCCCTGCTCTTCTGTTCCTGGACTTGGGCTTGCCCTTGTCAACTCCTGTTTGTCGACCTGGGGATTGACCCCCTAGGTCAGCTGCCTTATCCACCTGTCAGACTTCCCACATGTTGGCCGACTTTCCCACCCTTCAGACTTGAGCCTAGAGCTCTAGTTGTTCTGTCCCTCTTGTTTCCTTTCTGCTTTGGTCTTTGTCCAAGCAGCCTTGTCCACTCTGCTTCTACTGTTGGTTCCGACTGAAAAAGAGGACAGATACTGCACAAGAACTGCAGCACTTCTTGATGCTGAATGTACAGCTGATCATTTGTTTGCTTTTGGACAAGTCTCTCACAAGTATGTGTGCTGTTCAGTTGTTTTTTTATCTGTTTTTTTTTTTTTGAATCAATGGCATATTGGTATACAAAAAGAGCACATTCCCACTGCTTTTTGTGTTGCAATGGATGTCTTTCCTGCACAAGCTTCATCTGTCCATTTGAAACATGTCTTACAAGTTCTCTTCCAGCAAAGAGATGTGCACACTTTGGCATGCCAATCTATCATCATCAGTGTTTGAGGCACTACAAATCCTCAAGTTCTCTTCCAAGCAAGACAAGCTGAATTTCACATTGAACTTTATTGCTGAAGAAGTGGATAATATTTTGGGACCTGTGACTAGGAATTCCATAAACAAGCCTGTGGCAGCAAGCAAGCTCAATACACTCAGCAATTTGTGAATAAGAATGAGGATTAGTACTGGTGTTGCCACGATCAAGGATAGAGATCAAGGTAGTGTCATATACCTGATCTGACCGCTCCGATATTGATATCCGCTCTGCTTTCCAACCCCCCCTGCTCCATCCATCCTCCACTCTGTCCGCATCCCGCCCCTACGCTTCCCCTCAACTGCTCAACCGGTCCCCTTCCATAACATCTCCATTCAACTGGACCTCTTTCCCCTTTTAGATATATACTTTCCCCTTTGGTATATGGACCCTTACTTCTGGATCACCAGCAATTCCTATTACCGCTCGATCACTGATCCGACACGTACATATTGATATCCACTCCGACTTGTGTCTTCACCTGTGTAAGTACTTACAAATTATATCCTTGGTACATAGCTTCACAACATAGTTATCCTGGTCACTGCCTCATACATAGAAGTATATAACATATCATGTACTTAGATATTTTCCTCAGTCTTAATATTACTTGTCTTCTCACAGTTACCTCTTGTGAGAATTCTCAGTAGGACCTTGCCTCCTCTGGACACAAGTCTTAACTTGTTGTCACCTCCGACCCTCTGACCCTCTGCTCCGACTTAGAGCCGTGCTCTAAGTGCTCCCCTTAATTCTCCACCCCTACCAATATTCCCCTTATCCCTTTCCCCATCCTCCACATTATCCTCCACCTTCCCTGCTCCTACCAAACCTTTCCCCTACTCCTATCCACCCTCCGCATCACTCCCCACCTTCTCCGCTCCACTCCTATTCGGCTCACCGCTAGTAGCTCTTCCTTCCCGACCCTCAAAGCAGACCTAAGCAGTTCACTCGTCCTATCATCGGACAACGTCGGACCCGCTCCAAATTTGGGGCACGTACTCGGCTAAGGGCGTAGTGCAAGAGCTGAAGCCAAGCCCCGACCCCTCTGCCTCTTGAGCCAGCATGGTACCTAACAGGTAGAAAGAATAGACGAAGCCAAGAACTAGGTGCCTTAGCCAATGTTCATGGTTCTGACTTAGAGTGACTCGAGTGTCTTAGAAGTATTTAATTTCTCTTTATCACAGGCTTCTCACATGCTACTAGTATTTAAACTCTACTCGTACTGTAAGAATCCCTTAGTTCTTTTCCAATCGAATCAGACTGGTATCTGGTGACTTTGCGATAAGGATTCTTTTCTATTCTATTCCATTCCTTGTGCCGACACATCAAGTCTTATCAAATTTTGACTGCCGTCACAAGTACTGAGTCTCTTGGATTATATCACAAGGCTATAGCTACATTTAGTCAATCTATTATTTCTGCCAACTGTCCTGCCCATCATCAGTAAACCACAATGGTCTGTACAGAGCTGTACAGTTCACCAGAGCCACAGCTTGGTCCCACTGTCACAGACAGGCCCATCTCTGTACAGCTCTGTACAGAGCTTCCCAGAGCTCCACAGTAGCCCTCTAGTTACACAGAACCTTTCCAAACATATTAGAAATCGCTTTTTTCATTTTTATATTAACTCAAGTCAAACATGTAAAATTAAATTTAAACAAATGGATTGCAAAAGAAGCAACTACTCTACTGGACTCATCAATACAAACAGTGAGTAAGGATGTGAGATAATCAAAGTGCAAGAGTGCAAGAGAACAGGTTGTCATCATAGTTGTAGTCATTCATCATTGTCATGTTGTTGTCGTGTCGTGTCGTTGGGTCGCTGCCGTTGTCGTGATAGCACTGTCATAAAGACAAGTTGTTAGTAATGTATATATAAATGAAAATGAAAACATGCACCTATTGCGCGTGCCACGAATGAACAAGTGCAAACACAAAACAAGCATGAAAATACTAGTAAGTAATGTACATACATACATACATAAAAAAACACACCTTCGAGTGGTGAGAAAGATGGGCAAGAGACAGGGCATGACGGGGCACGAGAGATGGGCAAGAGAGACGGGTGAGAGATGGGGCAAGAAGACAGGTGAGAGATGGGGCATGAGAGACGGGCGAGACAGGGCATGAGAGACAGGCAAGAGACAGGGCGAGGGATCACACAGGGTGAGAGAGACGGCATGTCGCACGGGGCGAGAGAGACGGGGTGAGAGATGGGGCACGAGAGACAGGCGAGAAACAGGGCACAGGAACACGAGAGACGGGGCAAGAGACGGGGCATACGAGCACGAGAGACAGCACGAGAGGAGAGGGCGCGAGGCCCATCAGTGCTGGGGAACAGATCAACTAAGGTCAAAGTAGTTAGTGCCGAGTCTGCTGACTGTGCCGAGAGAGTGGGAGAGGGTGGTTAAGGTAAATATAAGCAAGCAGTAATAAGAAAATAAAGAAAATAAAAGACTTACTTGAAGGATAGCAGTGGTGCAGGTAGAAGTTAAGAGTCGAAGTGTAGAACAAAGACTTCTGAAATTTTCGACAAGTTGAACAATGACTTACATCAGCATTGCCGAGTTCTGTGAGGTTCTGTGGTGCTGTGAGAGCTGTGAAAATTAGCAAACACTGTGCAAGGTTTAGTAGTTCACTGATGATTGCCAACTTCGTGAAGTGGAATGAAGTGCACTTCGGCTTACTTCGTCCACATCGAAGTGTACTGAAGTGTATCTAATTTCCACTTTGATTCGCTTCAGTTCACTTCGCGGCAACACTAAACAGACTTTGCAAGACCTTAGCAAAAGTTCACGTGGTCTTTGATATCCCCGAAAAGGCTTACCCATCACGTTATCCTGCGAATGCGTTCGACCTCCAAATTCGAAGCCAGTTTTACCAGTCCGTCTATCGACGGCTTGCCTCATAGGTTTAACAGGACTGGTCACGAGTCTAAGTTCTACCACCAATGCAATCATTTTCGGGCAGTAATGCATTAAAATGATAATATGGGCTGAGTGTGCATGATCCTTTACATAAGACGAGACGCCTTCACAACGTTGAGCATCCTACCTAGAGCAATTAAACCAAAGCTTTGAGCCCCAAACATGCTTGGATCTTCCTCAAGGGTATCTTCCGCTACACGCCACGCCGCCCAAGAGCGCTTGAACGTTTCCGCCATCCTTCGCTGTCCTGCATCATCTAACTCTTCGCGGAAGGCCCAATCCTCGTAATCCTCTTCCACATACGCTTCCGTCTCTGATAACCCCAGGCCCTTCGCCTGGAACTCTGCCTTGACCGCACGGACAAGCTCGTGCGTCTGGGACTATCGTTAAGGAAGTCGTGGCGCAGATTTAACGCCATGCTTACCTGCAAGTTCATCGCAGAGACTGCATCCCGCCGACGTTGATGGTCTGACCAATCCGCCATGATGGTCCCGCTTACTAGTTCTGCTTCAGAGACGTGGATATTCTTGTTTTTTGAAATTGTGTGCGCTTGCCCGATGACCAGAAGCTGTTCACAATATGCCTTAAGTAGATATGTCATCTCCTCGATCAACTCTTCACTGGGATCGGTCAATCCTGAAAGGCCGATATGACGGAGGTCCACACGAGAAAGTGCGGTCTTCACGGTGTCTCCGTCGGATGGAGAGTAGTTCCCGTTCCATGGTGGAGGTATCCCATTCTTCAGTGGTACCCGACGGAAGAGTTGACCGAGCAGTTTCGTGCTTCTGTAGTACTGCCCGCTGGTGAGATCAGCAGCCTCTTTCGCAAGAAAATCAGGTCTAAGTTGAGTCCTCGGAAGCCACGGTATGGATTTGGAGTTGACAGGAGTGCCGCTCTTCGGAAAATCGAGCGCGTGTGAGGCAAAATTCGCGAGCTGAATGCATTGTATGCAATCTGGATCATTCAGGTCAGAAAACCTGAGATGACTTATGGCGATTGGACCAATGAGGTCCGCCTGAATCTACATTCCACAATTCATCTTCCAGCCATTGGAAGTTTGGATGCGACTCACATAGTCAATTACGAAATCCGCGATATCAGAGATGTCACACGGCTTCGGTGTCGTCTTGATGGGCGCTGCTGTATATTCTCCTGGTTCGTGGAGTTTCCGATTTGTTGGTATCAGTCTCGGCTGCGGAATGCTCAGGCGTGAATGAACGCATCAAACTTTTGAGCTTACATCAAGTATTAGGTTGAATATATCGCCATCAAGATCGCCCCCACTCAGACACGATGCAAGTGCTCGTTGACCGCTGTCGACGATGTAGCTCAGCGTGCCTTCGTTTCGAACCCTTATATAAAACTTACTCGCAAGAAAATACGATGACGTTCTTCAGGTGCTTCAACTCTGGCCGTTGTACGGCGCTCACAACCTGCAGGTCGCCCGGGTGAATCTGTGGGCTGCGAGTGATGGCGATCCTGCCCGTGACATGCAGAACAAATCCCGTTCTTTCATCGAACACCGTTGCGTATATTTCTCCCTCCCTCAGACAGCCCCATTCATCGGAAACGCCAAGTAGGGTATACGAACCTGGCACTGCTATATGGGCACGGTACTTCAAGTCCCGCAGGATGTGCGTCTCGACGCAGTAGAGGGAGCTTTCTATGAGCTTGCTGGTCCATCGAGATGGATCATCCGCCGTGTCTCCGATTTTCAGCTGCAAAATGGATGACAGATTTGAGAAGAGAGACGGTAGGCGGAAAGATGCCCCCAGTCCGTGCTGCTGGATAACTTTTGAGGCATCGGTAGACGAAGATCGGACGGATTGGGCTCTGCGGATGCCATCATCCTGCAATTCAATGATTCTATCGGTGTCCACACCCAAGAACTCCAGAAGGACGACGAGCGGACGATTGAGGAACATCGCTATTGGTCCCGCTGACGTCGATTGGACATCAAAAGTGAGATTCTCCAATGCATCGAACTTGATCTGCGACGGACGAAGGCGAACGAGCTTGCCTCCAATGGTGGGATCTTGCACGACCATGCCTTTGGCACCACCAAGTCGAAATTGGAAGGCTGATGGGACATTTCGCAGGTTCGCGGGCCGCTTCTTGCCCCTCTGCATAGAGACCCATATGTCCTTGGCAAGCTCGACCGATATGGAACTGCACCCGTCTGTCATAAGCTCACCAGAAGGTGAGTATCTGTCAGGGCAACGAAAATCTACTTCTTCGGGAAGAAGTGTGATTGACGGATGCGTGCCAGAAAAGGCTTGAGACCACCTCGCAGCCAAACGAGCTGGTTGGTGGTAAAGTTTGGAGAAATCGCCCTAATGGTTGCATTCGGTTGACAAGATCGACCAAGGCCAATGCCGACTCACCAGGTTGTCCCGGATTGACTTCGCATCCAGCAGCTTCCCATTCTCATCCTGGAACGGTGTCACAAACCACACCGAATGTTCTTTCAGACCGCTCATCGAATATCCCAAGAACTGGAATTGGCGTCCCGCGATGCGATAGCCATCGAGCAGAATAGAATGATATCGATTCCGCAAAAGGCCTGTAATGGAACAATTGACCTCCCGTTTCAGTCTTGAGCGATTCTCGTCCTGGAAACTGACACGAAGGAAGCACTCTGGATGTCCATAGCGGCGCAAAACACTATTGGACTGGTCTGGGATAGGTCCCTCCAAGATGTACCGTGTCGGTGTGAGAATGAGATGGTAGGATAGGTATATCCCACTTCCTGGCGGCGGGGCTAGAAAAGGACGGGGCTTCTGGTGCTCTCTGATAAATTCCTGCGTAACTTGGCCAAGAAGAGACGTTAAATTGCCTTGGCTGGATTGCTGCTGCCTATGGTTGTGACGTGTTGTGCGACTTGCACTGCGTCCTTCGACCTCCGAGGCAAAGGATCGAAAAATTTCTGGCGCATCGTTACCATGCCCAGCTTGCAACGAGAGGATGGCCTCCTTCAGCGACCCTATTTCTCCCAGACTAAAAATAGAATTGGCAAGGGTCTTTTCCACCTCGAACCCAAGCTTGTATGGGATCTGAGAGAGGAACCTGTGAAACTTCTCAACAGATTTACTATTCGAGCCTACGCGATCACGGATGAGAATATGATGTTGTGTGGAGTACCGCAGATGAAGACGATTTTGACACGCGTAAACGAACACATCCGCGTCTGACTGACTCCCGAAGGCCAGCATCAGACTATGGCAGCCAGGAGGTATGACTTCATTAGAACCCAAGCCCACCAGACGGTCAGAGCTGGTGTTCCCATTTCCATTGGAGTCACGTTCCAAGGAGTACACAGGGGGCGCGTCGGCACGAATGAACACGATAGTGGTATCTTCATCCCGGTTACCCACTAGTGCAATATTCAGAGCCGCATAAGATGCAGTAACGATTGTGTCCCCCATGACCTCCGCCCAATCGACATAATCATCCAGGTGCTCATATGTGTTCAGCTGGGGCTTGAACGTGAAGCATACCTGCCGACGCTCCAAGTCACAAAACACATAAGCTAGACCAGCAGGGGAGACCTGCGAAGAAAAAGATCCGTCCCGGAGGAAGCGGCCGAATGAGTAGTGAGGAAGGTGAAGAGACTTATTTCTATAGAGAAGCCGTTCAAGCTTCTCTCGCAACTGTATTGGGTTGCACCATGGAACATCATTCAATCTCTTGATTCGGACCTCGTGGATCGCCTGCGTGCTCCTGCTGAGGAGGATTGGTCGGCCTTTGACGACAATCCCTGCGCCACCATGAACACGCAAGAGAGCGACACCGGCATCCTCCATTGGCAGAGTGAGGGTGCCTTGCTGTCCGTTCGGGTGTGACCCGTCTGATATATAGATTTCAAAGTTGAGAAGAGGATTGGTTGGGAAAGGGGGATTGTGAATGATCTTGGCGAACTCGATTGTCAAGTCATCTGTGGTAACTGCCAGAGGGATGTTGCGCATAGAAATCTCCATCTATCCAGTTCAATGTCAAGTGTACGTTTGGATCGTGAAAGTGTTACTCACCTTGTGTGAGTTCGATTGGTATCAGCGGGGAACACGATCGCATCAGCACTTGAATATGTAGTGGGTTTTTGATCATGGATAAGCGCGCTACAGAAGCCAGATCAGAACATCACCATCATTGCGGGTAGAATACTAGGGCATGAGGTCGGCACGAGGTTCCTTGGTTTTTGTCACTATCATCTACCCTGAATCACGCGCGTGAGGCGAACCGTATCATTGCGGAGAAGACCATACCAAAGATAGAACTGATCATTGCCGCTCAAAGGAAGATTACGCCGGTAGAGCGCGGGAGAAACTCATAATTACTCCTGGATCTGGGGCTAGACGACTGCGATACCAGGGGGAGAGCACCGCCGGAAGGAAACCGGCATCTCATCTGACTTTCATTTCTACCTGATATCTTGGCACGGCGCCTGATACTGAGCAATTGTTAAGAAAGGGTGCGCAGTAGCAAGATTTTGGATACAACCGAGTTTGTGAGGGCAGTCTGCCAAATAAGATTAGAATCTGATAAGAACGCCTCGACATCAGTCCTTACCCTTCCTGAGACGCGGACCGCTGCACACGTGGGCCTCAACCCTTAAGCTGTATCCTGATCCAGAAGATGGATGACTGGGATATCAAAGTTCTTGACTAGCATGACTTCGGGCAACGTACAAATATATCACCTATTCCTTGATTGCTCTATTATTTGGTGGTTGATCTTTTCGTGGGCGCACCTTTGAGGGCGGGCTCATGCTTGGTTGCCAAAATGTCTAAAACTTCCAAAAATCCTGATGCTCCGTTACATTTTTCGACATGATGATCCCGGTTCTGCTTCTTCCGGGACCGTGCATTGAACTGTGAGACAACACTTGCCTGCACTTTTGCTGTCTCAGCAGCTTCCCACCTGTGGATCGACGACGGACTTGGATAACAGAAACTTGTCTTTCAAAAGCTCGTGGCTTCAGTAAGTATCACAATAGCGGTACAAAGTACAGATGCTCTGAGATTATAAACGGCTTCGAGGCTGTACCGTTGTTCTGCTGAAGCGCCAGAACGAGTTCTATCTCCCCGGGATATCTTTGAATAGGTTAATAAAAAGTTGGCGAGGGCAAACAAAGCGGTCACCTAAATACTCGTAACCCTGTGTTGGTCTACGATTGGTTATATCAGATAGCTGTATTCTTCTTTTGCAAGCAGACCACTTGCCAGCAGAGTGCATGATCTTCTGCTGCAGAAGCAGAAGTCGAAGCTTCGTGGCATTCGCAGTTGTTTAGTTGTTGGATGCGCAAGTAGACGTCATACGTTGCCTATGCAGGATCATTTCCATAATCAAGTTCAAGACTCGAACTTTGGACATGTTGGAATTTACGCACACATGGCAAACTGATACCAAGTTCCGCACTTCAGAAAGACCATAAGTACCGTCAACATGTAGTCCTGGAGGGGTGCGTAGATCGTATCTTCTGGGACAACATCCAAGGTACTCCGGCGGAACTCGTCGAGCGACATCCTAGCATAGTTATCAACTCTGCCACGACCTTTCTGGCGTACATGGGTCCTCTCTCGGGGTTGGGATAGGTGATTTGAGACTATGACTATGCTAGACGTGGAACGTACGTGGTGGTCAGGCAAAAGAAATTGCAACAACTGTGACTATCCTTGCGTGTGAATTTCCATGTCACGTTGACAAAGTTATATTTCGTGCAAAGTCGTTACACACTGTTGAAGCGTCTCTCTTGTGGTCTGCGCATCACTATTTCGCAGGACTACACGACTCTGCTGGCACTATATGGTTGACTCCGCCAGCGGTTCTCCGGGCCCCGTTTCTTCTCCTACCGTCTCCTCAGTCCTCGGTATAAAGGGGTCCCTTCGTTTTCGCCGTCATGGTGCAAGTCAGAAGGCGCACGTTGTCCTACGACGCGTAGAACTTGCTGAAGAGTCCGGAAATGATACTGGTAAAAGCTCCACTATATACTTTAGCCTTTTCGCGCAGAAGAGAATCGAGGTCAAACCTGGCAAGGAGATTTTACTGGCTGTGGCATCCGAGGACGGATCCTTCACAGACCAAGCAGTCATTTTCGAAGGAGATCTTCTTGGTGCAGATACGCGAACTGAACCCGAACAAGAAACCACAAATAATGTCGAACATGTCGTTGAGGTTCCGTTCGTCCCTCCAAAAATGAGGAGAACCTGGACCAAGGCATATGAACAGGTGAGCGTAGTTCCAGGTGAGTGATACGCGCTTGACAACGGGGGGTCCTTTTCAATGTGCTATTTACCGTGTAGATAGCGCCAACCGCCCGCCACCTCCACCTGAGCGTGTATCAGTGGGTATCCAGGTTCAGCCATCATGGGCAGTGAGTTCGGTCCAGGCAGTTCCAATGACGTCTCCTGTTCAAATTGGACAACACCCGTCACTTTCTGAGGACTTGAGCCTCGATACAAGCCCGCCGGAGGTAGCTGGAAAATCTTCAGCTCCTCAAAAATTATCTTTATCTCCGCCTCTTAATGTTCTTGTGAGTGCACTTTCACTTACTCACAAGCGTGATCCTGAGTCACAGTAGATAATGGACGAAGATCGTGAACGTAGCTTGTCACCAATGAGTTTAGGCTCTCCTTGTAGCACTCCTCCTCAATCCCCCATTGTCGAGCGCATACCGAATGTTTTCAGAGTTCAAAGCCCTGTTACAGAGCCTCCAAGAAGTTCTCAAGACAGCGGTATGGACCTCTCAAGTGACGCACAGGAAGAGGAGCAAATTGAAGAGGATCTTCGCCATCCAGGAGACACTAGCAGTTTACCCGCAGAACCTAACACTCCTACTTCTGAGACTGCCGACATGGATCTCCAGTCTTCTCCTAGCTCTGCATCTTCCTCGTCGTCTGATATACCTGGTCTTGTAACTGGTTCATCATGGCGTGCACCTCCACCGAAGACTGCGCCACCTCAACGAACGACGGATCCTGTACTGACACAAGAAGCAAGTTCACCCCAAAAAACTGTTTTTCCCTCTGTACAACCTCCTGTTTCCGAGCGACAATCTGCTTCTCCAAAAATATCTCCACCTTCTGCGGTGCCTCCTACTGTCAATCAACCCGTAATTCTACCTCCAAAACTGACAATAAACGTTCCAAAGAAACCGGCAATCGTCAATCCATTCGTTTCTGGTGGATTTATGACAGAGTTTGTTGGTTCGCCCGCCTCGCTCACTGCCCACAAATCACTACCACCGAAGTCTCGCACAGGTTCACCGAACATGTCGGACGCACAGGTAAGTATGACAGTTTTGATAATGGACCAATTGGACTCACATATGTCAATCCTCAGTCAACTCCTACGCCTATTTCAACACCTACTCCACTACGTCCCAATCCTCCACTTCAAGCACCTACTTTCATTCCCGCTTCTTGCACTGTACCCGCTTCCCTGTCCCCTCCCGCACCTTCACCTAAGTCTGCAACCAAGCCTTCCTTCCCACCTTTAGCAGTACCCGTAAGACCATCTACTCAAGATCAACGCCCCGCCGCCCTCCCCTTACCTCCAACACTTCCATCCGTCCCTCAACCGCCACGAACGCAAGCATACCCCAGTTCTCTCCCCCCTCGCCCCTCAGAAACTGTAATTGCTTACTCAAATAAGGCGCCCTACAAGGCGGGTTATTCGCCTTTGACGTCAGCCAGCGATGCGAGACTATCTTATAATGCTACTGGACCAATATCTAATCCTTTGAACATTCGCCCTTCACGGTTTGCCCCGCTCAAAGCCACTCCAATCCAGTCCCAGCAAGCACCGAAGAAACCGCTGACAATTGGCAATGGCTGGCCATATACACGACAGTCTAACGGACATGGCTCTACATCTACCTCACCTGCGCCATCCAAGCCTCCACCCCCACCTGCAGGTACTCATCGACCCCTCACACCCGAAAGTACTCGTTCGTCGACGACACCCCCAGGTCTAACGAATTTTGTTGCATATACCTCTCCATCTCCTCCCGGTTTCTTGCATAGGTCGTTAAGAGATAAGCCACCCACGGAGTCTCCATGCAGTTCTGGCGGGCCCAAAATAAAAAACGGCAAGAACGCATCTCTGCTAGAATCTTCGCTCTTACCTGATATTTTTTTAGAACATACTGATATCCCATTGCCACCAACGCCCACGACGACCGTGAAGCGGACCATTATAATCCAGTCGCCAAGACCTGTGTTGCCCGCTCCAGCCACGTCTCCCAATCTTTTCAGGTTTTCCAGTCAGTCAAATAGTCCGCCGTCCGATGGCAAAGGCAAGAAACGGGCGATGTCCATAGCCGAGTCTGACACCGACAGCTCGCGCCCACGGAAGCGCGCACATCCCTGGCCCACACAAGAGAGCATGTATTCCACGCGGATCAAGAGTGATGGCGATGCTGGCGTCAGAGAGATCGTTTTCAGCTCAGATGGTGAACGAATGGCTGTCGTATGTTCGTTTCTACCTTTTCTTTTCCTTCTCCTACTTGGTGCCAATCTGTTGAATGTAGGTCATGACCGAACGATCCGAATATGGAGTGTATCGAATCGAATTGAAACTGCTCGCCTTGCGCAAAACTCGCCGATATCGTCTGTTGCTTGGATGATAGATGATAATGGCGTTATCACGCTGGGACAGGATGGCATTATCAGCAAGTGGACGCGAAACGCAAGTGTCGATCTTTTTGGACATGAGGTTGATGTTAGCTGACTGTTCTAACCAGAACCAGAACCATTGGCAGTGGGCGAAGCTCCTTGATGCAGGGAAGGAGGAAGCCATCTGCTTCACCTACAATAGGGATCGCCTTGCCGTTGCATTTCCTCGTTTTGGCGTGAAGGTGTGGTTATGGATTAAAGGTTTGTGCTTCTCTCAGGTTTCAGAAAGCATTGTCAGATCTGTCGCAGGGACATGGCAACCACAGCGGTCCATTCTTCGACAGAATGTGACGTGCATCAAGTTCGTCGAGGATGGGGAGGCCTTGCTCGGAGGCACTAGTGACGGCGTATTGTAAGGGCATCAGAAAGTGTTGCTCTGGTAACCTCTGATGACAGATGTGACGACAGATGGTATTGTCAAGTACCCAATGGGACGCTTCGAGCCTACGCGTTTCTCAAAGCTAAAATGCATGCGTCCTATTTCTGATTGCCTCACCTCACGACTGACATGATCTATGCGACAGACGACACCTGGACGTCAGTCCGAACGGAGATCAGGCTCTTGTATCTCAAGTAGGCGCTCGTGCTCACCTTGTAGGCATTCAAGGGATGGATCGCAAAGGCAAAATCGAGCAAGTATATGCAATCAACGGAGACTCGACAAGTGATACGAAACAAGCTCCCCCTGCGGTGTTTGTCAACGGTGGTCGTTCTGTGGTATTTCACAACAGAGATTCTTCTTGTTTGGTCTGGAACAAAGGGAAAGGCGAGGTTTTGAGTGGTCTGGATCATGGAGATAGTACGTCGATTGTGAATTTTGCTCGACCTTCTCGTTGACCTGATGGCTTCTGATGTAGATGAGCAAGCCCAGGCCGTTGCAGTCAGTATAACGGGAATCGTTTTGGTATTTGCGTTACTGAATTGCGATGCAGGGCTTTGACCGCGCATCCCATTCCTACATTGTTACGGGAACTACACAAGGCCTTTTGTCGTGGTGGAACTCTCCTCCCGATCAGTGATTCTAGGTAAGAACTTACAGTACCACTTTCGGCGCAGTTGCTCATCAGGAACATTGTCTCCGCGTCAAGCAACCTTCTTGATTAAATGGGTGAAACATGCTAATCAGTCCTTTATCCCTTCTGGAAGGATACAGTGTACCAGTATTTTGCATGTGTCGCCCTGACTAAGTTATGATACGAGCATTCTATAATTTGTGTATGGACAATAACTATTCGTTCAATGTTCATGGAGATTTTAGGGTAGTTTCTGAACATGTTTTATTGTCGACGACGAAGACGGGGGAAATTTCCGAAGGTTCAATAAATGCCTTGGAGACTCGTAGGAGTGTTTGTTGTTGTTTGGCTGATTAGGGCCGGTTCGTCGGGTCAAGTGCACTGCATGATCAGAAGTCGTAGTTGAACTCGTCCGTTGCTCGTCGTCGTCGCCAACATCGACACCGTACTTTCTCATTTCTTCTACCGACGTGCGTCCAACTTCCTCTTTCTCTTTTGCCATCAACTTTTCTGTGCTTAACCGATCCAACTGACCTAGGTTCTGTTCGTAAATTAGAGTCCAACCTTCTCTGTCGTGATTGGGTTACTTAATAGCATTTCCCTGCCTCAACTCTCCTCCTTGAATTTTCCGGAACAATTGGTGAGCCTCCTATTCATTTGTCTAATTACCCGGCAGTCGAGGTTTTCACCCTGCCTGGTCGCGCGGTTGTCATGCTACTCCTTGCATACCGCAGGCGTTCTAAAAGCGGTCATAGAATGCGTGGTTGACGCGTGTGCTAACTTTTCGCCTTAATAGCCAACTTTGTCACGTAGAACTATCTCAACGACATGCAGACAATCAAGGTTGTAGTGGTGGGAGACGGTGCTGTAGGCAAGGTGCGTGACGTGTTATGATGACGTGCCCTGGACTTGAACGTGTGTACTCAACATCGCCAGACTTGTTTGTTGATCTCATACACCACGAACAAATTTCCAAGCGACTATGTCCCGACTGTAAGTTCATTCCGAAAGATAGTCGAACAGTATGCTAAATAAGCGCAGGTCTTCGATAACTACGCGGTCACCGTAATGATTGGTGAAGACCCTTACACGCTAGGGCTTTTCGATACCGCTGGTTCGTGTCTCTTTGTAGTCTCCATGGTAGCTACGCTTCATGCAATCGCTCACACATCACTTCCATATAAAAGGGCAAGAGGATTACGATCGTCTCCGGCCACTGTCATACCCGCAAACCGACGTCTTCCTTGTTTGCTTTAGTGTAACGTCCCCTCCATCCTTCGAGAACGTGAGGGAGAAATGGATCCCAGAGGTGCACCATCACTGTCCAGGTGTCCCATGCCTCATCGTTGGGACGCAAATCGATTTGCGGGACGACGCTCAGGTTATCGAGAAGCTCTCCAGGCAGAAGCAACGACCGGTCCCAACCGAGCACGGCGAGAGGCTTTCAAGGGAGCTCGGGGCTGTCAAGTATGTCGAATGCTCAGCCCTGACGCAGAAGGGGTTGAAGAATGTCTTCGACGAGGTCCGTAGGATTTCCGGCATGTTCCGTCCGAATGATTTCACTGATATTCCACCAGGCTATTGTCGCTGCGCTGGAGCCACCTGTGGTTAAGAAGACACATAAATGCGTCGTCGTTTAATGAATGATCCATCACGACGGTACAGATTGTTTTATCTTCTTATGACTTCTTTACGCCTTGTTCTGCCTCATATATCCTTCTCATCTTTTTTATGTCGTTTCTCTCGTTGCGTCAAGACATCATGATTTCCCCCAGTTCAGTAGCATCTGTTCTCTTCCGCACGAGCTGAGTAGACCTTGAGGCTATGCTCGTGCTCTTAGAGAAGCCGATATCGCCAATCTTTCTCACACCTGTGTTGTTCATATTGTTGGGAACCGTGGTGTGATAGGAATTTAATACCCATGACTGGGACATCTCTTGTCTATTCATTACAGATTAGAGATAGTTTCAATGTAGGACAGGATTGTGTCGGCGAGCCTCTGCGAAACACAGATCTGACCTGGGCTACTGTCATATAGGAAAACTCGATCATAGTAGCGACAGTTCAGGTGCCTTGCAAGTATATGAGAGACGTCCAGAGGCACTGTGTGATTACTCACCATCCCTCGAGTCTCGAATGCAAGCCAATCTCCTGTTCCAGTTGGTAGAAGACCCATAGAACGACACTTCCAGAGGCCGACTGCGAGTGTCAAAAGGTTGCACGCGATGTATGCTATCTTCTGGAGAGGAAGGACCTTGAGTGACTTGGCACTAGCAGGTGTAGGCGCAAATGGTGCGAATGCTGTCTCGACAAATAAGACATTTGACACGTAAAACATTGGACAGACATACCTGCGTTCATGCCAGCAATACTTTTGAACGGCGTGAGGAGAAGCATGAACACGATACCCATGCTGAAGATCTGCACTCCTCCCCCGGACATGTACAACATGAATGCTTGCATGGGGAGAGACTTGGCTGGGGCGATGGCGAAATCCCAAGCGCGCTTGTCTTTCAGTGATGCATATGACGAGGTTGCTACCGCCGAAGCCTTGGCTGGTGTTCTAGACTGTTGGAGGCATTAGTTTTCGTTTGCATGGTTGGGTTTGCGCAGGACTGACGCTGGGTGTAAAGTTGGAAAATCCTGGAGGAGGAGGAAGGTTCCGCCATTTGCTATGATCTAGGGATGCATACTCGAGGTTGAAGCAGTTTGCCATGTGTTCGAAAGTGGGTGTTAGAGAGTACGTTTCATCAACGTCCAATCAGGCAAGCGAGGAAATTCGCATCAGATTCCCCGCAGTAAATACAGGAAAAGAAAGTTAAAACGGACTGTCTTCCTTCTATTCTATAGGGAGACTACGAAGTACCATGATTTAAATGAAGGACCTTATTTTCCTTATTCCTGATGCTGGAGCAAGGCTAGAAATCCAAAAATGAGAGTACCGTTACTAAATCATGTATAGCATGCATTCAAGGTGCCGAAAGTTGACGTCGCAGGCGGCTCTATTACAACGACTGCCCAATACCAAAAAACGATCTGAAGAAGGCAAAGTTTCTCCATCACTAGTCTCTCCTAGTCAGTCCATTAGACGGGAACCTTCTATCAATTAAAGTGACGAGCGATACCCTGGTAGACGACCTGCAGGTCCACTAATAGACACTCAACTCACAGTAGCTAAACTGATAGCAAGTGTTGCTCGAGAACCTCACGTGCAAAGGAAGACAATCTGATACATTAGATAGACTAAGTTACAACTGAAATAAACGACACACATTCACCAAGTTTTTCCCATTTAATACGGCACAGGAGGAGGCGGAACCATCGCTCCGGGCACATTTTGCACAGCGAAACCAGGTGGTGGCGGTGGCGGGAATGCCCCAGGATTGAACATGGGCATGTTGGGTGGTGGAGGCGGCATTCCCATTCCAGGTGGCATCCCTCCCATCCCTGGCATTCCCTGTGGCACGACCGCCTGCGGCGGGTTGAAACCGGGGGGAGGTGGCGGCTGAGCAAGCACACCCGCAAACTGCCCTTGATAAGGACCCTGGAACCCTGGCATGGGAGGACGAGCACCAAAAGCCATCTGCGCAGGAGGTGGGCGAGAAGAGACGGGAAGCGCGTTGTTCTTCCGTGCCTGTGCTGCGAGTAGACGTTCTGCTGAGGTCCCGTGACGCTCGCCTTTGCCGTCTTTTTTGAAAGCATACTGCACAGTAATGGCTTTGTTCATGAGGAACTGGCCGTTCATGGATTCTGTTGCGGCGTCGGAAGATTCGAAGTCGGTGTATGAGACGAAGCCGTAACCCTTCGAAAGCCCCGTGCCAGGATCCCGTGCAATCTATCAAATGAAATCCCTTAGTGAAGGCATCTAGTTGTTCACATACGTGATACGTACCTTTGCAGTCGTGGCCATCATACCAAACGCACTGAAAGTGTCGTATAGTAGTCGCTCATCCACGTTCTCGTCGAGATTGCCAATGAAGAGGTTTGCTCCCACGTCCAGTTGCTTTTTGTCTGATGAAGCCTGCGTACAATATGGAATGAGGATAGACCTCCAGAAGAACAATCACAACAACTCGCCTTGTTCACCCTGATGGGCTTTCCCCATAGTTTTATCTGGTTCATGATTTTGCATGCATACTCGGCATCCTCCTCTGTCAAGAACTCACAGAAACCGTACCCCTGATGGGCCATTGAAATACGGTCCTTTGGAAGATGCACATTCACTATAGACTCATCAATTTCCGAATAGCTGGTAAATTGTACGACTTTGCTCACCGACTGGTCCTGCTTGCAGCATCAACTCCCAAATCAGTGCATCAGTGCACCGTTCATCGAGATTACCCTGTCATTGATGAATGAGTATGGAGTTGCGTGTCATCTGAATGGAGCGCATACCAAGTATACAGTAGCCTCCTGATTTCTATCGTCTTGAGGTCTTCCAGACATTGTCACTCTGAAGGTATAGCTTGGCCTGCCAGCCAAATGTATGGGCTTAGTAAGCTTTCCACTTTAAGGTTTATGGTTGGCGAGGCCTGTAGCATCTTTTCATCTTTTCCGACAGTATATAGCCCACCTTATGAAAACGAACCAACGATTCAAATGGAACGATATACGCGGTGCTAAAGCTTTCCGGAATTCAAAAAATTTCTTTCAGATGCCTCGTCCAGTGACTTTGACGGACGCCGATGATATTCCTCATTAGGCAACATCGCAAGGATCACTGCAGTCAGTGGAGTCCACAGTGATGATCTGGGCAAACAACTTTATCCTTCGCATCTTCCATGTTATCTGAAGCGTTCGTTCTTCTCAACATTCCCGACGTCACACTGACGACTTCGGGAAATCCGCAGTCTGGAGTGCTTGCATTGGAATGCGTTACCGCACAGGCGGGCGATGTGCACCACGCCGAAGTCTACCTTGTGATTCGACTCGGCTCATTTGAATGTCCCATCGATCCAACACGGCCTATATACTTCTCATTTGATGCCCAGCTGGGACATAGGTCATACACACTTTCTAGTCCTGATGGGAGCACGTTGAGACTTGACCTACCCCTTTCTAATGTACCTCACCTATTGGAGGATCAAGACACGCTTCATGGGATATTAGCACAATACGCGGAAATGCGCGAATTTACTACTGGCAACAAGGACTCCAAAGCCGCTGCCGCTGCTCAAGCTCCAGTTGTTTCACCTCAGGGGTTGTCCGGTGATCACGAAGCTATGCGGGGCCGCCTTGTCCTGATCGATGAGGATAACGGAGAGATTGTTGGAGAGCTTGACAACGAAGTGAAGATTGATGAAGATCCTTCTCTCTGCGTTCAGGGTAGAGAAAATGACCCAGTTATGATAGAACTTCCAGAGGATGATACCCACGTAGCTCTCGTTCGTGCAATGCCTCCAGAAGATCAAGACTGGATAATCAAGTCAGCTTCATTGGCCAGGTATTTTCTTCCGTTCTTGAGTGAGAAAATCCAATTGATTCCTCTTTGCAGCAACGTTATCACCGGTACCACCAAGTTATTACTCACTACGATGACACACGCATCATCATACTACATCAATCACTCAACACCTCACGCGTCAGTAGGGCCATCATCCTCGGGCTCTGCAGCTAACCCGTTGCCACCACCTCCTCGTGCTCTCGTCTTCCTGACATCCGACAATGCCCGTAAGGGTTTATCCGCTGTCCATACAATGAGCGCACAGGCTGCGACTGTGAGCACGAAGACCGTATCCCTTGTAGATAGTATGATCAAACGTGCGATCGGCACAAAGAAGGCCCAGCAGCCTCAGGCCCCGCACGATGGAAGTCCTTCCCGTTCTCCTAGGTCCCACTCTCCACAACCTCCTCCGTATTCAAGAGGAGCTTTCCAGGCTTCTCATCAATCTTCGAGCACATATTTAGCACCAGAACCATCTAAATTTACACCACCCCGATCACCTTCGCCCTCTGTTTTCCCATCGCCATATCCCTCCGACAAGAAGCCGCCTTTACCACCGCGACAGTCAGGCAGATCTCCATCTCCGCGACCGGGTAGTGCTCCTCCCTCTTCTCCGCGGCCCCCTTTGAAGCTGCACCATCGTCTTCTTCTCTCTGCGGACCTGATACTATCTAGCCTGGATTCTTCGATGAAGCAGTTTGTTGACGTGGGAGGTCAAAACTTTGGTCGAGCCGTCGAGCACAAGTAAGTAAACACTCAATCAACTACGCAATTCGCAATTGAATTTGTTTTATGATTGCGATAGGTACGGTGCAGAAGCTGCACGCAGCGCTGGTTTGATCACAGGCGTGACGAAGAATATTGTTGCAGTTTACATAGATATGAGAGGTATCGGGAGACGAGCGATCGTCAAACGTGCTGGCAAGGAGTTTGTGAGGGCAAGGATGGGTCACCGGACTCAGTTGGGTCCCTGAGCAATGTTCTCCGTCGCACTTTCTGATTGTATTCCTTTGGGGTCCAAGCTTAAGACCTGCCAGTCAAACAAGAGTGATTACTCGTTATTGTCAGAGAAATATATATGCACCTGGAGCATATTCGAATGATGATAGCATCTCACTGTTCATGCAAGCTGATAGCTTATTCTACGGTAACCAATTACCTTACAACATGCAAGGGTGACGATGGATACAGTATGTAACGCCTTCTTTACAACATTGAGGCCGAGGCGTGATTATTTAGGAAATGATTTAACCCCTCAGGCTTCGTTAACGTTCGCCACTCATAGTCCTACTTCGATATCAATCCGCGTGGCTCATCTGAGGCTCCGACTAGATATGAGTCTCATACGACTCTCTCAACGTCTCCCCGAATTTCTTGTGAGTGCCGCTGATAAGCTCATCTAGAGTAACGCTATCATATACCACCACGAAGTGGGGGTTCTTGAAAACCCAGAAGGCAAAAGAACGCATCACACAGGCTGTAGATTCGGAACCCGCTGGGCAACTACACAAGAAACCCGAAGACAAGGGTAAAAAAGGAGAGCGGTATGTCGCTATAATTAACGCCTATCCATCGATACGGGCGATTCCAATCACAAGACTCCATGGCTTTCCAAAGTTGCGAAGACTCGGAGACGAGCCACCATCCGAACCTATCACCTCTCTCTCCAACCGGAAGGCAAGGAGGCTGCATTGAAGGCGCAGAAACTGGCCGAGACAGCCGAAGACAAAGCAGCCCAGGAAAATAGCGTGTCAACGACTCTGTGTGTTTTCGTCTGTGTCTTTGTACGATATTGTGTAGAATACTTGGACGAATCCAGCGCCGTAAGTATTCCATACCATGGGAATCGTATTTGAAACGTGTAGCTCACAAATTTTCCTTGTATGTTTCTGTTACTGAGACCTTCATGCGAGATGAGTAGCTCAAGTCCATTCACGTGTTTCCAAGGCGTATTAAGCGCAGGCTCCTTGCAGGTTCTCGCAAGAGCAGCAAGTGTATCACTTAGTGTGTCTTCATAGATAATTGCGAATATGTTGGTTTCTGTGGGTAAGAGACAGATGTGCATGACAAATATCTCAAACACGTTCGCTGCTTTCTTTCAATTGAAGAAAGACCAGTTGCCTTACATAAGAAAGATATCACTTGTGCGCTGGCCGTCGGGAGCAGACGGTCAATAAGACACGTCGAAACCTTCAGGTAACAGGCGCTACTTAAGCTGAGGGCTCCTCAGATTTTACGACCATTCCCGCCGTCATGTCTCTCGATCTCCAGCCATTCATATCCTTGTATCGATATGCTCTTCAACCAATAGCACCATTCACCTGGTTTGGAACTAACGTCTGCTCCCTCGACCTGGTAGCCGCCTTCCGGCTTTGCATCGCCTTGAGACAGATCAGGGAAAGCTTGCATGCCACCGCTGGAGACAGTAGGCTTGTGCGTGCAGAGGAGAGGTCCTTTGTAAGAGACGCATGTGCCACGCTGACGATTGTATTTGGAGGAGAGGCTATCATAGGTATTACTTACTCTCGAACCTTTTATGTAGGGGACTGCCAGGGCTGCGCGTACTGACCGCTCCCCATGTTCAGGCTCTCTACTTGGTGTTCCGCCATCTTTCATGCTCTCAAGTATTTCCCCCGGTATCTACATCGCCACACAGGCAATTGTAGAGTATATCCCTGTCCTGCCGTCAATGTCACTCAACACCGAGTTCCCTTTATCCTTTGTCGACGGATTTACGCGCGCAATGCTCCTCTGCAGTCTCGTACCACCATCCGTCATCACCCACACGTCCCCCGCTATCGCATCCTCCCCATGGACTCTCCTGCTCTCTTCTCTCGTATGTCATCCCACGCAATTTCTCCGGTACTTGTGTCTATTTCTATTTACCTATCTAACACCCTTCCCTACCACAGGTGATCGCCAATGGCGGCTTTTTCATAACAAACATGTTCTCCTTCATTGAGCCTACCCCGCTTACGCTAACGACCCCCGCCGAACTTAAGCCCTATGGCTGGACGGCTACTGACCTCTGGTGTGCCCCGCTCATCACAGGGCTCTATGCCCTCTTCACACACGCCCAGCCATTCTGGGCGGAGCTCCATGGCGTGATTTCGACCGTCCTCGGGAGCGCGGGCGATAAAGTCGAGCCGATGGACCCTGAGTCCGCTCGCGCGTTATGTGCGCTCATTCTCGCAGGGATGTTCTCCATTCGAACTGCGAAGAACTTTGGGCTTATCTGGAAGAGGAGTAAGTTCTATCTGTTGTTTTTATGTTGAAGCGGTACTGATGGTTTTTTGTGTAGGTGTAGTAGAGAAGATTAAGACACAGTGAATACCCACCATGATATATTGGTTTTATACCAGAAGCTATAAATATACACAATATAGACCGAGAGTGGTTTAGCAATGGTTACAGCAACGACACATAACTGCAACTCTAGATCTACCCGGTGTCTACTATTATGTGTCACCTGTCGTAATTGCGAGGTAACCGCAACAGAAAGAAGGGTGATGAAACCCGAGATGACATTCGAAGAAACCGGAGCCGAAGTCTCGATAAACCAAAAACTATGTTCGGCTGCCAAAACTCAATCGGTGGGTGATTCAGTCACCGACTTGTGGAAGACTACCTGTGAGGGCCTTTGCCTCCTCAGTGGGAACTTCCCTAAGATGATTCAAGTTGGTTTTATTTCCAACAGGCATGATAACAATGTCCAAGGCTGCGTGATCCCGGAGTTCCTTCATCCACTGCATCACATTGACGTACGTTGCATATTTGGCAATGTCGTACACCAAGAATGCACCGACAGCACCACGGTAGTACCTGCGCTTAAATAATGCACGACGATTGCGGAGGGCGACTGCGTAGCAGCGTACGCCGCGGTGGTGATAAAAATTCAAGACAATCAAAGGCAAATACCTGTGGTTTTGCTCCATTAACATCGAATGGACAACGTAAAGACTTATCGATATCGCTAGTCCGGAAGATCCAGGAGGAGGTTTGATCGAATTCGTGCAGTTGTGACATCCGGCAATGAAGTACTAATCAAGTTGAGACTGCGACAAAGTAAGTAGACCAAGTTGAAACCGCAAACCGGCGCCGCGTTGATGAATGACAAACTTCTCGGAACCAAGGAAATCCATTTACAACAGTATCTCTTACTACAAGTATTATGTTTTGTCCGGTGCCATCATGCACAGCTATATTCCTAGCCTGTTAGTTAACTGAGGACGATATTCTGAAACACCCAGTGCTCTCCAGTAAAGAAACTATAAGCCTCATCTAGGTCTTTTATTCCGATCGGTCTGAATGATTTGTCCCGTCATTATTAAAGACCGATTTAGAAGGTCCGAGACAAAGACTGTCCCATGCGGAGTCGACACGATTCAAGAGAGCAATGTACGGATTGTGCTTGTTCTCAGTCGTCTACGATCGCATTTTCTCCTACAGGTTGGCAGCTAAAGCTAATTCACAAGGAGACATACATTTGGCAGTCCGAGAATCCCAAAAACTACGAAAGGGCTTCTTTGGTAGGTTTTCCACCCCGGAGCTGAGAGAAATCCAAAAGGTCGAAGTGTTCCGAGTCTTGCGAGGAATATTGGCGCGGACTGATGTTCAGAGCCCTCTGATTGAACTACTCGTTATCATAAGGTCATATCGATGGCTACTCCTTAGATTTACAGCAGTCATAACAGTATGCGAGATGGTCTGGAGTGGGTTTCCACCCTATCGGGCAGTCATACACACTACCCCAGCATTTCCCTTGGCAGACTGTTCCACCTGCTTCATCGGTATTACTAGGAGCTGCCTTCACCCCAGCGGCAGCGGCAAGGATAACGAGGTAGGTGAACTGAATCTTCATGGTATCTAGTACTTATATGCGTTAGTGATGACTGACAGTACTAGGACACTAGCCACCCGTTAAAATTTTGATTGTGGGGTGTACGCGAAGGTGTTATGGCACGTCCAGGAAGTGCTAAATGTGAAATGAATACAATCTCCAAGTTGCCCAAGTCTTTAAGTCTCATGATTGCTCACTTTAAACGAGGGGATTGTCTCTTAAGAATTTTGGGACTTGACCATCTTCAATTTATATGCACCTGAGGATCGGACACCCAAATGAATCAGGGCTACCAGGAGGTGAGAGCGGTGTTTGGGATCTAATATTAGGACTTAATTATTATGAATATCTGCGGTAGTGTTGTGGGCAGAACTGACGAGTTCTGCCAGCCAGTTTGGCAGAACTCCAGGCAGCAAGCCCGTAACCTAGTTTCCAGTAGCTGACCTGTAATAGTAACACACACGTATGACAGTCGAGTTATCAGGGTTGGGCCGGCAGAACTAGTCTCCCCTAGCCAGACCCCGTAGAACGGGCAGAACTGACCTCAATAGTTCTGCCCCACTGACTGGCGGCTGCAATATGTGGCCGAGCTATGTCCCGCCACGTCAGCGTTATTAACTCCCAAAGCTTCGTGCCCGGCGCTCGCCGCTGTGCGCGACAGCGAGCTCAAGTATGAGGAAGGAACGTGGCTGCAGTCACGTGGTCATACCCTCCTCGAAGGAAGATAGTCGAAATGCATAATGCCTGGTGCACAGGCGTTAACACGAGATGGTCGACCAGAAATCAAAAGTCACAAGTTGTATTGCGGTAGTCAATTAGTTGCAAATTTGAGTCTAGGACGTCTGTGACGCTGTGGAAATGAGAAATTGATTGGAACATGATCCGAGGGAGACGGCTCAAAACCAAGCTTACTCGGTGGGTGTGTAGTCCGAGTTAGTCTTCCCTAGTACTTGGGCACCTCAGACGAATGAAAAATGGTCATTCCTCTGCACAGTGTAATACCAGAGACATTGACAGATCCACAACGGCTACGGAGGGCGATTGTATACGCAGAGGTGATGGCACGGTGACAATCTTGACCTGCAGTATCTCATATCTGTTCCTTTACCGTGTTCGCATCAACATCGATCAATCAGGATTCGAACTCAACACCAATAGTAGTTTTACACTCCAGGTTGAACTCGTCACGAGTGAATCGCGAAATAACTGGGAAATTTTTGTGAGCATATGCGCTTCCCTTGGTAAGTACGCAATTCCTTACGATTTCTGTAGGCTACTGTGAACTAGAAAGATGAAACATGCTTACGATTTGCCAGCCTCAGATCCACCGACTAGAACCATCTATGATGGGGAACTTGCAAGCGCCGAAGAAACCATCGAATGAGTTGGAAAACGGACCTTGAAGAGATTGTCGTATTGGATCGTGTCGAGTTGTTGTGATTAGTGAGGGGTCCTTTTGATGGATAGAACGAAAAAAACCCGTAAGGATGGTATGGAAAGCTGACTCGACATTCGAGGTGTCCAGCGCCGAAGTCTCGATAAACGAAAGTTCGTTTTCCGCTGCCAAAAATCAGTCAGTGACTAATTCAGTAACAGTCGGTCCATGTAGGACATACCCGCGAAGGACTTTGCCTCCTCAGTGGGAACTGCCCTCAAGTATTTCAAGTCACTCTTATTTCCAACAAGCATAATGAAAATGTTCGAGTCTGCGTGATCCTGGAGCTCTTTCAACCACCGCGTCACGCTGACGTATGTCGTATGTTTGGCGATGTCGTACACCAACAGAGCACCAACAGCGCCACGGTAGTACCTGCGAAATTTTCAGCTTATAAAAATGCACATTACACGACTGCGGAGGGCGACTGTGCACGCAGAAGTGATGGCACGGTAACGTCCTTGACCTGCAGTATCCCATATCTGTGCCCTCACGGTCTTGGCATCGACATCAATCGAGCGGCTCTCGAACTCGACACCAATAGTAGGTTCGGACGTCAGGTTGAACTCATTACGAGTGAATCGCGAGAGAACTGGGTGATTGAGCGTCTGCGCATGCCAAGTACACCACTCCTTACGGTTTCTGTAAGTTGCTGTGAGCTAGAGAGCGACAGACGGAGCACGAAACACGCTTACGATTTGCCAACCACAGTGTCCCCAATTAGAACAACCTATGATGGGGAACTGGTAAGCACTATGGAAACCATCGAATGACTCGGGCTACGGACCTTGAAGAGATAATCATATTCGACCGCCATTTCGAGTTGTTGGGAGCGTTAAATGGACAAAGAGCTATATGTATCCACCGACGTGACCAGACTATATGGTGAGCAAGTGCAGGATGCCAGTGAGGTTCCTATCGTCTGTCGCCCTTCACCCGGCATAAACGGATCACGGACATCTTCATTGATATCATGGGCGGCTGCTACTTCGGTAGCTTCGTCATCTAGATCATCAAAACGTGCATCAACGGCGATGTCGAGATGATCCAGATCGTCTTTGAGGCACTGACAGCGATTTCTTGCACACCAGGAACAGGGATGGTGGTCATGGTCCCAATCATGCTCAGGTTGAGCGCCTCCGTGATGGCTTCATCCGCAGACATGCGCGCTTTGACAATTGTGTCTAGTGCAACCTTGTACACCATGACTTTAGATGAACCAGGCGGCACTGATCGTACCAACCTGGCAATGTCCTCAGGAGAATTATACGGGTATGCCATTACAGCTATTTCCATATCGATAGGCCAAATTCCATTTTACACGACTCACCGACTTTGTTTAGTTTTGGAGCGAAACAAACAACCGCCTCCCCGCCTTCCCTGACTGCCTACACTCGCAGATGCGGCACGCGGGAAACACCAAAAGTGCCGCCATTCTGCCAAGACCCAATATTAATTGGTCCATCTTCCAAAGCTCCATTCCAAATAGACGGATGTCGGTGTACTATGAAGGGTCCTCGAGTTGTCAGATCTTGATAGGACATGTCCCACGGACCACGGTCCGTTCAAATACTATAAATGGTAATAACAACTACTGTAAATGGTCATTACAGCGACCTCTGATTCGCCAACTACTTAATGGGATGGAGAATGTGACCTTCGGCGACCTCTGATTCGCCAACTACTTAATGGGATGGAGAATATGACCTTCAGTCAAACAGCATCTAAGTTGTTGGTCAGTGGGGTTCCAAGTTCTCTTCTAACTCCCGTCGGATTGCTCCTATTTCATCCACCGTACTCGTCCATACATCCCTGCATACATCTGTATCGCTTCTGTGCACTGTTCAAAGACGAACCAAGGCTACCATGGGAAACTGGCTGTCAAATGGGCCATCACGTTCCAGTGAGGGCCAATTTGGTGACTTTGCTGATGATCGTGCAAAGGAGAACAGATTATCTCTTGTTGGGCACACCAGCAATTATATATCAGCGCTGTCATCATATTCCACTTCTGCCACATTATCAACGCCCTGGCCCTCTCACAATGACGCCAAAGGTATTTATTCCCCTCCGAAGTCTCACTCAACATTTATGATTCCACGACCAGCTGTTTCTTCTCCATTTCCGACGCGAGCAGAGTATCTCCGCCAGCCTCTGCGTGCAGAATCGTTGCAAGATGCGCTTCAGACGCTTCTCAATTACTTCCATACCGCGGGTTAGCACGGGTAAAACCGTACCCGTACCCGTACGGGTACGGTGTTGATCTTCCGACCCGCGGGTATACCCGTGCTATACCCTATCCTTCATCCAATACCCAACTACATACACCCTCGACATTTCCCTCAACCGTCGACAATCCCTCGCCTAGGTCAGCTACTAGTCCTACCCGCTTCTGAGGCATCTGACTCACCCAAGCCCACCACAAAACCCATGTCCAGACCTCCAGACCTTCACTCTCAGTGACGCTCACCCAACCATGCAACAGACCCCAACCTAAATCCAACCTCCACCAATCTGACGTCGCTTCTCCAACCATAGACGGCAGTTCCGAATCCGAGAAGGAGAAGGAGAAAGGGACGAGGGAGAAGGATGTGGATGAGAGGGGGCGAGGAAGGGCGAAGAAGGCGAAAAAGAGTCGTGTGGGTTGAGTCTACCTTGTTTGAATCACATATAGTATTATTCTGGTGTGTGTCACTCCCAATAACCCTCTTTGGACATGCGATCCTTTCTGGCCCTCTTTCCTCACAACTCCATTGCATGTGCTGCCACGCCTCCTTAACCTCCCTCCGATGATAACAGCACCCTTGTTGATCTTACGGTTCATGAGACGCTGTTAGACTGCTGCATGGGAAGCATCGAGGAGAAAGCATATATAGCTCCTCCTACCAGTGGTGAGCGTCTGCCTCGTTCTCTAGATTTCGAACCTAATTCCAAGTACAGACAGATATCAACCTCACACACTTCTGTGCAGCTTCGACTATCGACGATGACAAGCTCGTCGCATATTAATAAAGTGGCGTATTCACCGCGGGCGCTGGCGAGTTGGTCTGGAGCGTCGTGTGGTAGACATACAGTGCAGCAGTTCAACTCGTCAGTGTCAGAAAGACAGGCGTGCACGACCGCTCGGATAGGTATGACCATAGCTTTTTGAATATGGCAAATCGAGGCGATTCAACTTCGATAGTGGTGGCATACAGGGAATAACACGACAAGCAACTCAAACAAAGGCAAATACATGTGGTTTTGCTCTATCAACGTCAAATGGAAAACGTAAAGGCTTATCGATATCGCTGGTCCGGAAGACGCATCTGCGGTAAGAAAACTAATGTGGAGGACGGACTCAGAGAGGTGGTTTGAAAGATTGTAGGAATAAAGCCGCCGCAGGCTTCGCTGTCGATGCAGTTGGAAACGGGGGTTCTGGTTAAGGTCAGGACTCGAACTCGTGCAGCTGTGAGCCTGTGACATCTGGCAATGAAGTTCTACTTATCAAATTGAAGGCACAAGCCACGTTGATGAATATTGAATGACGAACTCGGAACCACGAAAATCAGCTTGCATCCTCTGTGGCTTATAACTTGGTTGGGTCAGTGTTACCACAAGCATTGCGTTTCATCCGGTGCCTATGATAATGTGCAGTTATGTTCCTAGCCTGTCAGGCAACTGAGGATGATATTCTGAAATACCCAGCGCTCTCCAATAAAGAAATCACAAACCTCGTGGCTATTTCTAACTTATCTCGAAGGCGTGTTCAGTCGTAGGTATTTTGGTTTCTTTCAATTTAGAGGGGACGGCGAAAGCAATGCCGTTGTTTCCCATCCAATGCTAGAAGTGAAGGATCTGCTGGAACTAGATACAAATATATTACACAAGGCACAGCTCGGCCCTTCTCATCATCAGCATATTTTCTAATAATTTTCATTGGAACCGCTAAGCCCTCTTCAGAACCTATGATATTAAGTAACTAGATGGAATACATCACCTGTACAAACCCGATGGCTACTCTTCAGAACATGCAGCAGTCCCAGCAGCCTGTAGTAGGGTTCGGGACGGGTGTCCACCCTTTCACGCATCCACGGTTAGTATGGAAGCATGCATTTAAGCAGAATATTCCGTCTCCTTCATCGGTATCACTAAGAGCCTTCGCCCCAGCGGCAGCGGCAAGGATGGCGAGGTAGGTGAACTGAATATTCATGGTATCTAGTATATGCGTTAGTGATGACTGTCGGTGTCAAGAAACCACTCACCGTCGAAATTTTGATTGTGTAGTGTGCGCGAAGGCGCTATGCACGTCCAGGAAGAACTAAATGTGGAATAGATGAAATGTTCAAGTTGCTCAAGAAAGGAAGGATTACTCACTGTAAACGAGACGATTGTCTTTGAAGATTTTGGAACTTGACCACGTTCAATTTATATATGCACCTGAGGTTCGGACACTCAAATAAATGGATATTGGATACTGAGTACTGTAGGACCTAATTATGAATACCGGCGGTAGTATTGTGGGCAGAACTGCCGAGTTCTGCCAGCCGGTTTGGCAGAACTTTGGCGCGTCAACAGGGTGGTAGAACTCCAGGCAGCAAGCCCAGAACCTAGTTTCCAGTAGCTGGCCTATAATAATGATACACACATATGAAAATCCAGTGGTTGGTGCCAGCCGGCAGAACTAGCTCTTCGTGGACGTGCCATAGCACCTTCGCATACACCACACAATCAAAATTTTGACGGTGGTTAGTTTTCTGGCACTGACGGTCATCATTAACGCATATACTAGATACTCTGAAGATTCAGTTCACCTACATCGCCATCCTTGCCGCTGCCACTGGGGTCAAGGCAGCTCTTAGTAATACCGATGAAGGAGGCGGAATAGTCTGCTTAGAGGCACCCCTCCAAAACCTTAACACAGGCTGCTGGGACTGCTGCCGTTTCTGAGGAGTAGCCATGCGATTTGTACAGATGATGTATTTCATTTAGTTACCTAGTATAATTATACACTAGCCTGTGTGGATGCTAGTGACTGGAGAAGCGAACGAGGAGTTTGCCACGCTCTCAGGCTTGGCGCGGAGTTCTATGTCAGAAATTTACGAAAGTGGTTGCAATGACGTGATGTTGACACGCTGTTTGCATGCCATTGAAATCAATTGAAATGCCTCCTGAAATGATAAGGTAATTTGATGGCTGAGTTTCAATATATTGCAATGTTGGAGTCAGTTGAAACGAGAGAGTCGGAGGAGAACAGACCGGAGAGATGAAAGTGAAACCATACGAGCGCAACGTCCAGGTATGACGAGGCGATGTGTTGACGTCAGCCGAGGCTCGTCAATATTGAGATGTCTATTCCTACGTTACACTAATTTACTTATCTATGCTAACCGTACTATAAAGAACAAGTCGCATTGACCAAACATCTCAGATCTTTCCTAGAGTCTGAGATGTATGTTTTTATTCATTTCTACACTAACCTATAGAGCTAACATACCATTAGATATATTTGTCTTTCCAGGTACTATACTCGTACAGAGATCTTTCCTAGAGTCTGAGATATATATTTGTCTTTCCAGCTCCCTCTTCGTCACAGCTGCTCGTATAATCTCTTCATGCAAGTCCTTTGTAACGCACTTGGGCATATAGATCATCACTAGTTTTCAGTGCCTGCAGTACACTCTTCGTGTTCTAGTGCATTCCTTGCTCCATTTCCCCACCTCAACTCTGTTTGTATACAGCTTACAATACTGTCAACTACATGGGTCCAGAGCGCTCAAAGCATTGTAACTTATGCGACCAGGATATCAAGCCACGAGGGTGGACCACCCACTGAAAAGCTTGCGAGATGAAGGCAGCCAAAAGACAATGGGATCAGGTGGTTGTAGATGCGATTTGCAAGGAGAAAGGTGCGTCCGTTATATCTTTGTCTTGATGTATTGTTGAAGCTGATGTTTAATTGTATCAAAATACAGTGTCAGATTCATCATTGAGACTCGACAAACCTCAATCAGCCATTCGTATCCCTGTACCAGGTATGTAGTAGTATATTGTTTTTGTTATGCTATCTATGGTGCTCACAAACTCACAGTTGAAATGCAAAATCATGCAGAATTCTTCAATGTGGACTTCGGTCATGATGATCCAGTGATTGGTCCAGGTGAGTTGACACATAATTGTTTTCGTTGATCTCACTAACACTTAGACTGTGTACCCTATTCAATACAGGCCCTTCTGCACTTAATGAACCGGAAGTCGTGGCTGCGGTCCCCACCTTCAATCAAGATGACATCAAAATTGAGTACCATCTGAGTAGTGGCATCAAGGCCAAGGTATATGGATTTGATAGCTTTGAGCGTTGTGCTGCAGAATTCCTGGTCCCCCCACCTGACGGTGAACCTTGGCGTCCATTCAAATCTTGGCTCAAATTTGAGATTGCCGAGATCATGCTCAAGGTCGGGTTTAACAACCAACAATCCGATTGGTTTATCAAGCTATGTCACTGCTGTGCTTTGGGCAAGGAGAAATTCACATTCAAAAACCACAAGGATATCCACAACATGTGGGAGTGTCATGAATGTTACCAACTGCATCTAAATTTCGATTATCAAACCCTAAGTCACCTTATCCGATAAGATTAGATTAGATAAGATCCCTGATAAGATAAGATGGATAACCGATTAACAATCACTATCTTTATATCACATCTATACTACATCAACATCATCCATCTATATCTGTAACCCTAGACATCTGAAGTCATCACATCCTTAGAAGTCCTACGATTAGGCAACGGGTTACATCATAAGCATCTACATGCCTCTATGATCGAACCATAACCGAGAGTCCTTTACGAGCCATCTCTCGAAGAGTCATCATCCCTTCACATCGCAGACCTTCACTTCCCACACATGACATGTTAAGAGTTACCTCTGTCATTCATCGAACCTCTTACATTGGAACCTGTTGCACAGTCACAGCTAAACCCTGAACCCCTATCACAGAAGCGCTACTCATAAAGAAGCATGCTCATTACCGAAGACCCTGGAGAAACCCTAGATACGATTGTACCTGATACATCTCCAGATTCCATCTCTTATCGAGATCCTTAATCACCGCTCGAGACTTCTTGTCACAGAACTCTCTCACACCCTTCTTAATATCCGCTTACCCTGAATAGAAGCAGTACCCTGAGAACCCTGCTTAATTCCCGATACCCCTATGGACCCTTTTCCCTTTCTTGTAGTTGATTGGTTGATAAGACACCCTATACCCTAGGTGCAATGTTCTGACCGTATATAGATATATCACAACCTTTCATACTCAGATATCTCCGCCCCAATAGTAGTATATAGTTTAGGTCGTAGTCAGTAGTACTCCTTAGACTTAACCTCTTCATTCTTACGTCATCGTAGACCTAGACGTTCCCTCTCAATACTATCCCTGTTTTACCCTCTCTCAGACGAGTCCTGTGGTGTGGTCCGATCTCCAGACACCTACTAGTTAGGTTAAGGGACGTTGGTCATAACAGGGAGGCAGCCTCGCACTGCATTACAAAGGTGATATATCCTATTTCTATTTTGAACAAGTCTGACATAGTATGAAGTATAGTTTATGAAAGAAGTGATCTCGATCCCGTTCGCTGGAGATGAGGAACTACGGGAATATGACATACATTACTGAGACCTTTGGGAGTTGGCTGCCGACATGCTTCGCAATCCCCACCTCTTTCCATACTTCATATTTGATGCACAGCACCTCTCAAAGTTTGATGGTAACACATTTGTTTCTTTTGTTGATGAGCCTTTCACTGTGTGAGATATTTGGGATGTACAAGTATGTGGTGATACTTTGTAGTTTCTCATTGTGTCCTTATTTCATTGTATTACTTTGTAGTTGCAACTCCCACCAGGTGCTTGCCTACTGGCATATATACTGTACGCGGATAAGACAAAACTCTCCTCCTTCGGTACCACAAAAGGTTATCCAGTTTAGCAAACCTACCGACTGCAATTCGAAACAGGCGAGGTGCAGGTGGTGGGTATGTGGTGGGATGGCTGCCGATTGTGCGATTTCCTTTAGTGACTTGCTGTTAGTGCTGCTGATGCAGTTTAAATAGGTTAAGGACAAAAAATTACACTCTGGAAAGCCCAGCTGGGTAGACTTCAAAAATACTGTCTGGCACAAGTCATTTGCCAGGATTATCTCTTCCTTAGCCTCAAAATCGCAAACGGGGCAGTGGTTCAAATGTCTAGACGGTGTCCAGCGCTGGTTCTTTCTCTGTATCCTCATTCTATCAGCTGATTTCGAAGAACAGTGAGTATTTATTTGGTTGTTACGGTTGTGGTCTGAATTGTTTTTTTCTGATTGCTTAATGGTATCATTACAAGATCTGTCATGTCGCTTACTCAAGGAATCATGAGTCTTTGGCCATGCCCTGTTTGTCTAGTTCCTCGAGATGACCTGTGGGATACTTCAAAATCATATTGTTGGTGAATATTGAAAGAGTCGCAAGCAGTTATAAATGCTGCGCATGCGAAAGAAACCTTTGAAGAAAGAGAGGAACTCCTGAAAGAACAAGCGCTTTGTTTAATTGATGTGAGCAAATATTTCTGCATGTCAATATCAAAGATTGATTGTCTTATTAGAACACATTTTGGGCAGTAGCATTCACCTGCATGCATTGAGCATTGTCACATGAGCATTGTCACTTCAATCATGGTGGACTCTGGTCACACCATCTCTGGGTTGAACTGCAGAAATTCATTGTAACTCTTGGAAGGGGAAAAGTATCGCAAGTTGACAATTGGTTTGTTCTTTTCAAGTTGTCCCTTATCTGATGCTCGATATTAATATGTATTAGATTCGAAAATTTTCCACGCTGGTGAAATCTCAAGCACCCAAACCAGGTTATTGGTGTTACATTTACAGACAGCTCCGTCCATGAGGATATTTCTAAGGTTCGTAAACTCATGCGGTCGCCCTGGCTACTAACTTTTTCTCTTTCACCTGATAATTTACACCACTGTTAAGACCGTGCTCAGGGGTAAAGCGGAGTCTGAGGGGCTTGGCTTCAGCTCGTACGCTGCGCCCCTTACCCAAGTACGTGCCCCTAATTTCGGAATGTAGTCTGACATGAGTTCTATGAGTTCTGACAGGACGTCGGAATGGGGGTCCTCTGAAGGAGGACCAACGGACTACTAGGTGAGTGTGGGAAAGTCGGGTGGGGGTTGTTCTGCCCAACAGGAGGGAGGCGGGGAACTACTGCAGTTGGAACCAACAGTAGAAGCGGAGCAGAAGGGACTGCTTGGACAAAGTCCTCGCAGAGCGGAATGGAGGGGATGGATGCAAGAGTGTGGGATTTTAGTTCCGACGCACGGGAAGTCAGACGAGCGGAGGAACGGGGGAATGGGGGAATGGGGGAATGGAGGAACGGGGGAGCAGAGGATTGGAGGATAGGGTGGAGGATCAGAGGATTGGAGGGTGGCTGACCTAGGGAGTCAATCCCCTAGGCCGGCTAACAGGAGTTGACTAGGATCAGGCCCAAGTCAAAGAATAGAAGAGCAGGGCTTGGAAAAGGTAATATTCAGACTGAGTATCTACAGACAAATGTACATATGTTTATATACTCTAAGTGATGAGCATAGAATAGCAGAAGGCTATGTGCTGAGTGTACAGGAATACAGTAGGATGACTGAGACATACGAGAATAAGGCTCAGGGAACAGTATGTACACGACGGATCAGAATCACTAGGGTATAGGGATTACTGGTGATCTGAAAAGTGGAACTATGATACTAAACGGGGATAGGACCAGTTGAGTGGTTCCTAGTCTAGGAGTGGACTGGTGAGGTGGTCAGATGGACTAATAGTTGGGTGAGACAAGACAAGCGGAACCGAGCGGGTTGGAAAAGCAGAGGGAGTAGGAGTAGGACTGGGCGGACCAACAGGGCAGAGGAGCAGAACCCCAGATAGGGTCGGATGGAAGGGGTATGGTGTTGGAGGACATAGGGGTAGTGTCAGAAGAGCGGAACGGGGTCGGGCGGAGGTAGCAGGGCTAATCCTGCTGAGATGCACTTCGTGCATTGTCGGAGAAGGAGGAATGGAGCGGATGGGGAAACAGGGGGTCGGACCAGCAGTAGGGAGGCTTATAGGTGGTGCTGAGGGTACTCAGATCCGGTATATGACAGCCACACATGATGTCTTGACCGAGAATGATTCTCCACTCAGTTATTTTCTCTTACGGTGTGTACATCTTTACCTCAAAATGGACATGTACGCTGCTCTGGAGGTTCACACAACCAATACAATTGAGGAGGGGAGACATACCGTCCAAGCGTTCACAGCACTCATGAAGGTATGTGCATTGTAGTTAGTTGATAACCCTACCTTGACACATCAGCAGCAATACATGACACAAACCGCTGATGACAACGTGAAGAATTGGAACTTTCTGAAACTGCACATGACGACACATATATTTGACGACATCAAGGCTAAAGGTGCCACATGCAACTACAACACCAAACCAAATGAGCAAATGCACGGGCCCTTGAAGGACTGGTACTTGAACTGGACAAACTTCAAAAATGTTGCAGAGCAGGTAAGCATCAATGGTATTCATGATTCCCTACTAATAATCCTGTGCTATATTATCTACATAATAATCAGATTCTTCACATTGACCACTGGTTACTTGTAGCTGATGACATTAATTGTTGTATTTCGGACTTTGATGAATATTCGCAGCGGAAATCAGACGGCATGGATGATGATTCGTTAGATGATGAAAACACCGACATTGGCGTGGATAGTACTTTAGATCCATCACAACATGTGAGAATGGGATCAAAACAAGCTGCGCAGACTTTCTGTTCCATCGAGAATGCACACAAGACCCATGTTGAATTCACCAACTTCTGCATCAAGCTGAATGCTTTCTTAAACATCTTTCTACCCACCTGCAACATTCCACTGCCGAATGGAAGAAGAATCCGCTTACAATCAGATGATACTGTATGTTTGTTCAATCCAGCCTTCTGTTACTATACTGATTTGAAACAGGTTACTGAGTATTGATTCTTACACGTCAACTATGAATCTGTCACGAATTCCTAACACGAACCATTTTTCATTTCTCAGTTTTCCTTCAGCTACTTCCAGTACCCGAACCGGTCATGTGACTCCTCACCCTGTCACACCTTCACCTCTTCACATCTCACCCGTGGTTTCTCCGATTGGCTCCCCTACTCCACGGGCTAGAACAATCTCGCTTCCCAAAGAAGAACCAGTCGGAACTTGGGTTTCTGTCTAGTTGCCGTCTTACTCATTCGCTTATATATCATGATGTCATACTTAGTCATCCGCAGTATCGTACGACTCTTTTCTCATTGGCTGATTTCTTTCAGACTCCTATTCAATGTTATGTATAAAAGTAGGTTAGTTAGCGTAAGTACTCCTTAGACTTAACCTCTTCGTTTCCTACGCTTGTAGTGACTTAGACATTCACGCTCAATACCATCTTGTTCGCTATCCTCTTTGACCGAGTCCTAGTGGTTGTGTGCTTGCCTTCATCATTATTGGTGAACATTGGTCATAACAGAATCCCTGGTAGACTGGAAACAGTATACCAACTATCTCCAGTGTAATCCTCAGTTCTTTAACACACCGCATTTTGACTGGGTCTTCATCTGGACACAGAACAGCGTCATCCTTGGACGTCTAGTCTTCCTTTTTCAATGTGCCATTGGGAATGACTTAATTCCCCTCGCTCTCATCCACCCCTTTGACGCTCCAACAGGGCCACGACTTCAACAGGATAAGCAGCTTAACCTTTTCAGAGTTTGTGCACAACCATGCACAAAGGCCGAGTTCTTCTTGGTACAATTGATCATTCGTGGGGCACTTCTAGTACAGGATTCAGGTGGCAACCCCCTTGATTACTTCATTGTCGACACCATCAACACAGACATGTTTCTTTGTGTAAGGGAGATGCATCAGCAGGCGGGTCATCCAGTGTGCATCTGACCAATTCTGCTTTCAGGTAAGTCTTTCGTCTCTTTGACCATCAAGGCAGCGCTCTACTAATACATTCCTCAGTATCATAAAACTCTGTTTCTATGTAGTAGTATACCATTGACATGTTGGTGTTACTTCCCTGCCCTCAGGAACTTATATCCGCAACATATTCATTTTCTTTACTAACAACAGTATACTACACCATCACCTGCAGGGACACGAACCTCTGCTGATTTGAGCGTTCGTTTGCAACATGTCACATCTTTGCTTCTACCACCCATCTCACCCACCTCTCAAGCGCTTCAACACCGACATTTGAAAACTAACCATGCATGCTTCTCACACCAGATCAAGGCACAAACATGGCAAAATTGACAACATCAAGGACAACAGACCGCCTCTGCATGTCTCACAGGCTGAAGACACCCAGTCTGAAGCCTACTCTCACTCTCGTCCGCATTCTCAACAAACAGACTGGTTCTGTGAATGTCTATGAAACATCATTTAGGCGATTCTCCCATCAGCTACCATCCATCATCCGCATCCAGCTGGGCTGCTGCGCCGCCCCTATGCCCTCCTAGCATTGTCGTCACCAAGAATGACACCATGCCATGTCCGATTCTTCCTGAAGAGCAGGTATGTCTGAATCGCTCTCATCACTCATCCACTCTGACTCCAGATTCAGACACTATGTCCAATTTTTCCCAAAGAGCAAGTATGTTGCTCTCATCTCTCATCCACCATATCTTCAAGTTTACCTGGAGACACCTGGACCATGTCCGATTCTTCCTGAAGAGCAAGTATGTCGCTCTCGTCACTCATCTACTGTATCTCTAACTCCAGATTCAGACACCATGTTCGATTTTTCCCGAAGAGCAAGTATGTCACTCTTTTCACTTGTCCACCATATCTTTACATCCAGACACCATGTCCAATTCTCCCCGAAGAGCAAGTATGTCGCTTGGCTATTGGTACCTCCATTCATACTCAATTTATGAATGCGCGTGTCTAGGAACGACAGGAACAAGTCTGGTAACTAATATCCTGCAGGATCTGTTGCTAATCAGTGGGCAATCCGGCAGTGTGCAACTTTTGTTTGCAGTTGCATGGGAAGTTCTTTCATTGTAACTCAATTTTTTCAACCACTTATCATTCGTACAGCTCGCAGCTTGTGCCCGCCCATTGCCATGTCTGAATCAGACCAAGAAATTTCATTCCGAACCATGAGTCACTCTATTAAACTCAACTTAAACTTGAATCTGATCATGCGCAGCAGCTACACATGTTCTATTACTCAAGTCTAAGCATCTTTTACGAGTTTCACACCAGATATTAATTCACATTGGTGCGCAATTGACTAATCTCTTGCACTGATGTGTAAAACTGCATGTAGCAATTTTACGTCTGACACTGCTAAGGTACTGGGCAGTGTAGGCACTTTATAATGTGTGGTACTAGGTGAGTAATTTTTGTTGTCTCCTGCCCTTTGAACAAAATCTGAACTGGTATCCCCAAAACAGCTTCGTCAAACTGTCATATCACATGTTTCACAGCCCAGTACAGCAGATTCTTCTGAATCTGATAGTGAATGGGATGGTCAGAACACTGCTGGTGCTGATCATATCTCTATCCCAGGTCCTGGTGCATCTAAAGGAGAACTCCTGGAGGTAAGATGTATGCGCAATTCTGAGCATTTCTTAACTCAAATTTTATCCGCTCAGACACTCAAAATGTTGCAAGTTCAAATGCAAAAGCTTCAAGAAGAGAATAGGACAATCAAAGAGGAAAACAAAACTCTGCACACAGAGAAACCCAAGCAAAAATGGTGCACAGATGCTCATGACGAGCTCATCTGGACTCGCCAACTCCATTTGACAGCATTGAACAATATGCGACTGCATCTACTCAAGAGTCAGCATTTCTGGACGAGCTCTATCGTCACTTCCCCGAGTTGTTACACAAAGTGATGGAAAGTTCATACTTTAGCAATCTTGTAAGTGAACTCTCATTCCTGGACTTCTGCACGACATAATATGATTATTGTAGGTGATGAAATCCATCCCAGATGCTCGTGCTAATGAGATCAAGAAACTTCGGGGTGTTGCTGGCGACATTTTTGACCTCCTTTCAAAATACTTCACCAACACTAGCTATGATAGAGCTAATGTCCCTGAGATCCAACAACTCCTTGGGGTCACGTCTTCGACAAACCTGGCGTACAAAACATTCCCTCCGGTGCTATTCCCAGAGTTGAAAGAGGACAGATCACTCAAGACTGTCTTCGGAAACTGGCAACTGTTGGCATGAGTAAGTCTAGTGGTGCTCTCTAATTTGGCTGTCTGTCTCACCAGGAACACCCTCAGATTCTGAAAGCTTCATTGCGTGGTATCACATTCCTCCATCAAGCTTCCAGTGGTGGTGGTGCACATACCAACTCCATGAAATGGAGCGTTCAGCAAGTCATGCCGGGTTCCATCGCTTGGGCTGCAGTTTTCATAAGCTAGCCATATCATCCAAGTTTTATTGGCAGTCATGCTCACGCACTACTGCAGGCAATATTCTTACTGTCTCCTGACACTGAATTTTCGAGCACGGGTGTTGGCAAGAGGTCAACAATTAGCTACAGTGAACCACTAGCCAATGAAACACCACCAGCCAATGATACACTTGCTCTCCACACTCTAAATTGCAACCTCCTGGTCACAAACTTGCTTCCATATTATTCAGTGACATTGATACTCTTATGTCTAGTGATTTTGAGTGGAATCCACTGCTTGTTATGTTTTTATTTTACATGTTTTATGTCATGAAACACATATTTTGGTTCATCCACATTTTAATAAGCATATCACAGTAAAAATTGGCTAGTTAAAATAAATCTAATGACACAGATATCAAGTAGAACATTTTTCCAATCCATTGAATATTTTTTCAACTCATCAAAGTGAGATTTGGATGTGCTGCAGACAAAACAAAATGTTCTGGTGATGATACATTAAGGCTACCAAGACATATTTGGTAACCCCAGGCTAGGGTTTCCTAATGTGTATCATTGGCCAGTTTTGGCCTCAAACAGACCCCATCACTGTTTGCAGCACTGAGCTCACAAGGCTGCATAATTTTTCTTGAAAATTATGTGGTGGACTGTTTATATGTACTGCTATGAGGGAAAAATAAAACTAAGAAAATATATTGAAGTGTTGTGCTGTGACAATCAAAATTTCGTGTAGTGTACCATTGGCCAGTGGATGACTGTACAAGGATTTATTTTTCACCTACAAGAAAGTTCTAGTGACCAAGTGGAAGACGAAGCGCATTGTACAGATTGTAACTAATATCAACCACTACATCTTCAAAGCTGCACGACCTTCGGCCTTGGATTCTGCCATACATGAAGATTTCACAGATGCGATTGATCACACACTCGCAGTGCTTGACATGAAAAGTTCAGATGATGGATCAGAAACTGCGGCAGACGTAACAGGAACTCCCACACCTGCTGCTGCCTTGGAGAGACATGTCAATGCTCTGGCGTCTGAATCAATCTCACAGCCTAGCCTCTCCACACAGTGGCGGCACACTACAGAAGCTCTGCCTGGCCCCATTGTCGACAATGTAGCCACCAACGACGGCAATACTGCAGATTTGGAGGATGCTGCAACACCTGATGTTGCCAGTGTGCGAGCAGCCATCAGTTCATCAGGCAAGGTACTCCAGGAGGTGGCGAATGATCCAAGCAGTACTAGAGGGAGGTCCAAGAAGTCAAAAAACAGAGGGAGGAAGGTGGCCATGCTGGCGATGGCTTCTGATCGTACTACTCGGCAGACTCACAAATAGTCTTATGAATGGATCCTGCACCTACTTGTTGTATTAGCCCATCAGTTTACTTTGCTGTGCTTACTTGGACTCTGAATCATACTGTAACATTAGATTATGCAACTCTGTGGAATTGACAGAGTTATTGGATTCAGATTACAGTGATATGCAGAATCATCAGCTGCGCTCAGCGATTCAGACGGGAGTGCAAAGTATTACTATTACATAATAACTTGATGTAAAGGAGACCATACAAGGTCAAATACATAGTAATATCATTTCAACATGTGGCTTAGTGTTTAAACATGCTTTAAATTTCTTACAACCTTCATACATCTCAGATTCTGAATCTGTCAATGTTACTTCACCATGTAATACTTCACATTTGGATCCTTTGGCAAGTATTCAATCATTACAATCTCCTGTACATATGAGACTGACACTGAGCCACAGAATGGATTCAGAAATTTTCACCAAGACACTGAATCACTCTTAAGGTCAGTTCAGATTCTTTACCCTGCAGTAAAACTTCACCCTGGACCAACCAGCAGGCAAGCAGCTTGAGGATGGCCTGAATCTGACATCACTCTCAGACTACAACATCCAGAAGGAGTCCACTACCTTCACCCGGTCCTGCATCTCCATGGAGGCATGCAGATTTTTGTCAAGACCCTCACACCATGTTAGAGGTGGAGTCTTCTCGAAGGCAAGTCTAAGATCCAGGATAAGGAGTGTATCCCTACTGACCAATGGCATCTCATCTTCACTGGCAAGCAATTCGAAGACAGCCGTACCTTTTCCAACAACAACATTCTCCTTCACTCGGTCTTGCGTCTCCATGGAGGCATGCAAATTTTTGTCAAGATCCTCATGTCACATTGGAGACAGAGTCTTCTCGAAGGCAAAGACCCAGGAAAAGGACGTATCCCCCCTGACCAACATCATCTCATCTTTGCCAGCAAGCATCTCAAATATGGCAGTACCCTTTCCAACTACAACATTCAGAAGGAGTCTACCCTCCACCTCATTCACCGACTACAACATCCAGAAGGAGTCTATCCTTCACTCGGTCTTGCATCTCCGTGGAGGCATGCAAATCTTTGTCAAGATGCTCACAGGCAGTCTCCTTTCACCATCAATTCATGATGGCATATCCCCCCTTGCCAACAGCGTCTCATCTTCACCAGCAAGCAGCTCAAATAATACGGCCATACCCTTTCCAACTACAACATTCAGACCGCCCTTCTAATAATGCAGCTGATGCTGTCCCCCATGACCTTCAAACCCCAATGCCGGATAACTGTTTCCTGGTCTCCCTGGTGGTAATATTATTATGTATTAAGTCAATTTTTTTGCTCCTCGATATCCTTCTGGTTCTGATTGTCGGTATAGCCAGGAACATATTGCCATCACCATTACCGCCCTAGCCGTATTTTACAAGAGACCTAATAATTATAGATAAAAATTTGTACCGTAGGCTTGCAATCCAATAGTAAAATTTCAATGCTCTGATCATGGTCGTTATGTGTCGCAATGCCTGACAATGAGCTTGACAATGATGCTTGCAATAGTCATTTAAATGGGACAAAATGGGAGGTTTGAATGATTAATTCCATTTAAATAAAAACTACAATTGCATTCCAATTCCATCACAATTCCGTTGCAATTTGGTTGCAATCACCCTGAAATCACGACTCTATCATAGCAACCTATTTAAAGACACTCGCTGCATTTGAAAGTTGAAATCGGTTGCAAACCGTTGAAATACAAATAAGGAAGTCCTGACATACCACGTTCTTGACGCCCCCAACACCTACAAGTCACAACATTACCGCCCATGTTCATAATGAAGTCCTACAGTGTACTCAATATCCGATAATTATTGATTTGGGTGTCCGAACCTCAGGCCCCAGATGAATATAAATTGAACGTCATCAAGTCCCAAAATCCTCAGAGACAATCGCCTCCTTTACAGTGAGTCATTCTCAGACTTAAAGACTTGAGCAGCTTGAACATTGTATCCATTTCACATTTAGCTCTTCCTGGACGTGCCATAGCACCTTCGCCTATACACCACACAATCAAAGTTTTGACAGGTGGGTAGTTTCCTGGCACTGACGGTCACCACTAATGCATACACTACCATGAGGGATTCAGTTCACCTACCTCGCTATCCTTGCCGTCTTGCACACCAGGAACAGGGATGGCGGTCATGGTCCCAATCATGCTCAAGTTGAGCGCCTCCGTGGTGGCTTCATCCGCAGACATGCGCGCTTTGACAATTGTGTCTAGTGCAACCTTGTACACCATGATTTTAGATGAATCAGGCGGCACTGATCGTACCAACCTGGCAATGTCCTCAGGAGAAAATCGAGGCGATTCAACTTCGATAGTGGTGGCATACAGGGAATAACACGACAAGCAACTCAAACAAAGGCAAATACATGTGGTTTTGCTCTATCAACGTCAAATGGAAAACGTAAAGGCTTATCGATATCGCTGGTCCGGAAGACGCATCTGCGGTAAGAAAACTGGTGTGGAGGACGGACTCAGAGAGGCGGTTTGAAAGATTGTGGGAATAAAGCCGCCGCAGGCTTCGCTGTCGATGCAGTTGGAAACGGGGGTTCTGTTTAAGGTCAGGACTCGAACTCGTGCAGCTGTGACATCTGGCAATGAAGTTCTACTTATCAAATTGAAGGCACAAGCCACGTTGATGAATATTGAATGACGAACTCGGAACCACGAAAATCCACTTGCATCCTCTGTGGCTTATAATTTGGTTGGGTCAGCGTTACCACAAGCATTGCGTTTCATCCGGTGCCATAATGTGCAGTTATGTTCCTAGCTTGTCAGGCAACTGAGGATGACATTCTGAAATACCCAGCGCTCTCCAATAAAGAAATCACAAGCCTCGTGGCTATTTCTAACTTATCTCGAAGGCGTGTTCAGTCGGAGGTATTTTGGTTTCTTTCAATTTAGAGGGGACGGCGAAAGCAATGCCGTTGTTTCCCATTCAATGCTGATCTGCTGGAACTAGATACAAATATGTTACGCAAGGCACAGCTCGGCCCTTCTCAGCATCAGCATATTTTCCAAGAATTTTCATTGGAACCGCTAAGTCCTCTTCAGAACCTATGATATTAAGTAACTAGATGGAATACATCATCTGTACAATCCCGATTGCTACTCCTGAGTTATACTGCAGCAGTTCCAGCAGCCTGTAGTAGGGTTCGGGACGGGTGTCCACCCTGTCTTGCATCCACGGTTAGTATGGTAGCATGCATTCAAGCAGAACATTCCGTCTCCTTCATCGGTATCACTAAGAGCCTTCACCCCAGCGGCAGCGGCAAGGATGGCGAGGTAGGTGAACTGAATCTTCATGGTATCTAGTATATGCGTTAGTGATGACTCATCTGTCGGTGCCAGGAAACCACTCACCGTCGAAATTTTGATTGTGTAGTGTGCGCGAAGGCGCTATGCACGTCCAGGAAGAACTAAATGTGGAATAGATGAAATGTTCAAGTTGCTCAAGAAAGGAAGGATTACTCACTGTAAACGAGACGATTGTCTTTGAAGATTTTGGAACTTGACCACGTTCAATTTATATATGCACCTGAGGTTCGGACACTCAAATAAATGGATATTGGATACTGAGTACTGTAGGACCTAATTATATGAATACCGGCGGTAGTATTGTGGGCAGAACTGCCGAGTTCTGCCAGCCGGTTTGGCAGAACTTTGGCGCGTCAACAGGGTGGCAGAACTCCAGGCAGCAAGCCCAGAACCTAGTTTCCAGTAGCTGGCCTATAATAATGATACACACATATGAAAATCCAGTGGTTGGTGCCAGCCGGCAGAACTAGCTCTTCGTGGACGTGCCATAGCACCTTCGCATACACCACACAATCAAAATTTTGACAGGTGGGTAGTTTCCTGGCACTGACGGTCACCACTAATGCATATACTACCATGAGGATTCAGTTCACCTACCTCGCTATCCTTGCCGCTGCCGCTGGGGTAAAGGCAGCTCCGAGTCTTAGTGATACCGATCATGTATTCAAGTGCTTAGGGCCATGCAGTAACACCTGTGTGAAAGGGTACGCAGTCATCTACGACTATGGAACAGGGTGCAATCACTGCTGCACGTGGTGAGGAGTAGCCATTGGGGTTGTAAAGATGATGTATTTCATCTAGTTAGTACCTAGCATCATAGGTTCTGAAGAGGACTATACATGTTGCAGTAAGAAACAACTTTGAGGGTCACTCTCAGTCATAAGACATAAAACAGGTTCGTGGCCACTATGAACGAAACGAAACTCTCACTGGCAAACTTTTAATCTCACTAGTACTCACTCAAACCACGCAGGAGGCGATGACTTTTACGAATGGTACGTTTCGCGCTCGACTGGCAAGCGCCCTTTCCCTCATGTATCACGGGTTCCTCAGGCTTGGCCCAGGCACGATCTATATGGACACTAATCCAGGAAGGGGGACCGATCACATTCTTGAAGACATCCTTCTGCACTGCAGGTCGCTGCAAACGCTTGGTGGGGATCTCTAAGTTAGATATCACTGAACCGTTCGTGATATGCTGCTTGCAGGCTTCGGAGTTGACAAGCAAGATGTGGCTCGGCTACATATAATTGCAGCCCCTGGTCAGTGGAGCAGAACTATTTAGTTCTGCCCGACTATCTTCCTTCAATTGGGTGTTAGAGGAGACTAGTTCTGCCGGCACAACCCTTGCAACTCGAATGTCATATGTGTGTATTATTGCTATCTGTCAGCTACTGGAAACTAGGTTCTGGACTTGCTGCCTGGAGTTCTGCCAAGTTCTGCCACCCTTTTGATGCGGAGTTCTGTTACCATTTTGACGCGTCAAAATTCTGCCAAACCGGCTGGCAGAACTCGGCAGTTCTCCTCACAACAGTACCGCCGATGTCCATAACCAAATCCTGATATGAGATCCCAAACACTGCCCTCTCACCTCCTGGCAGCCCCTGACCCCTCTGATTCATTTGGATGTCCGAACCTCAGGTGCATATAAATTGAATATGGTCGAGTCCCGAAATCCTCACAGACAATCCCTTCGTTTACAGTGAGTAATCCTGAGACTTAAAGACTTGTACAACTTGATCATTGTATCCATTTCACATTTAGCTCTTCCTGGACGTGCTGTAGCGGCTTAGCGCACACCACACAATCAAAGTTTTGACGGGTGGGTAGTTTCCTGGAACTGACGGTCATCACTAACGCATATATACTAGATACCATGAAGATTCAGTTCACCTACCTCACCATTCTTGTTGCTGCCGCTGGGGTGAAGGCAGCTCTTGGTGATACAGATGAAGCAGGAGGACTCCAGTGCTTAGGGGCATGCTACAGGACTCCGTATCAGTGCCACGGCGGGTGGAAACCCACCTGGAACGGTGTCAGAAAATGCTATGACTGCTGCATTATAACTCAGGAGTAGCCATCGGGTTTGTACGGATGTATTTCATCTAGAATCGTTGTACAATATGCTGATGCTAAGAAGGGCGGAGCTGTACGTTGTTCACTATATCAAGCAAATATCAAGTATTATATTAGATACGACGCCACCTTGAGTATAGTTGAAGGATAAACGGCTGTCGATATGTCACCCGGAAGAGCCTCCCTCGAAGCGGAAGACTTCCTCGACGTCCTATTCATCAAATTATTCAACCAAAAATCCCCCGTCTACAAAACATCCAGATTCGGGGGCCATTGGTTTGGGCGTCATTGGTAGTCATCGGTAAGAACTGCCTTTACCCCCAACGGCAGCGGCAAGAATGGTGAGGTAGGTGAACTAAACAAGCTTCATGGTATCTATTACGACTATGCTTCAGTGATCACCATGAATGTAAAGAAACTCCAGACCACATATTTGATTGTGAGGTGCGCAAAGGTGCCATAAAAATTTCAACAAGAGCTATATGTTGATTCAGCGAATGCATATAATGTTGTGCATGAGGACTCACTGAAAACGAGGCGATTGTCTCTGAGGAATTTGGAACTCGACCGGGTATGTCAGTGGGGCTCTCTGGTCTCATCAATCGAAGCCTTGAATACTAGGAACACAGGCAGCATTCAAGTACGACACACGGGTACTTGTCAGAGGAATCGACGCCTCATCGGTATGGACATCGAAAACCAATGAACGACTGTTAACATGCCATGCTCAAGAGCCTTCCTATAAGCGGAAGACTTCCCCGACGTCCTGTACAATAGACTATTCAAGCAAAAGATCTTCAGTACACAAATCAAACTTACCGTCCACCAAGGGATCTGCTTCCCACTCCCTGACACATCGTCATTAAAGCTCTCCTGCATGGTATCTGTGAACCTCCACCACCTCTGCGTCTCCTCGTCATCCCCAATAGCTTTCATGTCTTTCTCAAAATCACTGCCCATATACTTGAAGTTTGCGATGAGCAAATTCAACGGCGGGTAATGGTTGATCGAGTAGTCCACAATGTGTGTCGTCTAAGAGTGTCCAGAGCGCCAGGCCAGATGTTCCTGTGCACCTCTTTGTACTCGTCCACGCATTCTGGGTCAATAAATCTTAATCTGTGATTGTGATGTAAGGTCGTCCTCTTTACCTCTAGTCGTTTGATATTGTCGAATAAACCCATGCCACGCACAGATTCGACATCCTCCTTTAAATCGCCGTATCGACCCCCTTCGTAGACACAGCATCAACCTGCGCATGTCATCCACGTGCATTCTCCTAATCATCCGCCTCAGCATCCTGAAGCTCCTACGACTAGCAGCCTTAGGCGCTCTCGAGCCCATTCTTGTCAGGGACGTATTTGAGAGGGCCGGTGGACCGCCGGGGCCCAATGCCACTGGGGTATCATCCCGAGTAATCGAGTCATGTCTCGGAGAGTATTTGTATTGATATTGATCTCCGGATGGATCTCGAAAGTGGATACCTGGGGGAGCTGTCACCTATTGCCTCGCCACTATCATCTTCGTCTGTCGAACGCTCCGTCTCCGCAACTGTGACTCGCCTCCTCGATATTTCGGGATCTGAATACAGATTGATATCGTGGTTTCGCATCGGAACTCTTGTTCCAAATGAAGCAGATGTTCGATTTATGGACCGCAGCTCTAAATCTATCGTGTAATAGTATTTGTCACCTCTTTCACTTGCGAGTTAACGGCTACAGAGACGGTGTCGATATGTGCCATGATGTCAGCAGACTGTAGCAAATTTATGAGGTAAACCTCTGGAAACACATCTCAGTGGGAGGTCATTTTATACAGAGAAATAGTCAGTGCTATAGAGACAACTGTATGGGTGGATCCCTCACCTTGCATTCGTAGTCGTAATCCATGGCAACTTGGCAAGTCTTGCGGAAACTTGAAAGTGTGGCAAGTAAGTTCCATATTAGGGTTTGTGTCAAGCAACGGAGTTCGAAAACTTGGCCTGGAAGGGGAGCACGCACCAAGGGATCGTAAGTCCACCAGTGAATTCAGTGATTGTTGGTGTGGAGGATGTGGACAGCACTATCTCAACAATCTTCGCAATGGATATCTCATTCATAAATCTCATACAAATTGTACAGCTTCGGCGGTATAAAATCAATATCACTTCAGTATTCACTGGATCTTGACCTTCTCAGTAACACCTGCACATGAAAAACCATCAGTACCACTCCAGAATAAAAACAACTGTTAAAACTCACTTCTCTTCCAGACAAGCCCAAAGTTCTTCGCAGTACGGGTGGTAAACATCCCCGCAAGAATAAGCGCACACAGCGCACGGGCGGACTCTGGGTCCAAGGGCTCGACTTTGTCGCTGACGCCCCCGAGGACGGTCGAAACCACGCTATGGAGCTCGGCCCAGAACGGCTGGGCGTGCGTGAGGAGGGCATAGAGCCCCGTGATGAAAGGCGCACACCAGAGGTCGGTGGTCGTCCAACCGTAGGGCTTCATCGCAGCAGGGGTCGTCAGTGTGAGCGGAGTGGGCTCGAGGAAGGAGAACATGCTGGTTATGAAGAAACCACCGTTGGCGATGACCTATGGTGGGGAAGGGGGTTAGAGATGTGGAGATGGGAATGGGAATGGGAAGGACGACATACGAGAGAAGATAGCAGGAGAGTCCATGGGGAGGATGCGATGGCGGGGGACGTGTGGGTGATGATGGGTGTGGGTATGAGGCTGCAGAGGAGTAATGCACGAGTGAATCCGTCGACGACGGATAATGGGAGCTCGGTGAGGAGTGACATGGACGGCATGACAGGCATATACTCTACGATCGCCTGAGCGACGATGTACACAGCGGGGGAAACACCTGAGAGTACGAAAGATGGCGGAACACCGAGTAGAGGGCCTGGACATGAGATGATCAGTATGCGCAGCCCTAGCAACCCCAGATTTTGAGGATAAGTAATAAAGTACCTATGATGGCCTCTCCTCCAAACTTAATCGTGAGTGCGGTAGATGCATCTCTTAGGAAGGACCTCTCCTCCACAGAAGCAACGCCAGCGCGGCGCTGATGCTTGACATGCAAATCCTCTCTGATCTGTCTCAAGATGGTGCAAAGCCGGAACGCGGCTACCACTTCGATAGAACAGACCTTGATACCAAACCAGCTGAAAGGTGCTATTGGCTCGAGAGCATATCGATACAAAGATATGAATGGCTGGAGAGACATGACGGGGTCAAGGAATGGTTGAGTTCAAGGTTGTGGGAGAAGACCTGAGGCTTCTCCTTCGGCTCAGCGCCTGAGATTCGAGAGGCCTGAGCGCGTTCCGGCACCGGGCATGAGCTGGCGGTCGGATTTCGGAACAGTCACGAGTGCAACAAGCTTTAAGCCACGTCATCCTCCAGCACACCGAACTTTTCATCACAATTCATTCTTGATTCATTTACAACATAGTACAAAGCCCCGGTCAACAGGATTTAGAGCAGCAAATACATATGCGCAATAATGATAGTCCAACCATAACCATAAGCAACGCAGAGGCGAGATTCGTGAAGGCCGTGGGATGTCGTGGATAGGAAGTCCAGTGGCAGGAATCCATGCAAGAACAGTTCGCCGAAACATAGTAAACAACCCGTAGTTCGTCTAAGCTCCCAATCGGACCTTCCAAACGAAACGTTCCTAGTTCACATTCGACGCAACGGCAACACCAGTACTGTCGTCGACCGGCCCAAACTTGATATCATCCAAGACGCCAAGCATGTTCATATCCCAGTTCTGGAAGTATAGTTGGACAGCGGGAAAGTCTGGACACTTCAAGAAAGGAGGAAGACCGTGGAACATGTGAGGTACGAGGGCGTATATGTTCATTTGCTCTTCCTCGGAAAGCCCGTTCCAGGAACAGAGTACCTGTTCCGTATGCAAAGTCATAGCACGAAGTATAAACGCACCTTTATACGCTGCTACAGGTTCATTTGACATGGCCCCTGGCACCGTCGGAAGCTCCATGAAGACGTTGATGGCGAAGTTGAAGTAGTTGAGCTCTTCAGCTGAGTAAATCATGTTGCCGAATTGAACCGGAGACGTGGCGACCACATTCGGGTGACGTCTGTTGGAGGTGTATGGCCTCCATGAATCTGAAATGCCGCGCTTAAGAGCCATGGACCATAGAGTGTCTTCAGGATTGTCTGGATTCTCGTAGTCCAATGGACTTTCTACGATAGGGATAACATGCAAGATTGCGCCATGCATGTGCCAATTTTGTACCTCTACATTGATAGAAAAGACTTCGCTTTGACGAATTATGACCACAGGAAGTGGCTCAGGGAACGCGTCCTTGTATATCTCGAGATGTCTTGGAAGCTGTTTCAAGAGCTCGATGGGATAGATCCTCGGACATATCGCATCGTTCGGGAAACACGGGTTGCGAGGGACTTTCGAATAATATAGGTAGGTAAGAGCGTCCTTGTAGTCACAGAAGTTGCTCATGAAACGAGCGTATGATCGAGTATCCGGCATGACGAAAAAGGGCCTTAGTTGATCTATTTCCATGTCCTGGAGGTCACAGAGCCTTCGGTAGATCATTTGTGGAATGATATTTTCCCAAGCAAAAGTTGGCATCGATACGTAGGAGAGGAATGGAGCTGAGACATTGGCTCGCAGGGCTGGCTCGTTCGATCCAATCGAAGTTGGGGTATAATCGGATGTTGGACGAACTTGCGGGAGCCAATCGGCACCAAGGGCATTCTGGCGTGCAAGCAGGACATCGATGTTAGCGGGCACGGGCCATGGTGCATATGCAACTTCCAGGGAACGGCGAGTTCGAGACATGTCAGCAAAAGGCTGCATAGGATTGATGTCGTTGGCTTCCTGTTCCAGAAGTTGCGCCAAGCCAGTATCAGTGAGATGGAAGTCAGGGACCTGCGGCGTTGCATTCAGCTTGCATGTCAGGCGGAACGGATGCCGAGAATGATCATACCTGTGTGAGGAAATTAAACGCCTTGGGATCGCACACGAGAGACTTGGGGGTGTAAGATACATTGGCGAGTTGCCAGGAATCAGGGCGCGCATTCTCATCAGCACCTGAAGAGGCAAGTGGTTCGGGATACGCATCAGTGAAGCTCTGTGGAAGAGAAGACACGGTCGTCGACTGGGAGGCGATGGTCGTGGACTGAATGTCACGCAGGACATTGTATGACATCAGGGGGTCATACTTGGACCCAGGAAATACGGGTGGCACAGGATAAAACTGCACGAGCTCCGAGTCAGTCTGTGGCTCGTCAGCCATGCTAATCTCAATAGAGTTGGATAGCTGCATGATGTGATGAGTAGTGAAGGGATGAAAGATGATAATGATGCAGAGGAAATGCCTACCAATATTTATATGCCATGGCTTGTGTCTAGACTCCACAGTGGAACTGCTTAAGTTGTGGACGAGTCGTAACTACAGAGTGGCCACCGCTAAGATACCTGAAGACATTACCATGTCAATAGTGTAACAAAGCATGGTACAATGGCAAAGCGGCTGTGATGGCCCTAAACCGGGAATGCGAGATGGTTCTTTCCAGCGATCCAACCCATGAGTGCGCTGGTTCAAGACTGTCCCCTCCAGAAAACTTGGTGTCCACATGTCCCTTGCGCCGAAAGGTGTAATCGGACTTGGAATAATCGGTCCTTGATAGGCCAGGGAAGCAATTCCGCAACCTGCAGGATCTGCCGAGTTAGTCGTAGGAGATCAGGACATGTCATCAGACGCGCTGTGGGTCGCGCTGCTCGCAAACCTTTTTGCCTTCTTGTCTTCAAATCGCAAGGGAATAACAGCAAACTCTCTCGTCCATAAAATATTTCATCATGATAGTGTCCAGCCCACAAATCAGAATACTATTAAGATGGAAGAGAAAGGTAACTATACACTCTGGAACAACACACACCCACCCGATTGCTACAGCAAAGGCTACAGTGACAAAACGTAACAGCATCTCTATCCACGCATCTAACAGCATTTGCTACCTGTTGCAGGTGCGGAAGAGTCAATTGCTACAGGAATGGTGTCACTAGTCGGTGCCCTGATCGGGTCAGAAGACTGTTCAAGCGACTTGCTCGAGACGATCCGGTAGATATCTAGGAACCCATCTCAGTGAGGGGTTCGTTTGATGCATAGAGCGAAAATAACCTGTAAGAATGGTTTGAAAAGCTGACTCGACATTTGATGCGTCCAGCGCCGAAGTCTCAATAAACGAAAGTTCGTTTTCCGCTGCAAAAAAAAACAGTCAATGAGTGATTCGGTAACAGTCGGGCCAAGCAAGAAATACCTGCGAAGGACTTTGCCTCCTCAGTGGGAACTGCTCTCAAGTGCTTCAAGTCGCTCTTATTTCCAACAAGCATGATAACAATGTTCGAGTCTGCGTGATCCCGGAGTTCTTTCAACCACCGCGTCACGTTGACGTACGTTGCATGTTTGGCGATGTCATACACCAACAGAGCACCGACAGCACCGCGGTAGTACCTGGGGAAACGTCAGCCTAAGTAATGCACAACGACTGCGGAGGGCGGCTGCGTACGCAGAGGTAATAGCACGGTAACGCTCTTGGCCTGCAGTATCCCATATCTGTGCCTTCACCGTCTTGGCATCAACATTGATCGAGCGGGTCGCGAACTCGACACCGATAGTAGATTTAGACTCTAGGTTGAACTCATTACGAGTGAATCTCGAGAGAACTGTATTTATGAGCGTCCGCGCGTCCCTCGACAAGTACACCATTCCTTACGATTTCTGTAGGCTACTGTGAGCTAGAAAGCGATAAACGGAACATGAAACATGCTTACGATTTGCCAACACCAGAGTCACCAATTAGAACAACCTATGATGCGGGACTTGTGTAAGCGCTGTGGAAACCCTCGAATGGGTGGACTACGGACCTTGAAGAGATAATCATATTCGGCGGCTGCCATGTCGAGTTGTCGGGAGCGTTGGGTGGTCAAAGAGCTCTATGTACGAAGGAGGTCGTTGAAAAGCACAAGCAGTGGTCGGAGTTCGAAACGTGACAGCAAGACTTGGAACAGTACTGTTCCCGAACTTGAAGTTCCCGCCGTACGTTCGTAACACTTTGACATGATCACCTTGGTCTCTGTTGTGTCTGATTGGAGACTGATAAGTATTTATTTTAGGTTGTTCCAGTCTTATACTTGCATGAGGCTGCGCGGGGACTATCTCTGTCCACTAGCAGATGTCATTTACATGGCTGTATCGACGGAGATGCACTGCCAGCTACAGCCTATACTTAATCTCAATTGCAGGCGTCTGATGCGCTCCTCCCTTTCATACACAACCACAGGGGGCTAATGCGTGATGCTTCGACATGTTTCACCTATCGCCGGGTCGACCATGTGGTCACGATGTTTAGTCGGTCTTATAAAGCTGTTAATGCTTCATTGCATTTGACATGAGGTTTATAGGGCCCTCCATGTCTGCTCCACATACCAAGCGTATTTGCCAGATCATAAAGGTGCGTACACACTCACGTTCTGCAATGATGAGCCACCGCCCCTGACCGTTCGCGACAACTCACCAGATTGCGTAGACAGGTACAAAGAGGTCCACAGGGACGTCTGACCTGGCGTTATGGACACTCTTAGAACAATACTATGTCGTGAAATACTCGATTGACCATCACCCGCCGCTGAATTTGCTCATCGCAAACTTCCAGCACACCGTGACTTTGAGAAAGACATAAAAGCTATTGGGGACGATGAGGAGACGCAGAGGTGGTGGTGGCTCATAGATAGCATGCAGGAGAGCTTTAATGACGGTGCGTCAGGGAGTGGGAAGGAGCCCTTGGTGGACAGTGAGTTCGATTTGTAGACTGAGGATGTTTTGCTTGAATAATCTATTGCTCAGGACGTCGAGGAAGGTTAATATGTTGATAGCCGTTTATTAGTCTTTGACGTCCGTACCGATGAGGCGTCGATTCCTCTGACAAGTAGTACTTGAATTCTACCTGCATGTGTCTAGTTTCATCAATTCGAGGCTTCAATTGGCGAGACCAGAAAACCCCAATGCAAAAACGTATCGCGAAGACAACAAAGTTTACTAGTCGACTTAAGCATCATGCGACACTTGCGTTCCACCCCTGCTCATACTTACGTCGTTATCGAATTCTGCGCGTGGTCACCTGAATTAATTTGGTTGTTTCCAGTCTCGTCAATTGAAGCACGTTGTGCTTCTGGCATCAAGGCTGCGGACCCCCAACATGGTGAACTTTCATAATCAACCGATTTTCATCATTTCAGCGCTAACAGCGAGATACTCATAAATTGAACCCGGTCGACAAAGTCCTCAGAGACGATTGCGGTGAGTCCTCATGCGCAAGATTATATGCATTTACTGAATCAACGTATAGTTCTTGTTAGAATCGCTATCGCACCTTCGCGCACCTCGCAATCAAAATTTTGGTCTTTTTTTGCATTCGTGGTGATCACTTAAGTATAATCATAATAGATATCATGAAGCTCGTTCAATTCGCTTACCTCGCCGACGATCGTTGGGGTAAAGGCGGCTCCTACCAATCTGCATATTTTATAGACGGGAGATTTTTTGCTTGAATAATCTGACGAACAGGACGTCGAGGAAGTCTTCGGCTTCAAGGGAGGCTCTTCGGGATGACATATTAACAGCCGTTGATCCTTTAACTATACCAATGGTGACGTGTCGTGTCTAATGTAATACTTGATCAGGACTGGCGACCAAGGCACAGCTCGGTCCTTCTCAGCATCAGCATATTTTCCAATGATTTTCATTGGAACCGCTATCTACTTGGCATCCACAGCGAGTCATGCATAGTCCTCTTCAGAACCTATGATAGTAGGTGACTAAATGAAATATTTCAACTTTACAAACCCGATGGCTACTCCTCATATTTAATGCAGCAGTCAAAGCATTGTCTTATCCAGATGTAGCTGGGTGACCAGCCTGGCGCGCACACAGTCGAAGTAGGGTAGCATGCCCCTAAGCAGTGCCAGGCTGCTTCTCCTTCATCGGTATCACTAAGAGTCGGAGCTGCCTTCACCCCAGCGGCAGCGGCCAGGATGGCCAGGTAGGTGAACTGGATTTTCATGGTATCTAGTATACACGTTAGTGATAACCGTCAGTGCCAGGAAAATACCCACCCGTCAAAAATTTGATTGTGTGGTGTACGCGAAGGTGTTATGGCACGTCCAGGAAGAACTAAATGTGAAATGGATACAATGATCAAGTTGCCCAAGTCTTTAAGTCTCGGGATGACTCACTGTAAACGAAGCGATTGTCTGTGAGGATTTTGGGACTTGACCACGTTCAATTTATATGCATCTGAGGTTCGGACACCCAAATGAATTGTTTGAATACTGAGTACTGTAGGATTTAGTTATGACTATCAGGGTCCGGCGGTACAGGACTCCCGAGTTCTGCCAGCCGGTTTGGCAGAACTTTGGCGCGTCGATGAGATGGTAGAACTATGCGTCAAGAGTGTGGCAGAACTCCGCGTCAAAAGGGTGGCAGAACTTCAACTTGGCAGAACTCCTGGCAATAAGCCTAGAACCTAGTTCCAGCTCAGAGAGTCCAGCTCAGAGATCTTAGCTGACCTATAGTAGTAAATAAGTATTACATGTTCGACTCCTAGAATATTGTCGTAACACCTCCCAACTTTGATGTGCGCGCATTGCACGAGTCAGTAAGCGCTATTTTGTTTAAAATTCCTACCGCTTGATTCACGTGCCCCCTCTACTTCCACGCGCAGCGCACATTTCTCGTGGAACGTGGCTATGCGCCAACACGACGACTCGAGCCTGAGGGTGGGTGGTATATTATGAAGTGTATAATACAGTAGAAATGCTCATAATGCATAATTTTAAAAAATCGAAAAATCCCTAGAAAATCATTCTCGACCACGCCAAACTATCCATTACATAATTATGTAATGTACACTGGTTGAAACAGCAAAACATATTTTTGACGTGTCATGCATTCACAACATCATTTCAATATTTAAACACATTTTCCCTGTATAGATAGACATCTCATGAATGCATCCATGTCATTTCTTTGAGGAAGGGCTCCGTGATTCGCCCGCAAGGGATGTCATTTGCGGGCTTTGTTACTGCTTGAAATACGCAAATAATTTCCTTATTGGGCTTTACATATTGATAACCCCGATGTGTTTAGACTTGTCGCGACGAAATTTGAAGGCACATCAAGGAACATAAGGCTGGAAAAGGAATTGGTGATGCGGGAGGACTCCCACGTCCCTTCCACTCACAGGTGGTGGACACTGGACACCTGCGACACGCCGACACCCCTCAAGCCCCCATCCACCTCGCAAGGACGCACGAACTGCATGCCCCATAGCCTTCGATAAGAGGGGCCTCCTTCATTCAGTTATGCAAGGCTCCTCGTAACTATAGGTAACTACAGGGTGTTATTTCATGCTTACTCGTCATTGCTCTCACTGACCGGGCCGACCTCTGGTCACGATGTTTGGTGGGTCTTATCTTAACGCCTTGTTACATTTGACCCGAGATTCATAGCTTCCTCCATGTCTGCTCCACATACCAAGCGCATTTGCCAGATCATCAAGGTGCGTACAAACTCTCACCTTCTGCAACAATTAGCTAACCCCCCTGACCATTCGTGACAGCTTAAACCAGAATGCTTAGACGAGTACAAAGAAGTCCACAGGAACGTCTGGCCTGGTGTTCTGGACACTCTCAGACGATACCATATCGCGGACTACTCGATCAACCATTACCCGCCGTTGAATTTGCTCATCGCAAACTTCAAGTATACGGGCAGTGATTTTGAGAAAGACATGAAAGCTATTGGGGACGACGAGGAGACGCAGAGGTGGTGGAGGCTCACAGATGCCATGCAGGAGAGCTTTAATGACGGTGCGTCAGGGAGCGGAAAGCAGATCCCTTGGTGGACGGTAAGTTTGATTTGTGGACTGAGGATTTTTTGCTTGAATAGTCTATTGTACAGGACGTCGGGGAAGTCTTCCGCTTATAGGAAGGCTCTTGAGCATGGCATGTTAACAGTCGTTTATTGGCCTTTGATGTCCATACAGATGAGGCGTCGATTCCTCTGACAAGTACCCGGGTGTCGTACTTGAATTCTGCCTGTATTCCTAGTCAATTCAAGGCTTCGATTGATGAGACCAGAGAGCCCCACTGACATCGCGAAGACAACAAAGTTTTACTAGTCGACTCAAGTATCATGCCACACTTGTGTCCCACCCTTGCTCATATTACGTCGTTCTTGAATTCTGCGCGTGTTCACTTTAATTAATTTGATCATTTCCAGTCTCGTTAATTGAAGCACCTTGTTCTTCTAGCATCAAAGCTGGCTAACGCCCAATAGGATGAACTTTCATTATCAACCGATTTTCATCATTTCAGCGCTAACAGCGAAATCGAACCCGGTCGAGTTCCAAATTCCTCAGAGACAATCGCCTCGTTTTCAGCGAGTCCTCATGCACAACATTATATGCATTCACTGAATCAACATATAGCTCTTGTTGAAATTTTTATGGCTCCTTTGCGCACCTCAATCAAATTTGTGGTCTGGAGTTTCTTTACATTCATGGTGATCACTGAAGCATAGTCGTAATAGATACCATGAAGCTTGTTTAGTTCACCTACCTCACCATTCTTGCCGCTGCCGTTGGGGGTAAAGGCAGTTCTTACCGATGACTACCAATGACGGCCAAACCAATGGCCCCCGAATCTGGATGTTTTGTAGACGGGGGATTTTCGGTTGAATAATTCGATGAATAGGACGTCGAGGAAGTCTTCCGCTTCGAGGGAGGCTCTTCCGGGTGACATATCGACAGCCGTTTATCCTTCAACTATACTCAAGGTGGCGTCGTATCTAATATAATACTTGATATTTGCTTGATATAGTGAACAACGCACAGCTCCGCCCTTCTCAACATCAGCATATTGTACAACGATTCTAGATGAAATACATCATCCGTACAAACCCAACGGCTACTCCTTAGTTATAATGCAGCAGTCCCAGCATCTTCTGACAGCGTTCCAGCCTGCGAGCCTCCCCTTCCCATGACCAATTTTTCCGATAATGGGCAAAAAAGAGGTCCCCTCACTATTTTGGACGTTGTGCTCGAGTGGTTGGATATTTTTCTCTAAAAATTCAGATCTGGAGTGTTGAGGTAGACTACTTGTCAGGAAAAATATGACAGAGTTGTTATTATGTGTTATATAGGTGTGGTACATAAATTTTCAATTTCGTGTCTCAAGTACCGATTGATAACTGTACCGATGGTGACGTCTCGTGTCTATTATAATACCAGATCCACCTACTGGTGAACAAGAATAGCTCGACCCTTCTCAGGCATCAGCATTTTCCAAGGGTTTTCATTGGAACCGCTATCTGCTTAGCATCCACACATGTACAGTCCTCTTCAGAACCTATGATACTAGGTAACTAGATAAAACACATCATCTGTACAAATCCGATGGTTACTCCTCAGATAATGCAGCAGTTCCAGCAATTTGTGTTAAGGTTTTGGACGGCTGTCCTGCCTTTTCCGCAATTAGGCTTTATATGGTAGCATGTCTCTGAGCAGGATACTGCTGCTTCATCGATAGTACTAAGAGCTGCCTGTACCCCAGTAGCAGCGACAAGAATGACGAGGTAGGTGAACTGAATCTTCATGGTATCTAGTATATGCGTTGGTGATGACCGTCAGTGCCACGAAACTACCCACCGTCAAAACTTTGATTGTGTGGTGTGCGCGAAGCCTAAGATGCTGTGGCACGTCCAGGAAGATGTGAAATAAATAGAATGATCAAGTTGCCCAAGTCTTTAAATCTCGAGATGACTCACTGTAAACGGGGCGATTGTCTCTGAGGATTTTGGGACTTGATGACGTTCAATTTATATGCATCTGAGGCCTGAGGTTTAGACACCCAAATCAATTGTAGGACTTCATTAATATTATGAACATAGGCGGTAATCACTGCGGAAACGAGAAATTGACCAGACCCTATCTGGACGTGGATAAGCCGTCTGCCTAGACACAATCCGTACCTAGTAGTCTATCTGTACACAAACTAGACTTGGGGAATTCGGACGTTGCAAATGTCAGACTTTGGAGAAAACCGGACGAACGGTTAGAGGCGACACGGTGTAAACAGACCCAAACTATACTTTAGACACATGTATTAACCAGCTAACCGCACATGTCCAAGCAGCGTTCCAAACTCGACGCTAACCAGGGTACAGGCATGCTCGAAGGTTATATCTGGACGTCGCGACAACCTAAGAGTCAAATCATGCCAAAAAATCGCTAAGTCCTTTCTTCTACTTACTTCACATCGTGCTCATGTTTGAAGAAAACATCATACGCCTCGAACTCCCTCTCAAGTACTCAAGTACCCAGAAACGATACGCATTACGTTTATTCCAGACGTACCCGGCCCCCTCGTACGTTTTTTTTACTTGCCATCGAAAAATTAGTGTCTCATGTTGCTAGACAATTGAAATCATACCATCCACTTGCACGACCACGAAATCTCCCGACATGCCCAAGGAAAAACGTATGTACATATATTTTATGTGTTAGATGTTGCTGATATGTTTATAGCGCTTCCCCAAAATTCGCGAACATTTATTGGTCCAGGAATCGATAACTCTCCTATGAAACCATCTGCCCCCACAAAATCCATCAGTAACGTCATTTTACGTCCTCCGACAACTCATATAGATGACTTTCCTGCCCCAGATGATAGCGTCACGGAGCCCGAGTCTGAAGTAGAGCAAGGATTTGTCGATGCAGCTGATAAGGTTCGTCCTCATACCTTACTACTTTCTGGCTGTTGATTTATTTTTTAGACCATTGTGAATACGAGCGCTGGTATCAAACGCCCAGGCAGTCCTCTCATTTCGGGCAAGCTCCGTACTACTAGATACTAGATGTTGTATATATGTGATTCTGCATGATTATATACCAGTTGCAACTTGTCAAAGCAGCGCGAAGATCATGCGAGTGCGACGAAAAAGTCATGTGACACAAAGATCTACAGCGACGCGCTTTGTCGCGTCGGCATCATACCATCAAACTAGTAATTCAAGCAACAACCATGGCCCACTCAGCCAGATGCTACTGTGATACTCACAAGTGCAGTGGTACACTTGTAGCAGTTCACACCAAAAAGTCTCATGAACGAGCCGATCTTCGCAGGAAGTCACAGAGCACCATCCACTCTGGACGCATCTTTCCCCACAAGATCACTCACCTGGAACCTGTACCATGCGAAAATCCAGCTCCTGCAGCTCTTGTTGCACCAATCTTTGATTTTCCAGACCCCCCTCCTGTCTCTCCATGTGCTGTTGAGCAGGAAATGCTCGATCATGGCATACTTACGCAGGAAGATATAGATATTCAAAATCACGGTCGTGCTCTTCCCAATCTTGGCCCAAATTTTCATACACCCGAGGCACTTCTCGATGCGGTTGACTTTTACGATACATATCATACTGTTACTGCAGCTGGCGTGCAGCCCCTGAATCGGTATCATGCCCATTCAATACCCAAGGACCCGGAGCAGCGTGCAATGGAACGAGAACTGGAGAAGGCATTGGATGAGGGAGTGCGAGGGATGGACACTAATGACGAAGAAGACATGGATGTCGATGTGGACATGGATATGGCTGATTTGAACCTCGATGAAGCCATGATGGATGACAAGGATTCACCCGATCCTTTCGAACCAGATGAGACGTTTTTTATGTCAAATGGCGCCTGTGCCATGTCGACTATTCAACCTCACCTCCTCACTATATATGCAGTCACTACGTGGCTGCATCTGCAATGGCACCTCCCTCGTGCTGCATGTAATGCACTTCTTTCTATTTTAGGTTGCCTGCTGCTGTTCGTGTCTCCTCAGCTCGAGATCCCATTCCGCACCCTGCAGTCAGCCACACGCGTGCTAGCACTCGATACTCCTTTTTACACCCTTCCTTGCTGCCCCACATGCCGAGAAGTATATCCGCCCGCAGGTTCTACGCACGAGCAAGATCACTGCATGACTTGCAATATCCCTCTTTTTCTACCTGATACCACCAAGCGCGGTTTTCTGCGAGCGAAGAAAATTCCATATGTTAAATACCCATATCTCCCTCTTTCAGTCCAAATTCAGTCCATCTTAATGATCCTGGGAGTTGAGGCAACACTTGATGGCTGGCGTTCAAAGCCACGAACACCCGGTCAATACACAGATATCTTCGATGGGAATGTGTGTCGCTTGAATCTTAAAGCGCCTGATGGGACACTTTTCTTTTCGAATAGCCCAAATGAACTTCAAGGTCCCAACAACGAGCTTCGCTTAGGCGTCAATCTAGGGATTGATTGGTGCTATGTATTGGCACATTTCTACTTACAAGATGTGCTCACATGCTCTATAGGTTCTCGTATATTCGCAGCAACATCGCACCCTCGCATTCGTCATGCCCCACATCATTTTCTATCTGTAACCTTCCCCCCAAGTACCGGTGAGTTGTACTACCTAACTATTGATTTTGCGTCGGAAACTAATGACCCACATCTCTTAGATATCGCACCTCAAACTTAATGTGTACAAGCATCCTACCAGGTCCAAAGGAACAGAACCCGGATCAAATCCAATGTTTCCTTCGACCAATTATATCAGATCTCTTACGGCTATGGAAGCATGGCATCAAGGTACCAACAGAATCGTGTCCAGAAGGTGAGTATTTTAAATCCACAGATCTATCCGAAGATTGGCTCATACTCTTATCAAGGTCGACTTGTTCGGGTTGCCCTTGTTGCCGTCGTTTGTGATAAGCCTGCCGCTCACAAGATTGGTGGTTTTGGATCGCATTCACACACTAATCTATGCACAGCCTGTTGGATCACGCAAGTGGATAAAGCACGAGCAGCAGCATTTGTGAAGGATGGTGATTTTTGAAGCTTGTAGCCCCAACGTTCGCATTAACCATCTATCACAGCATTTAAGGAACGGACAAATTTGGAACAGCGGGAGTTAGGAGAACAATACCGACAACTGACGACACCCACTGCACGCAAAAACTTTGTGAAGGACTTCGCGACATGCTATACCCAGCTTGCAAGGCTCCCGTACTTTGATTTAGTTAATCAGGTTGTGATCGATCCCATGCACAATCTCTTCCTGGGTATGTATCGTTTGATTTCTCAACTCATTGCTCGCTTATAACCCAACAGGACTTGTCAAAACTCATTTCTACAATATCTGGGTTCAAGGAAAAGTACTTCGTCCAAATCACGAACTAACCGCCTTTCATGAAATGCTTGCCAATGTGAGTTCACGCTTTCTTGTTTGATCTGCCTTATATCTTGTATAGTTCACTCTACCGAGCTCCTGCGGCAAGCTTCCTAAAGACATAGGAATGCCCTCTGGAGGATCGCTGACTGCAGATCAATGGCTCTTACTTTCGACTGTATACGGGCCAATAGTTGTAAGTTTTTCTCTGAGTCCTCTACCTAAAGATGCGTAACTGATATGAAATGTAGATACCTCAACTATGGAGTGCTTGTGCGCCGAGTGCTGATAGTAATCATATTCTGCAAGATCATGTTGCGCAGATTGAACGACTCAAAATGGAGAAGACTCGTCAGGCCGAGAAGAAAATTGTGGAACGAAGGGCACTCGAAGCAGCGAAAAAGCAAGGTAAAGAGGCTCACGCACTTGAGAAGGCTCGTATTGCCCGGGAGAAGGAATTGGAAGCTGCTGCAAAGAATGACACACGACTTAAAGCTGCTGCTGCAAAGCAAGTAGAAAAGGTTCGGATCGCTGCTGAGAAGAAGGCTGAGAAGGCACGCATCTCTGCAGAGAAAAAAGCAGCGAGACATCGCAAGAAGGTACATTGTTGATGCTGTTATTTCTTATACTTATCTACTCTATAGGGAACAGATGATGTTATCAAGGCACTCCCCTCCGAGTCTGTTGCAGCTGGCAAGGTCCCCCATGTGACTGATACCGGTGATGAGGAAGAAGAGCTCAAGTTCGGTCTGCATCCAGATGACCCTGCTAATTTTCTCAAGCTATCTGGTGCCCTTCGCATCCTGATGCATCATACTTTATCTGACACAGATATTGACTGTGCAGATACTCTCATCCGGCAATATGCTACCGAATTACTCAAGGTATGTCGTTGATCCATCTTATAGACTTATTTGAGCTCGTTATGGTCTAGCTTTATGGCTCAAACATTATCAAACCAAACCATCACTACGCCACACATATTGTAAGTTTCGTGCGCAACTTCGGACCACTCCACAACTTCTGGACTTTTCTTTTCGAGTGTCTTAATAAAGTTCTCAAGTCCTTCAAGACGAACAACCACGGAGATGGAGAACTTGAGACGACATTTTTCTCAGAGTTCCACCGAACGTGCGAGTCGAGTCACTTAGTACGTATCTCACTAGTACTTCGTTCAATCAACTTACTAAGGCATATTCATATCCTAGACATATGCGTTATTACAGATGCCCAAAGAGTCTCTGCCATGCGAAGTGGCAGAGCATATGCTTAAGGCTTCATCCGAAGAACGTGGTACGGTTGCCGCTCTTGCCGCTCTATCTACAGAGTTAGATGAGGTCAACGCTGACGGTAAGTAGTTCTTCTTTCTTATGCTTTGCTAACTTCTTCTATTTTATGTAGCCGGGCAGACTTATGCACTCAGCCCACGGCGTCAAAAGACCTCGATGACCCTGGAGACATGTCGCTTACTCGCCAAGACACTTTGTTTCCGTTCACCTCAGACCCCCGTGCACTGTTGATCAGACCGTCCTATTGTCCCTCATAGTGTTCCCCTCAATCGCGAGGCAACTTTCTTTGACTATGTGGTCATCAAAGGCAGGCGGTATTATGCATCTCGCACCGTTGGTTATAACTCCTCCTCCCTTGTGCATGCTATTATACCCCACTTGCATGGCGAAGGGAGTCATGATGCTTACGGAGAAGTACTTGAAGTGTTTCAGCTTGACCAAGATATTCATTTCACAGATTAATCAATGTGGTTTGCCCGTATGCGATGGTTTAAGCCATGGCACAGTGAGTCAAGTATGTGTTGGGATGACTTGTAAGCATTCACTTTGTTCTCGGATATGTTGCTTACATTGATTGATTTTCAGTGCGTCTGTGAGTGTCCGTCTTTGGGAACTAGAAGAGTATTGAGGGTCGGACACACAAATCCCGACCATCATAGACCTTGATTGCATACATGGACACCTGGCTCGCACAACGGTCTCGATCGGTGCATATCAGGTGAAGGTATGGGCCACTATCAACTTGGCCAAGGAAAGTTTCTCTTCACTCCGTGCATAGTTTGCTGAGACTGACTTTTGAGAACCACAGTAAATTTGCTTGCGATATATGTATAGCACCTTTGATAATAGCATCATAAATTGAACGAGTTCATTCGTGTTACCCTCTGTCTTACCACCAACAGACTCAATCCTCGGACATCAAGATTTTCATACTATTGGTGTTACCGTCTCTGCCGCCACTCCCACTGGTAACTCTCTTGTTCATTGCTACATCAGGTCTACGAGAGCTAATTCCCATTATCTTCTTCATCAGCGTACCACTCCGCAAGCTCATCAAGATATTTCTTGTCGTCTACCGCCAAGTCTCCCTCGTGAATGCTCCCGTTAAAATCCTTGAGCCACTCCGCTCCTTCAACTACCTTCACCTCCTTGTGTTTGTCTAACCATGCCGCATTTACCATTGTATTGAACAGAACTGTTGATTTGCCTGACTTCGGGAGACGAGAGCTCATCTGGGAGGGATGGGCCTCAAAGGTGGCCTTATGTACGTCCTTTGGCTTCGTTATCTTGCAGCACTTGGCTGAAGGCTCTGCAGGTCCATCCTGTTCCCCCCCTTTAATCTCACCAGACTTCCTACGCCTGTGAATCTCATCTAGGACCCGAAGGAACGCTATATACTATCAACCATAATTGTAAGTCAAGTTCTGATAATATCTGAAGTCTTACCGCTGATGATCTCCACTCCAACCCTATGACCTTTCGGCTTCCTTTGCCTTGACTCTGGTCCTTACGACGCTCTACTGAGTCAGGGCTCAGTTCACCCTCGTCATATGACACATAATCAGATCCGTAATCTGTATCGATTAGCGCTACTGATCCTTGATGCCCATAGGATTTTTCAAAGTCAGGAACAGCTTCACGACAATGGTTTGCAGCTTATTTTGTGTATTTGGTGAGTTATCATCAATCTACTCTAGATCTGTTCCCAACAACTTACAGTTTGACGTCTTCCTCGACGACAAGCGTTTTTTTGCTTAATGGTGAGCTTCTCTGTCTTCTCAGCCGATACGTGACTGGAGATTTGCTGACTGAGGTTTCGCCAGTATGATTTAGCAATTGTGCTAATGACGGTGCAGTCATAGTCTTCATCCTTCATCTCTCCCTTTTTCTTAACGTCATTTCGTAACGACTAGCAGGGGAATTAGCAGGGATCATCACAAAGTAAGTACTAGGTCCATACCGTTTCATTATCCCATACACGCTGAACCACTTCTGCAATATATAAAGAATTTACTTTATCATCAATTTTCCCCCCCCCAATGCGGCCTCCACACTTGTATTCCATCCACTGTCTCATATGCATCGCTGTTTTCAAGAGGTAAGCTCTGCGCAAGCAGCTCTGTTCGATCTGCGCGGGCAGTCTTCATATCTATTCCACACAGCTCGAAAAATATTGGTTGTATGATGGGCTACCATGGTCAGCATGCAGTATGTTGCGAATATTTGGTGTGTTGTTGCTTACTTTTAACGCAGGGTGTTGGTTGGATATATTCTTCTTGCCTGCTGTGCTCTTGGCCACACCTGATGCCGTCATTGCATCCAGCAACTCCTTCAGCATATTCTGGCCCTGCTGCGCATGTTCGTTCAACGCTTGCTGGTTTCCAAGGATGATCTGGTTGGAAGATTCAATGCCTGTGAGACGAGTGTTGAATTTCTGCATCTCGGTGAGTAACTGCTGAAAGCCGCTTTGAATCATATTATTCATCAAGTCGTTGCGTTGCGCAATAGGTGTATGTTGCATTGATTGGGTCAGGGGAACAGAGTATCCTTGGAGACTGGGATGGTCGCCCATCATGGGCGTAGCGGGGGGTACTGAATGCCCACGAGAGCCAGGGTCGCTGTAAGGTGTCATATGTGGATTGTATCCACCAGAAGGGGGTTGGTCGAACTGGTGAGAACGCATCTGATTTAATCCTGGTCCATTCTGCTGAGATCCCCCAAAGTCATACATTCCATGCCCTCCACCATGCCCTCCACCGAGTCCTTCACCATACAAACCTAGTCCCGATGGGTTGAAACCACTGTGGCGATTATTGGGCGCTGTGGCGATTATTGGGCGCTGTGTCGATGAAAGGATCATTGGGAACAAGTGTTATGACCAGCGTCCCTTAACCTAACTAGTAGGTGTCTGGAGTATGGATCACACCACAGGACTCAGTCTGTAGAGGGTAAAGCAAGGATAGATTTGAGAGGGAACGTCTAGGCCCTACGATAACGTAGAAACGAGGAGGTTAAGTCTAAGGAGTACTACTGACTACGACCTAAACTATATACTGCTCTCTAGGTGGAGATAGCTGAGTATGAAAGGTTGTGATATAACTATATACGGTCATAACATTGCACCTAGGGTATAGGGCGTCTTATCAACCAATCAACTACAAGAAGGAAAAGGGAAAAGGGTTCATAGGGTAAAGGGTATCGGTAATTAAGCAGGGTTCTCAGGGACTGCTTCTATTCAGGGTGGACGGAGATTAAGAAGGGTGAGAGAGTTCTGTGACTAGAAGTCTCGAGCGGTAATTAAGGATCTCGATTAGAGATGGGATCTGTGATCTAGATCTAAGGATCTAGATAGGATCTGGAGATGTATCGGGTGCGATCGGATGTAGGGGTTCTCCAGGGTCTTCGGTAATGAGCATGCTTCTCTATGAGCGATGCTTCTGTGATAAGGGTTCGGGGTTTAGCTGTGACTGTGCAACAGGTTCTAATGTAAGGGGTTCGGTGAATGACAGAGGTAACTCTTAACATGTCATGTGAAGGAAGTGAAGGTATGTGAAGGGGTGATGACTCTTCGAGAGATAGCTCGTAAAGGACTCTCGGTTATGGTTCGATCATAGAGGCATGTAGATGCTTATGATGTAACCCGTTGCCTAATCGTAGGACTTCTAAGGATGTGATGAATTCGTATGTCTAGGGTTACGGATATAGATGGATGACGTCGATGTAGTATAGATGTGATGTAGAGATAGTGATCGTTAATCGGTTATCCATCTTATCTTATCAGGGATCTATCTAATCTAATCTTATCGGATAAGGTGACTTAGGGTTTGATAATCGAAATTTAGATGCAGTTGGTAACATTCATGACAACAAGTGGGGATGATGGAACTGGGTGCGGATTGATGTTCTGAACCCCCTGAGCTGTACCAACAGGTTTTTCTGCAGGTGCTCCAGCGGCTCCGTCTGGACGGCACTGCATGCTTAATGTGTGCTGGAACATAACAGGAGGATGCGGGGACGGGGACGACGGGGACGACAGGCCTAGGGATATGTGAGGTTCATACAGAAGCACCTTTTGTTTACACGACTTCTTGCTTCTCGACCACACGAACCTTCCGCTCGTCCATTCACTGGTACTGCATGCTCTTCGCTAGCTTTCTGCTTGAGGTGCTGCTGCGTAGGAGGATCCGCCATGTATTCTTTTGTTGCTATCTGTATGCAATCTAGACTCGATCCATACTCAATCTATACTCTGTTCATACCTGTGGAGATATATATTCGATTCCTATCTACACACGACCTCGAGTATGGTTTGTCTGATGGACCTCAAGCTAGACGTTGGTTATTACATCTAACTACAGTACAGTTAGGGTCCGAATAGCGGACCCTTTCATACATGTTCTGGACCTAGACAGATGACCTTGCCTGTATCCAGTTTGTATATGGTTAACTGTTCTATTTGTACTCTATCTGGATACGGTCATTTTCTCGTTTCCGCAGTGATTAATGTTGTGAGGTGTTGGGGGCGTCAAGAACGTGCCAGTAGAACTCCGCGTTAAGAGCGTGGCAGAATTCCGCGCCCAGAGCGTGGCAGAACTCCGCATCAAGAGCGTGGCAGAACTCCGCGTTGCAAAACTCCTCGTTCGCTTCTCTAGTCACCAATATGTAACTTACAGTAGGTCCAATATATTTTCTAATTCCCGAGCCAAAGAAGCCTCGAATGGTATACTTGCGAAGGCAACAAAGTTCTTCATTGATGCAACCGTGCCATCATTGATACTGAAACACGGACACCGTTCGGACTACTTGGACAACCATTACCCGCCGCTAAATTTGCTCATCGCTCACTTCAAGTACACGGAGTTATCGAAGATCATCGAAGATGATGAGGAGACACGGAGGTGGTGGAGGCTCGCAGATAGAACGCATAAGAGCTGCGATATGAGCCGGAAGGAGATCCCTTGGTGGACGGTGAGTTGTGCTTTGTAGAATAATCTGATGGACAGGACGTCGAAGAAGTCTTCCGCTTCGAAGGAGGCTCTTAAGCATGACGCGATGACAGCCGTTTATTAGCCTTTGACTATACTGATGGCGACTTGTCGTGTCTATTATAATACCAGATACTCAGACTGGTGAAGAAGGCACAGCTCAGCCCTTCTCAGCATCAGCGTATTTTCCAACAAATTTCATTGGAACCGCTATCTACTTAGCATCCACACATGTATAGTCCTCTTCAGAACCTAATACCAGGTAACTAGATAAAATACATCATCTGTACAAATCTGATGGCTACTCCTCAGATAACGCAGCAGTCTGTCTGAAGGTCTCGGATTGGTGTCCAATCTTCCGCACAGCTAAACCGATTACCGTAGCATTTCGCTTCGCAGACTATTCCATCTCCTCCATCGGTATTACTAAGAGCTGTCTTCACCCCAGCGGCAAGGATAACGAGGTGGTGATCTGATCTTCATGGAATCTATCACATAAGTTAGTCCTGACCGTCAGCCCGAGTGCCAGGGCACTACCCACCGTCAAATCTTGATTGTGTGGTGTGCGCGAAGGCACTATGGCACGTCTAGGAAGAAAATGGATACAATGTTCGAGTTGCCCAAGTCTTGAAGTCTCAGGATTACGCACTGTAAACGAAGTAATTGTATCTGAGGATTTGGGGACTTTACCACGTTTAATTTATATGCACCTGCGGTTCGGACACCCAAATGAATCAGAGGGGCCAAAGGCTGCCAGTGGGGAGCGGCAGCCTCCGCGTGTGATATTATGTAAGCGAATTTCAGTGAGGTACGATGGTCAATAAGATCACAGGATGATACAGACATGCGTATGTGGTGAAAATTAAGTTGCAGAAGTATCAAAAGGAATTTTGGGTGAGCTGTAACGGTATAAGCATAGGAAATAAAATGGAGTTGTTGTGTATGAGCCATTCTCCTTGTCAGAGCCCCTAATGAAATCATGACACTTGCTAACACTGGATACCAATATAGAAGGGAGATAGAACTATAGAGCTGACCCCAATAGTTCAGTCCCACTAACTGGTGGCTGCAATATGTAGCCGAGCCACGTCTTGCCACGTCCGCGCTGTCGACTCTCAAATGTTCGTGCCCGGTGCTCGCCGCTGTGCGCGACAGCGAGCTCGAGTATCTCGCTAACAGGGGCACAGTAAAACGGCGGACATTGATATATAGTATAGATCATGTGTGAGCCAATGAACCTGTGATACGTGAGGGAATGAAAGCTTGCCGTTGAGCACGAAACGTACCATTCGTAAAGTCATTACCTCCTGCGTGGTTTGGGTGAGTAGAGTGAATAATAGGTCGCATAGAAGATGCCTTACGGTCACGGTGGTCGCGGACCTGTTAAGACTCGGACTGGCAGTGAACGATGACGTCGGGGAGGAGTTTCATGGAGACGTATTTGGATAATTCTGGAGTCATGACCTGACCATGGAGCCAGTAATTAACTTACCATGATACATAACCATCCGGTGGGGCAAGTATGCTTACGACACTTCCAATGTCCCTTTGGCGAATCGCATGCTTAAGATGACAGCGCCAAAAGCACTTAGCAAATACGCTAAAGCAGCTAACGAAGTATATTGTCAGATGCGGCCTTCATACAAAACTGGGGGCTGATCATCGCCATCGACCGTGACATGTTTTAGCTATCGTCGGGTCGACGATGCTTTGGTCGGTCTTATACAGATCTTAACGCCTCGTTACATTCGACGTGACGAGGTTCATAGCTTCTTCCATGTCTGCTCCACATACTAAGCATATTTGCCAGATCATACAGGTGCGTACAAACTCTCACCTTCTGCAATAATTGGCCAATCACCCTGACTGTTCGTGACAGCTCAAACTAGAATGCGCGGACGAGGTTCACAAGAATGTCTGGTGTTCTGGACGCTCTTAGATAATACCAGACCATGGACTACTCGATCGATTGTTGCCCGCTATTTGGTTATTACACGACCAGGAGATGCAGAGGCGGTGGAGGTTCACAGATGGAACACAGGAGTGCTCGGAGTGGGAAGGAGATCCCTTGGTGGATGGTGAGTTTGCTTTGTGACATCACACAAATTGCTCAGCCCAGACATGGTTATATCTGCGGTGTCGACTGTCAACAGTGTCAGGTCCAGTATCGAAATACCTGTGTGTGTCAGTAAAGAATGCTTGGTAGGACAGGAGAGCGAGCATAAAATTGTCAACTTCATAAGTGGATAGATTGCAATGTGACGCAATAGTACAACAACACAAAAGAAAGGCATGAAGGAAAGCAGAATGAATCCACAAACTTTGTGACTGATATATCCAGAGAGTAATGAGACCTCGGGAGTGCCAGAGTACGAGAGTCTAAAAATGAAGGCGTCAAACTGAGGGAGCGACGACATGAAGAGAATAGTATTGCACAAACAAGCTTCGTAGAGTTTGCGGGGTCCAGCCTTCACTGAATCACGTCATCGCCATCGTAACATGGTTTCTGCCAGAACCAACATATGCGAAAGCAGAAACGGATGCTAGCTCATCGGACTAGGAAGTATTGCAGAACTTTGTACCGGCAGGCTATCAGTATTACCGTAAAGCGGCAAAGATGAGTACTTGAATCCAGGATGCAAATCAAACTAAGTACTTACTCATATTGTTCAACTTCGTGCAACGCACGCCTGGTCGCATCATAATATAGAAGGAACGACTATCTTCATTTTATTTGGTCTGCAGGAGACTATGGTCGCATGCTATCTGGGATATATCGGAGGCAATGAGGGGGCAGTCGAAGCTTGACGTTTGTGTATCCACTTCTTTCACGCCTGGCTGCTCTCGAGGAGGTCGAAGCTAGCAGATCCGAGTCCTCCCCTGTAACTCGCATGGACTTTCATGACATCATACTCCACAAGTGCCGTTTTTTGATCTTGAACTTTCTCAATTCGACAACGCCGATTTTCCATATATACCACCATCTAATGGGGTCGTGACTAACCCCAGCGGCTCAGTGCAGACCAAAAATGCATCTATGACGCCCAGTAAACACCGTCTATGACGGGAGGAGTCGTGTTATCATCGAGGGCTTCTATGTTCAAGCATACAACGAGACTACAAAACTGCGTCGTAAGTACTTCAGTCATATTCTATGTATTCAAGTATTCGATATTTCCTCATTCCAAGGTCTCCATTGCTCGAGCGGCAGTGAAATTTATTCAGAAGTAAGCTCGTTGACCAACTTAGCAACAAACTACTAGTAACGCACGCGTTGTGCCATCAACCATACTGCACCAATGCGCAGAAACACGACTCACTATAGTTCACTGTCACGACATGTCATTTCTTTACACACACGAGGACGTCGAGCTACCACACCAATAAGTTATATAGTTAAATTCAGGATGAAAACTACTCATACTCACGAAAACATCTCTGCAGGTGTGCCCGGGACAGCAATCGGTATAAGTATAGCACCATGTAGGACACTTTTCACTGTCAGGGTCATTGGCAGGGATTGATGCTGCAGATATTGATGTTGTTAAAGCAGCAGCAACGGTGAGAACAAAGGATAAACGCATTGTTCGTGATGGTGCGATATGGGGTCAAATAAATCTGAAGGGGACAATAGGGGGGGCGGCCTACTTTTATGTGAAGAACCTACTCATCTGAAATCCACTTTCGAACAGATGATATCCGCAATGCCAGCGGATTGCCTTATGAAGCGGCGATTCGGTGTGAAAACCAATATCACCCTGCGAATATGCGAAGTAAGGTCAAGCTCGAACCCGCTGTTGAGAATCACACCCACCCACTTCGTGTAAAATTTTTGACGGTCCTTTCTGTGGCATTCGCAGTCGAGGGCCAACCTTCAGACTGAAAACGTGGCACGTAACTGCCCAGCCACATCTATAATACTTGGTCCTCAGACTAGTGAAAAAGGCACCGTGACGTTGCACAACTCGGCCCTTCTCAGGCCCATCAGCGTATTTTCCGATCATTTTCATTGCAGGGGCTTTCTACCTAGCATTCACACTGTACACATGTATAGTCCTCTTCAGAACCTATGATACTAGGTAGCTACTAGAGTACAAATCTAATGGCTACTCCTCAGAACATGCAGCAGTCCCAGCAGCCTACGGTAGAGGTAGAGTAATCGAAGGGTCTCCACCCGTCCGGGCAGCTAAACGGACTATCGCGGCATGCCCTAAGCAGACCTTTCCGTGACGTCCTTCATCGGTATTGCTAGGAGCTGCCTTCACCCCAGCGGCAGCGGCATAGATGGCGAGGTAGGTGAACTGAATCTTCACGATATCTAGTATATGTGTTACTACTACTTGAGGTGCTAACCGTCAGTGCCAGGCAACTACCTACCTGTCAAAATTTTGATTCTGTGGTGCAGGCGAAGGTGCTACGGCACGTCCAGGAAGAGCTAAATGTGAAATGGATACAATGATTAATTTACCCAAGTCTTCAAGTCTCAGGATTACTCACTGTAGACGAGGCAATTATCTCCGAGGATTCTGGATCTTGACCACGTTCGATTTGCATACTACTGAGGTTCCCACATATGACGAAGACCTAAATGAATAATTATTAGATACTAAGGGGCCAGGAGGAGCCAGGAGGCCTGTGAGAGGGCTGTGTCTAGGATCTGATACCAGGACCTAATCATGAAAAATGGCAGTAGTACTATGCACAGGACTGCCGGGTTCTCCCAGCCGGCCTGGAAGACCCTCGCGCCAAGAGGGCGGCTTGGCAGAACCGGCTCGAAACCCGTCCCCACCACGCTTCCCGACTGCACGTCCAACGTATATGACCAGGCCCCAGTGTCATATTGATGCAAGATTTTGCTGCAATTGCAGGGATGCTAGTGATGCATCATCGCTGCAGTACTTTGGTGGATCACCTAATGCATCATTGATGCCATCACCAATAGGTATGGGAACTTCGTCACTACACCCAAAACATAACCATTTCCGGTCATCTCCTGGATAAAGTTGCCGTGGTGTGGTTCAGGACCGGTTCGAGATACGACTGCCCGAACCCGCACCCAAACCTGTTCATGATATCTTAAGACTGTCGAACCCGAACATTAGCCAACGGTTCGGTCAAGAACCAGTTCTATATGGTGCTGTTCAGGTGCGAACCGGTTCGAACTTTTTTTACTACCAAAAAATGAAAAAAAAAATAGGAATTATAGCTATTTTGCACCCAACCGCACTTCATCTACAGCGTCGTCGAGCCAACATTGTCTCCGTGCAGCTTCTTTGGCTCCCATTTCAGCTTCACGGTGTCTCCTCTCCTTCTTGTACTTATTCTTTACAATTTGAATATCACCGAAGTTTTCTGGAAGTAAACGTGCACGACGTTTACTATCTG